>NW_005054340.1:331619-518303 GCF_000277835.1 Geospiza fortis | reverse complement strand
CAAAGGGTATGTGTTAAAATGAAAAGGGAAAAATTTAATCTCTCACAATAAGTAATATCTCCCTCCTGAGCAGTTCCTGTGACATACAGCAGAGCTAGGCATCAAAACAGGGCAGTGTAGGGTCTTGTAAGAAGTTTGTTCTGGCAGAAGATCCAGGTTGTCAGATGCCATCCCTGGGGTATCAGCCAAAGGGGTGCAGAGCATCAACAGTAACCCTCATAGCAGAGTTTGTTCGTTGTTCTGGCATGGACTAGGTGGGGGTAAGTAGATTTGTGATAGAGTGATCCCCTTCTTTTTGTACAGGTTGGCCCTGAGATTAGCTCAGTTGGTTAGAGCATGGTGCTGAGCAGCAGTGATGCACAGGGACTCATTAGGCTGAAGGACACACTAGAGGGTCAGTTCTTTCTCCATCCCTCAGTGTGCACATAAAGCTGTTTGGAGATGGGATGATGTGACATAATTTGAGGTAGGATGCTCACAGGCAATTTCAGGTGAACTGTCATAAAAATAGGACACGAACATACATATTTATTTCTTATGCTGAAGGCACATTTGGACAAAGCGTAAGAATTGTAATTTATTATGCATTGCATTATATGTTTTTTACAATTAGGCAATTTATGATAATGAGATTTTTTAACAGGTATTTAGCTCAAAAATTCATAACACCGTGAGATGCTATTACTGGGAATCAGCTTAGATACCTTGATGTCTTTAATGGAGTTAAAGCATAAAGAAAAGAAAATTGAGGGTTGAGATTATTCTAGAAATAAGAAAATGCAATTTCACAGGAACAGGATCGTTTAATTATGTGACTAGAAAGAAATAATATGAGCAAATAATAAATTAATTTTGAGATGCCTAACTGAAAATTTGAAGAAGGAGCTGGTAACAGAGCATTTGTGACAGGATTATGACAGTAAAAGAATTTACATACTGCAAACTAGTTTAGACAAAGAACAGGGAGAAATGGCAAATAAGCAGCATTTCTAAAGATTTTTAGTTTGGTAGGGAAGAAGGATGCCTCTCAGATTTGGAGAGACTCCAGCCAGAGAAATATCAGTAGCAGTCAATTCACTGAGAGCATGAGCAATCACATAGATGGAAAGCATGTCTTCTGCTTTGCTGTGCTGTGCTCTAACTTAATTTGTTTCCGAGCAGCATTTCATACTTCTGATACTAATAAGTGTTCTGCATTGTGACTTCTTATCCTCTGTATTAAAATTTCTAAGTGGCTGATCAAAAAGAGATGAAGCTAATAATCTAATGAACTGATTGGTGTTGTAATTAATTGTGCTCATCTGATTAGTCAACAACCAAAGCTGATTTACCCTCCTTTCTTCTCAAGGCAGTGCACTGATAATGGCTTTTCAAGACTGCAAAATAGATGCAGGAAGGCACTTGAAACTCAGATGTGACAGGGAGATTGCTTTGTAGGTTAAGGGAATCATCTTACTTGAGCAATCACGATCGTATTTGTTTGTTCCTCCAGTTTGATAGGATTGCATATTTCTTGTGTTTTTTCTGGAACCTAATCTTTATTCATAGGATTTTTACAGTGGTAACTTTATTAAATATACCTATTTACACTGTTTCTGGTCTTATTTTTGCAGTTATCTTTTCCACTGAGTTCTAAAACCAAAGCAAGAGAGCGGTATAACTTTCCAGTACTTTGATTTATAAGACCTGAGAAGAACTGCATTCCTGATAATGCTTTTAAGTGTTTCAAACTTAAGGGCAGAGGCAAACAGACTTACTGAGCTTAAGTGTCTACCAAAGTATATAAAAAGAATGTGCACTATGTTGTAATACCTCATCCAAAACTTCTAGGTTTGGTTTAGTAACAACAGTGCCAACTTAAAAATCAGCATACCCAATGGAAAAGTGAAAATCATAGCATAAAAAGTATAATCTTATGTCAAAATGGAATCCAAGATTCATCTCTAATGCCATTATTTATTCTCATATTTATACAACTAGAAAGTCAAATCTGAACTGTCATCTAGCCCAAGTAGAATACTTGTTTTAACAGAGTGAGAAACCAAAATGACATGGTCATGGTATCCCATCCCAGGGTTAAAGTAGTTTTTCCTCATACAGATGCTCTCCTGAGTTGCTATGTCTGAAATAAGCTCTATTTCTTTTTCTGGTTTTGGTGGGTTTTTTTAATTTTTTTCAAGATGTGGCTTTTGTGTTTGCCTAGAAATGCATTCACATCCCTTTATCATCAAACTAGGAGAGCTCATTTCAGCTTCCCGTCCTTTCAAAGTCTCTGTTTATTTGCAAATGTAGAATTACTGGGTTTATACCCGAATCACAGATTTAGCTCCTTGCATCATGTTGTAGAAGGAGTTTGACAGTTGTGGCACTTGACTTTTTACTACCTGTGTTTGGTTGCTCTTAAACTGAATTTGTGTGGCCTGTGGGTCTATGTGGCAAATGGACTGTTTTCCATGTAACAAGCATTCACTTGATATTTAAATGGGCTGGTTTTTCTGGCAAACTGACTTCTTACTGTTGCATTTGTGTGTATGAGCCACAAAGGAGACCAAGACAGGGACCTACAACTTAGGCATTAAAGGGCTTTTTTCTTCCATAGTTTTCAGTTAAGAGAATTTAGGGACAGTAGGACTCACTGGAATGCAAGACACTCAAATGACTGAGAAAGTTTTAATGCAGAGATATTGGGCTTCATATCACTTCCTTTTTTTCTTCTGTGAGGTAGTGCAATGACATTCTTTGTACAAAGACTTCTGAGTGTGCTGGAGACCCAGTTCTAAGTGCCTTATTAGAATGGAGCAGAGGATGGCTCCAGAGGGTATCAAATCTCTGGTACTGAGATCATCATTACTTGAGAGAGGGGAGAAAGGATGCACAAATTAGTCCTTTAAGACCACAAGATATTTAACAAATAACCTTTAAGAAGGTATTAACCCAAAGTCTGTTTTTTGTAGGTTTTGCTTTTAGATTTTGTAGGGTTTTTTCCTGATTACAGAAATTATACTTGTGAAACTTTTTCATTGATTTTGTTGTTGTTGTTGTTGTTTAGAAGTTTTATTAAATAAGAAAACTGTTGTGCTACAAAAAGCATCATGCTTATATGTGATGATCTGGTCCTTTTCTATTACTATAGTCAAATATGTCTTCTGTTGGTGGAATGTGCCCACTAGTAGTGACCAATTTCAGGTAAAACCTGGCAGCAGGTCAGGAGTGTATTTTGGCCCTGTGTTGGATCCTGAAGTTCCCCTTTTATCATGACCAACTCAGGCATTGAAGTATTTCTCACTGCATAGAAAAGGGGCTTGCATGTATTCCTGAAAAGCACAAGAGCTACACTGGGATTAAGTCAAGGGGAAAGAGCTGTCAAAACTAAGAGGTTTTTTTTTTTCATTTGTTAGTACTAGTTGTTCTTCAGATAAAAAAAAGGTCAAATACATCAAAGGATGGCAAGAAATTTCACACACTGTGAAGGTTGGCTAAATTCCTTTTCCAAGGTTCAGGTACGAATGAAAATTCTTTCCTCAGCTGTTGTGCATGTTACAATTTTGACTGAAGGAGAGTGATTTTTCTTTACAGCTAAAATTGTATTAGAGAAATAACATTCAAACAATTTTATAAAGAGGTCTCAGCACTGTAAGGCGTGCTGGTACACAGAATAATATTTTAGACATAGTAAATTACTGCCTTTTACAGATAGTGTATTTCTTTGATGCTTACTGCAAGCTCTAAAGCATTTTGTCTGCTTCTTTTCAATTGTTCTTAAGAATGCAGTCATAATACCAAGTTTTTCCTGAGACTACAGCCTACAAAAAATAAAAGAGGAGACATTTTTATTCTTGCAGAAGTATTTTTGCTAGGGCAGCTCATGCAAGTCAAAGGCTTTCCCGCAGTCCTGAACAGGACAAACAGAGGCTTTTAGCGGAGAGGAAAAGTAGACATAGAAATGATGTACAAATAATATGAATTATAATACTTTAGAGATTGCTTGAATGGTTCATGTAGAGAAAGGCAATTAAGAACATCAAAACAGACCAATACATAAGCATTTGAGGAAAATAACCTGATAAACAGTAGGTAGAATGAGGTTAATTGAAAACTGTTTATGTCTGATCAGTTTTTTTCTGAATAAGATAACAAGCTGAACAGAAAAATAAAAATGGACTACTTTCCAGTGCTGAAGCATCTGACACAGTAATTTTGAGTTTTCACAGTGATCAGAACAGGTAGCCAGGGAAGAAATGTGGAATGAGACCGGTAGTAGTTCCTCAGGGCGTGCTCCCACTGGCCACGTGGGTGTTTCACTGAGTGCTGGTGGAGGGAGTGATACCTGCATTTGGCAGCCTCAGTGCCATCCTTCTCTACAAATGTGTCCTGTTGCTCTTCAGTCCATGCAGGGAGTAAGACTTGCAGAGTCCTCTGGATAGTGGTTCTGTAGGACAGAAGTGCCTGAGCTGATGCTGGTATTTAATGCTGGATCATCAAAAGCTGATGCTGTTGTATTTACATTCTCGCAGTCTTCAACACATCTAGAGCTCCATTTAGCAACATGACAATTGTAAATGGAGAAAAGTATCTTGACATTGACATGTTTAACCATTCCCATTTTAACCTTCAGAGTCTGTACCACAGCAGGTCTTCCCAAGGGCAGTAAGTGACTCAATACTTCAGCTCTTTCTGAATGAGCAGGTAGTGTAATAAAAGCTGTATAAACAGATGAGCATTAGTGAGTGCAGTGATTTTTATGAAACAAAATACTGAATGTCAGAGAAATTCAATATCAAAATAGAAATTTTATGCAGGTAGGATTTCATTATACCATAATTTTAAAGATTCCCTCAATACACTATGTCTAATTCTGTGTATTGTAGTTAAATAGAATTGCACATCAAATGAAAACACAGCAAAAGAGGAGAGGGGTAGTTAGAATTTTTTTTTTTCTTTTAGATGAAGCTATGGCTGATTATAGCATGAAATCTTACCAAGACTGTTCCTGCCAGAAAATTCGGGGTGGTTTTGGGTTTGTTTTACAGAGATGGTTTCTTTTAAGGTGTTTATTGCAGTTCATGTGCTGTCCCATCATGTATCTTTCAAAACTATCAAAATAGCAAAAATTATGTTAGGAGTCAACTGCTTCACAAATCCCACAGAGCAGTCTTTAAGAACAGTGCATTTAGCCTTAGGATTGGACATGCAGAAGCACAGCAGTAAAAGGCACCTGTTGAGTGCTTGACTTGGTGGGCTAATTGCTCTGATGCTTTGAAAACAGGTACCACCTGAATAACCAAAGCTAAATAACATTGTTATAGCATTTGATAGAAAGGTTAATAACCAAGACTGTATCCACATTAGACTGTCAGATGTTTGTCTAATTAAAAAGTATTCTTTTAAAGTGAAAGTGATACCTAAGGGAGAAAGATCTCACTTAGGCCAAGTTCCTTGTTGATATAGAATGGTCTTCTTTAACTAAGTTGGGCTATTCTAATTAATACAAGATGGGTTTTCACCAAAACTTATGTTATACTGAATCCACATGAAGGATTGCTGAATTCTGACAGCCAGCTAATAGATAAAGAAAGCTATAAGTGTTGCTAAGAATACTTACAAAGAAATCTTGCTGATTTTGGTGATACTGCACTGAACTGTCATTCAAATCAGGAAAAGTTAAAGGGATATCTGTGGCAGTGACTGAAAAATCTATTTTAATTTATTTTTACTTCCAAACTATAGCTGATTTTATATTCACTGAAAACCTAACACTTAGAAACTCTAATAATGAAGAATGAATCATCTTGTGTTTTCTTTGTTTTGTCTCTGCTTTGTTTAAATTTCTATTTTGTCTCAGAAGTAGCTAGTCTTATCAGCTAGTTTAGTTTCCAGCAAAAAGAGATGATTTTAAAAAGTCTTACTGTACAAATTATAAAAAATCAGAATTTGTCTAAAAGTAACAGTAGTAACTAGAACTACTACAGCTAACCTATCTATTCCATGTCCAAAGGCTGCACTGAGTACTTACAGATAAGGCAGTGTGACTCGAGGTCTACTTCACGATAAAAAGCCCCTCAGATTGTATGGTTGCACAGGGTCTGCTGACAACGCTGGGCACACTAGATGGATACATGCATGGTGTTAACTGCTTCATTTTGCTGTCTGTGTCATTGTATTAAACCCTTGCAGCAAAGAGCCTGAATGCTGACTGAAACAGCTGGGAGTGTACATAAAAAGCAAAAGCTCTTAGGGGATCATGTGTTACATGGCAGGCCAGCTCAGAGGATCATCACCACAGCACCCTCTGATGGGACTGGGGATGCCAGCTTGCCCCTGAGACAAGGCTTGGTCCCTGAAGGAGAAATGCTCAGTCTATCAGACAGAAATAGAAACAGGCAGCATATAAAAGAGCACATCTAGAGGAGGCCAGTTTCAGGGTGAGGTTTTGTTTGTTTGGGTTTTTAATTTAAAATTAGTTTGTGTGCCAGTTGTAACTCAGTTACTCAGTATTCTGAGGGCTTTTCCCTTGCTAGGTATCCTCCAGCAAACATAATCGCAGTCACTGTAATATTAATGGGGTTGGTGTAGTTCTTGATTTGTGTAAAACTTTCCCCCTTACTTTGAAAAATCTTTTTTTGGTGGCTCTTATAACCTAGAAAGATGAAAAAGATTGAGGCTTTTATGATTAGTCCCTCTTACACAAAACTTCTTGGAATAATTATATACTTGCAAGGCCTCTGAAGTTTCATGCTGAAGATAACTTGTGCTTTCCAGCTAATTTAGGATATTATCCTTCCCATGTCTGTCCTCTCTTATTCAGTCCATGACAAAAATATTGCATACACTAGATATTAAACATAATTCTTATCATGGGGCTTTGAGGAATACCTGTCTCAATTTCACCATTGCTAAATGCAGATTATTTGTTTTCAACCCTTATCTGGCATGACTGCAATGAGATCTGCAATCTGAAGACTGGTAGCTGCTACAGTGAAGGTCCTACTACTTGGTGTGACCTGAGCATGCTTAGGGAAGGCAGGTGCAGATGCTTTAATTCTGTCTCTGAGATGGATAAAACTGCCCTGGGAGTAATGTCAACAGCTTGCTAAATATTCCCATATCCAGAGGTCATGTCTCAGCACACTCGCTTGCCTTCTGGATGATCTTTCTGTAGAAATTCATGTCCCTCCCCTGTATAAGGCAGATGATTTTAGTTATCCTAGAATCATAAGGACATTGCTCTGAACCTCCCACAGTTTGTATGAATGTATGGAAAATGACCCTAAAGCAGAAAGAAATTGCTTGGCACCACCCATCTTCCCCTACCTCAGAGCCTGAAAATGGCATTGAATAACTAATGCCAGTGCCAGGCTTGACAGGAGTGAGGTGTGTTCTGCACAGTGCACTCCTTTATACCACACCCTTCATATCCCGAGAACCTTGGATTGACATGCCCTAGGTAAGGAGGATCGTGCCTGTTGATATTTTTCAGGTGGTGATGTGATAGTTGGCACACTTTCCCATGAAACTAAAGCTGGATTATTTTAGTTCTCTTCCCATTCCTAGGTAATTAGCAAAGTCAATCAGCCATTTATTCAGAAAATCAGTTTGATGAGCCATGGGTCTGAGCTCTTGCTCTGACTATCTGTTCTTAGTCTTCCTCTCGTGAGAAAAAGCTATTTGTGTTACCTGAATTTTAGAGGTCTAACTAGAACCTTCTGACTAAAGTAAGAATTATTCTTCAGTCCTCTGTATTCTTGGTATTCCTGCATGACTGGATTCTACTTGAAATTCATTTTACTGGTTTATGGCAGGCTGAAGGACTCCTTGCCCTGTTAGATTCAAAATGACAGCCTATGGCTCACGTATACCATGAGCAGAGTTTACGCAAAGAATCAAAGTATACGGGGTGGGCTGCATTTAGAATGGAGAAATATTTTTGCCCTGAAAATTGTGCATCGTATCTCCACATCTTGTAAGACATCCAGAAAAAATGGTTTCACCTGTTTGAAAAATGACACTGGAAAAATATATCCTGACTTAGTGGGACGTCTTACCAACAGTAGATACTACTAATGTTCCAGTTTAGCATCTGCACAGTGACCTGTAAATCCACAAATGACAAATCATGTCTTATTCCCTGTCACACTGACAGCTACAGCATGTCCAAGTTAACAATGAAAAACAGAATTTAAACAACAGCATGTTTTCTTTGACCGCTCATTTAATCTGGAATTGTTTCTCTTTTGCCTGAACATGACGGTATTAGAGACCCTCTGTGAATGATCTCAGTTAACAGTGATTACTTCAGTAGAGGTGACATGAGACTAGCTAGATATTGGGATGTATTTCTTTTGAAATAATCAACTGATGATTTCTGCCAAAATGCTGATGCAAGGTTTGGATCTGTGTTGTGTTTTAGCTGTTTCCTATGTAAATAAATGCACCATATCTCAGTGAGGGCTGTAGTAGCTATGAGTCAGTTCAGAAAGTAAACAGTGACTTTTGTAAGAAAAGGAAAGATAGTCATGGGAGTTCAGAATATCCATCTCTTGATTAAAGGAGCAACTGGAGCATAATGGGGAAGGATGATAAACAGAAGAACCCGACTCTACATCTCCTCCATACAGACCCAGCAGATGCATTGTCTGTGCAAGATGTGCCCCTGGTGTGTCTGTATTGCTTTGTGCAAAGGCCTCATATTCTCTGTTTGCTGGAAATGAATGAGGCAGATAGCTCACAGCTCAGGGACTATAAGGTTGTCTACATTGCTGTCTTGGTGAGGAGTTGTTTCTGGTGAACTTGAAGAGGAGCTGAAAGGCTGACAGTCTCTGCAAGCTCTGGACTGTCAAGGTGACATGCAGTTCACTGTGATAGAGAGAAGGAAAAATCACCTCAATTAGAAGATGAGGAAGACTATATCTCTCTGTTTCTGGTGGTGTCTAAATCAGTCTATTTTGAGAGCTTGCCCTCAGTATATAAAGAAGCCTTATTATTCTAGTTACACATCATTCTAGTACAGACTTGAAGATCTATCTCTGTTTAAAAGGATTCAGGAATATTTCAGCTTTTTTTTTTTTCCATAGTGATGCGAAGAAAGGCGCAAGGCCATGCTGAGAATTCCTCCTCAGCATCCTCCTATTATAATTTCTGCAGTTGCTCTTCTAGGACTGGATACCACTTTCTTCATCATAGAGTCATAGGATCATAAAATGGTTTAGGTTGGAGTGCATCTTAAAGACTACTGAATTCTAACACCTTACCATGGACAGTAACATCTTCCACTAGACCAGATAGCTCAAAGCCCCATCCAGCCTGGCCTTGAACACTAGCAGGGAATGGGACATCCACAACTTCTCTGGGTAACCTGCACGAGTGCCTCAATGCCCTCTCTCCATCTATATTTATCTACCTACTTTATGCCTAGAGGGTAAGAGAAGGAAATTCCAGAAAGAAGTCAAATAATCCTTCTTGTCCTCACTCTGTACCCCACAATGAGCTTTTCTGGTCCATGATTCTGCTTTTCCTACATGTGCTGCCCTTTCAGAATGTCGGTGGAGCTCTTGCCTTTAAAAGAGGGCGGTCTACTCTACTTTAGGTGGAGTCCCCAGCCCTGCAAATACAGGCACATACTCTGTTTGGGGAAAACCATGCTCTATATTTTTACCTTCTTGTTTCTGCCACACAAAGGTAAGTCAGAACTTTCCATCATTTCTAAGGGAGAGAGTTTTTCCAATTGATGTTATCCAGACCCTACTTCCTAGAAGAAAGTTTCCCCATGAATTGGAGGAAAACCCCTCACCTGCTGATCTTATAGCACCAGAGAGATAAAGGAAGGAGGCATTGGAGTTCAGGGACCAGAGGAACCAGACAACACAAAACTTGCAAGCTGTTATGAAGGGCAGGCGTCTGCTGTGTAATGTGGCAAAAAATGAGGGGTTTCAAGGAGAGTGAATTTGTTTGCTAGAGAGATACAAGAATTCATTCCAGTGCTCCAGGGCTATATGTTTTCTGTCAAGCTGTCTTCTGAGGTGAAGGGAGCAGTATTGAATTAATTGGGCCAGTTTGTGTGTGAGAGAGCAGCGCTAATTAGGACTGTGTAGGGATGCAAGTATAGATGGCAAATCATATATGTTTAGGGGGCAGAGTCAGTTAGGAACCTGCATTGGAACTGGGGGATTGTCCAGTTATAAGACATTTTGTTGCTTTGGGGAAATGAAAATGCTTTTTTTCAGGTTTTTTTAGATAATAAGGAGGCAGAACAGGATGAAGTAGATAAAGCATAAAAAGAATTGAAAGGAAAGCTAGCCCTAAGTCCTCTCATCTTCTTCTATCTGAAATTCTTTCCCCCTTCCCAGGATTCCTGTGCTTTTCCCACCTTTAATGCAAAGGTCATTGAAAATGGCATAAAAGATACAAAGTGCCTTGCCTTCTTCCCAAATTTAAGGGCCAGTGTCCTCCCTTCCATTTCCACACGTTAGCATTAAATACATAGGGCTGGTGTATGTGCTTTTTATGTTCCTTCTTTGTATAAACTTTAGTAGTGGGGAGAGAAGAGCTGCAGATGAGCCACATCAGCAAAGGGCTATCTTCCCCTACTGAAGGAGACCCCATTCTTGAGATTACTAATTCACCCATTTCCAAATCAAACCTGCTATGCAAATTTGCATGTAGTTTTTCTCTGGGAGACTTGATGTTAGCAAGTATAGATTCTGTTTGTAAATGCTCATTCATACATATTTGTTTCTTTGTGTATCAGTACTTTGAACTTTATGACACAATATGTTATGCGGTGAATTTTGTTTTAATTGGATTTGTATAAATGTATTCAGAAGGCCATGTGACCCCATCTAAGAAACACAAGAATTACAATATTATTACAATATTCTGAGGCCTTAAGTTTTGCAATGTAAAATAAACTACGTAAAGAGAAGACTGAGGCATTGATGTTCTCTCAAAATAAAAGAGAAAAGGAAACTCATGTAAAATGAGAAACAAGCAACAGCAGGTGTTTTATATTATGCTCTGGTAATATTTTTCTCTCTGGTTAAGAACCCTAACTACTGGGCTCTTCAGTTCCTAGGAGATGTATTTGTCAAAACCTCTAGACTTTTGAAATCCTGATTTATATGTACATAAGCATATTTTGAAAAGGAGGGAGGAAGGGAAGGAAGGAAGGAAGGAAGGAAGGAAGGAAGGGAGGGAGGGAGGGAGGGAGGGAGGGAAGGAAGGAAGGAAGGGAGGAAATTATCAACCCTTCTCCAAATTTAGTGGGCCATGAGTCTCCCCATGCAGGTGGGCGCATGCTGCTTGGCCACTCAGCCCCATCCTGTGGGGGACCTGATGTCTTCCATTTGTTCCCCTCTGCGTTACATTTCCTGAGCTCTTTGGCAGCTGTCTCCATTATTCACAGCTCTGACCTGATGAGAGGAAGAAGGAAAACGTGTGTTCTATCTGTATGTGAACTGTGAGGTTTCACGTGGGGCAGGGAGCTGTGAGGAAAGTGACCCTTGCTGTTGCCTTGCAGGAATGTCAGCTCTGCTGGAGAGGAGGCCCGCAGAAGAATGAGGGAGTGTGATGGCCTGACAGATGCATTGCTGTACGTGATCCAGTCTGCTCTGGGGAGCAGTGAAATTGATAGTAAGGTTTGTCGTCTTTGTCTTTTCAGCAGCAAATACAGGTATTCAGGGTACATGGGGACTATAAAGAGACCATTTTTTCATGATATTCTTTTTTTAATGCAGTGTGAGGAATGTCTTAGCAAAGCATAATTTAGCCCATCTCTTCTTTTTTTTTTTATGCTGAGCTGTTTATTTTCATGTGCTAAGTATTGTATTTGTACCTGTGCACAGGTAAGCATGTCATCCTCTCTATTGAATTATTGAAGTAGAAAGTATGATACTGGTTTAAGAAGAGCAAATATATCATATTCCATGTAAGGTTCCTTACATTGCTCTTCCAGTTTTACCTTAAAATTTATTTTTAGTACCCTGTATGAGAGCTAATGAGAGTGAGGTAGGCTTAGAAGGCAAACAAGCAAAAATGAATTGGGCAATTAATAGGCAGTTTTGCAGTAAAACCAACATTATTTTTTCTTTGAAGAGGATCAATGAATGCTTTCAATAACAACTGTGTTAAGATGCCTCATTATGTCAACTTTACTTCTCTTAAAATGCTAGGATATGAACAAGCTTCTCCAGAGGTGAAAGGCACTCCCTAATTAAAAAGACTCCAAGCATTTACAAATTGAAGATTTGTAATGCATTAAAGTATTCCAGAGAAAAAAGAAAAAGGCCAGTTTCTTTTGCTTTCAGTAAATGGTGCTAAATTAATTACAGTTGCTGCTCTAGGGCAACCTTGGTCCATTTGCAAACCCCTAGGAATTGCAGGAGAACAGCCTTTTGTGCAGCAAGGTTTTAAAGCCCGCTGAGCTTGTATTTCCAAATACTACTTTACAGAGTTGTCTGTGGACCCCCATGGGTTTATAGATTTGAGAGGAATAACCTCCAGGAGTCTCTGGCTACCATCTGAATCAAATAGGGGAAATTTGCCTGTGAATTCAGGGGACAGAGAGAGGAATTAAGAGAAGCTCATAGCATGAGTTGCTGGGCTAAGAGCATGGCTTTGGTTTTTCTAAGAAAAAAACAAAAACGTTCAAAACACCCAAAAAAATCTCACAACCCATTACCCTGTGATCAGTTTTCCATTAATAGAAGTTAGTAGAGGGATGTTCAGAGGACACCAACCTGTAAGGCAGGCACAACACCTGGCAGCAAGGTTTCGGGCAAACTTGGCTGTTGCCAGCCGCCACTACCCCACCCAGACACTTCCTGCAGAGCAGCCCCCAAACACAGGGGTGTTTTTAACTTCATCAGCTTCAGAGTAGCTTAAAAGCAGCTAGAGTAGAAAAACTAGTGAGCTTGTGCTTAGCCCCTTTATGATGAAACTGAAAACAGAATAAGCATCTCAAGAATCCTTGAAAGTCAAGGAGGAGTGAAGTCTGTCCAGCTGTGTGGTTAGAACCAGCTTTCTTGGCTTGTAGGAGTTCACCTTAATAGAGAAAAGGTGTTGATTGAATTTGAGCCTTGGAAGTTTGCTTATCAGTTTTTAGTTTAAGGTAACGTTGTCCTTGTGATGGCTCAGCTTATGTTTTCCACAAAATTAGAATTTTAAATGCAAAAACTATTATTTATTAAAAGGAAAATTAAAGTTTAGTATTCTAATCAACAAATGCAATCTTCAACTTCAGCATACTATATCAAAAGTGAATAAAATTCATGTTAAAAAAACCAAAGAGGTAGCAAACTTTGAAAAAGAATTATGGTCACTGTGATGTTTGCAAGGCTTTCAGCTATGAAAGCTGCACTAAGAGCACTTTCTAGACACAGACACACACATGCATACTTATTTCTACATGTGGTTATATATTTGGCAGAAATTTCAAATAAGTACAAATGTATTGCAAAATTGTGACATTTCATCTATGTTAAAAAACAGATACGTAAGTGTTCCTGTATAGATGAATCTGAATTCAATGTCACCTCTGGAGCTTTGTGTCATCACAAAAAGCATGTGCTGGGTGCATACCTGGCAGAACCTCATGCCATACATGAAAGGAAGCAAAGCCCCATCTGTTTGCCTCATTGGTGAATATGGCAGAGTATGGTAGAGCTGAAAGCCTCACAGTCATTCCATTCTGGGTTAATGGAGCAAAAGAGCTGGGATGTAGTGGCTATTGCTTTTTATCTCCATAGAGCATTAGAAACAGTTGAAATAAATAGATAGAGAATGGCTTTTTTAACCATGCTTTCCTCGTGGGGAGAAAATTAAGCTCATATCCTTCTTATTAGGGATAATCAAACCAAATTGAACCAACTAAATGAGCAGGTTTCACGTCTAAACTGAACTTCTTTTAGACTTGGAGAAATTAGGTTGAATTACAAGTGAATTTTCCTCCACTGGGTCTCATCCATTTATGGATTCCTGCTTGCATCTTCTACAGAAGGCACAACATATTAGGGAGATAAATGGATGAAAGGGAAAGGCTGCACACAAGGTATCTGTTTGCAGCCTGGCTAGAAGCAGTAAAGGCAGCAAGACAGATTTCTAGTCCTACTTTTGGGACTGGAGAAACATCATCTGTTCATGCTACAAGTACTTGTGAAATGGAACTCAGACCAAATTTTATGGCAATTTACATAGAATTTCTGCCAGAAAAAAAAAGGTTTTTTCTGATTTTAAAAGGACAAAACCCAGGATCTATTGCCACTTTCTGTAGCATTTTCTATTCCCTGAGGTGGGAGTTTTCTGACATTCGGAGTGTTCAGGTTCTCTTGATCGCTTTTTACCTCAACATCTGTTTCACATGGGGCTCCAGTGTGAAATTCAGAACAACAATAAAAAAACTCCCAGAAAAGTATTGTCCAGACCACTGCTTTGTTACCATAAAAATTTCTGAATCTCTTAACCTGTGATTAACTGGGGAGTACTCAGAAATGTGTACGTAAGAATTGTGCTGGGAAAATGCACGTTTAAAGATAGATGACGTTCCTTCTGCTTCATATTCAGAGTGAGCAAGGGGAGGATTTTAATATTTCTCTGTTTTCTGTATTTTTCTTTTTGTCATACTTTTCAGACCGTTGAAAACTGTGTGTGCATTTTGAGGAACCTCTCATACAGGCTAGCTGCAGAAACATCTCAGGGACAGCAGATGGGAACAGATGAACTTGATGGATTACTCTGTGGTGATGCCAATGGAAAAGATGCAGAGAGTTCAGGGTGCTGGGGGAAGAAGAAGAAGAAAAAGAAATCACAAGATCAGGTAATGAAAGTTATTTGCAGCTGTGTTGTGAGTAGTTGAAGTGCCCATCATTTAAAATATAAATAATTAATGCACTGTATTAGAAATTAAATGCGTGACGCATAATATACAAAACTGTGGTCCTTGTTAATTAGCTGAGAGCTTAAAGTAGAATATGGATCTGGAGTAATAAAATACATTTGCTTGAGAAATTGTACATTATATGGTGCACCTGGAAACTGTAGTCATGGGTACACTGTGAATGCCATAAATACCATAAAATGCCCTTTGAAAGGAAGCCATTCCTAATGAGAAGTGTAATCTGCATATACTTCACACTGTACTTCCACAGAGCCACATGTGTGTAGAAAGGGTTTAATGCAAACAAACATCAGGCTTGTATATGTACACTCACTTGCCTCAAAGTTGGTCTTGTACCATGTCTCTACACATGGAAAGAAAACTGTACAGGACTGAATCAAGTCATATGAGTGAATGTTATAAAAGCATTCATATTTTGATATATTTTATGTTGTTACCAAAGAAAATTTGAAAAGCTAAGCCTTGATTGCTTCCTCAAGTTATTTGACAGGTTATCATTTCGGGTGGGTTGATTGTTAAAGTGTATTTATCTCTTTTTTAATCCTATCAAGAACTTATAATTTGGGGAATACTGACTGTTGTATTGCAGAGAAAGACACTGTTGCATCTGTACACACAGCAAATAGCAATAAGAATGGCTACTGATTTATGGACTTTTTCAGACAGCCTGTACTGGCAGTAATAAGTTTTCCACCTCTTCCTACACTTACTTTTTTGCATTGTAGTTTATTTCTGTTTCAGATTGCTCAAAGAAAATATTTATTTGAGTAAGCAATTAAGTGCACAGGGTAATAAATTATGTCAACCAGTACTGAAAATATTCCTGAGTTCCTGACCCAACTTGTGTTGATGTGGAAAGGATCTAGCAACATTACTAAGCTATAGCTTGGATACTGGAAAATGCAGCACTCGTTACTAGTAAGACTTATTTCACCTACTCTTGTGGTTAAACACCCTATCATCAGATAACTTGAATTTATTATGGCCTTTTGTTGGGATTCCTGTGTTAGGCTACAGTGAGATTAGAAGTGTTGAAGCAAACTAATTTTATCCCATGAAGTAGTCATCATCCCTGTTACTGAATTAACAGTTCTCACACACTGTGCTTGCAGTTATTCAAAGTGCAGGAGCAAAAAATAGTATGTCTGGGTATGAATGCGTCACACTGCAGCTTGGCTTGCTCTCTGGTGCTCTGTTTACTAACACATGCACACACACTCACTAGCTAAAGGCTTTTTAAGTCTTCCGCTTCTCTTTCTTCTGTGACTTTTGGATCTCACAGTCATGCTTTTAACTCTGTACTGTTGACTCTCTCAGTATTCCCATGAGGCCTCTCTGTACTGTAATGGTTCCCTTTAAAACATTTTTTTGCTCCTCCAGGCCAAAGAGCTGAGCTCTTTTGGCCAATTACCTTTACAATGTGCATGCTTTTGCCTGCTCTTAGATATTTTTTGTCTGTTTCTAGGAGTGCTTATTATCAGCATGTTGCATGGTAAGGATCTCCTCAGAACTGTTAGTGTTGGCTTCATGGAAGGGTTTTATATAATTTTCAAAGTCTAAAGAACAATAAAACTACACACATATTTTTCAGGTTTATGATCACTAGGATTTTCTGCAGCAAGGACATAAATTTACTCTCCAGAACTGATTCTGTTGTGCATAGGACTGCTTTGTCTTACAAGTATTAGAAACATTTTTCTAATGTTTTCTCTTTCATCTAGTTCCTTTAAATCCAGACATCCTACTTCATCTTGCCGTATTCAACGTCTCACATGTGGATATTACTCAGTTCAGGAATTTTAAGGGGGCCTTGTGAGCCTTCTGCAGGTTATTTTCACCACATAATCTTCGATTGCTGTTGAACATTCCAAATGATTTGAAGCATATTATCAAGTTAATATATTATCAAGTTAACTAGAATGCCACCAAAAACAATAGCAGCAAGATCACTGTGCCAGAAACAGTTCTCCTAACTTACCCTCAAAAATGGAAAAGAAAAGCAATATTTTTCATGTAACCACATTTATATTAATACCATAAAATAACTTAAACTGTGATAAGGGTAAATTTAACCTTTTTGTCCATTTATTTTGCAAAAATAAGTACAAAAGTATGTTCAGAGGTACTTGTGCAGTGTGGACACAATTGTCCAATTGTGTGGAAAGACCTGTTCTTTCTGCGTCTTTGTCTTTGTGGTTCCTTTAATACTTGAGAATTTTGTCTTTTCAGGTAAAGCCCAGGGCACAGGCACATCTCTGTCAGTTGTGACACCTCAATGCAGGGGAGTATCCAGTCTATGGTTACTACATTTTATGTTCCCAGAAGATATGTGTTCAGGGTATAGGTTTTTTTAGTTTTATTGGCAGCCCATGGAGTTTTTGCGAAACAAAATTGCTGTTTCAGTCCTTCTCAGAATATAAGATGGACAAAACAGTGTGGAGGAAAATTGTTCAGATTTAAGTGAATGCAATTTTGAAATTTTCCTATTACGCTATCGCTGTAACTTAGTTTCTTCATTTTTATGTGTATTTACTTGAACTTCGTTGTGCATTTATGAGGTAGTCTTTAATTTTTGGATAAAAGTCTTTGTAAAAATATAGTAGAAAAACTACTGTAGTTGCAAAAGAAAAACAGATGTATCATTTTAGACAAAGAATATGGATGAAGATGCACTTTTCTGTACTTACAAAAAATCCTTCACAGAACAGGGGATTTTGTTTCTTAAGCCATAAAACAGAGAAGTTTGATATTAAAGTCACTTTCTCATGGGTTTTCTCTACAAAGAAAGTACAAGTTAATTTCTTTGGTTTATGATTTATGGAGCAAGTATCCCAATTTTTTCTAAGTTATGTTTCAGGTGTAGTCACATGTAAATTACTTGAAAGAAAGAACAGAATTGAGTGGTAGTATAAAATGTGTCTTCTTTCAAAGGCCTTTCAAGAACAAACTGGATTTTTTTTTATTAATGACACCAGTTGTCTATCAGTTGTCTAGAATGGCAACTTCTGTGCATCTTGGAATCAAGTAAGAGATGTGTCTGTGTTCAGATCATAGGTCTAATCACACCTTGCAAATTACTTTACTTAAGGTGTTCCCTTAGGATCACAGGAAACAAGTGTTTTCCACATTTCAGAGTAAAGGTCGGTGGTGTTGAAAGAGCCCACAATTGTTTTTCAGACCTGAGAGAGGTTTCTGAGGCATCTGCTTCGTTGCACAAATTAAATGTTAGAAGAGGCCCAAACCTTCTGAAGGCTTGTGATAATATCTAGGTATAGCACTGGTTTTATCTATGGAAACACAGAAAGCAAAACTTCTGTTAAGGCCTCAGAAAAAATAAGAGAATCTCACTTGGCTTCTGTCTCAAACCTCCAGGACTGTAATGCTCTGCTGTTTTGTTAGTTTTTCTCTGCTGCTTACCTGTGATCAGCTGGTATGAACCCTCACCCCAATAAGCTCTCCAGCCTCAGACCCCTTCATCTCTGACTAGGACCTTGTAGACATCAACCTCTCTGCCTTATATTGTGGCACTCTTCAAATGGAAGCTGATTCTTCCACTGCTGAGAATGCTGTTCATGCTGCTGGCATGCTCACTGCTGCCAACAGATTTATTCTTTGAGCTGTGTGAGAAATGAGGTTTATGACAAAAAGCAGTTAGGGCAAATCAGGTGTATGGTCCAACTTCAGTAAAAAAATGTCAGGGAGTTGTCATTAATCCTTATTTATTTCTTGTTACACAGCCCATTATGTATACATGTGGCGCAATTTCATTTCTTTTCCTTTCTTCTCTAAGAGAAACAGGTTGACTTCTTGGCTTCATGCTTATCTCAAGTTCCCTATCTGTGATCATTCTTGTCAAACCAGAATCTAGCCCAAAGTCTGTTTTTTGATTGGAAGTGACACTTCTGAAATGAGCCTGACCTTCTTTTTCACCTTCTGTCAGGAGCCTTAAGCTGTAACAGCAACATTTCAAGTCATATATCATTAAGAATTGACTGGCACACCTTTTTAGCATGCTTGCTAAATGGCCTATAAATTCTTCTATCTATGTGAAATAGAAGGTTTAAGGCAATAATATTTCAGAAAGCATAAAAAATAAACCTGCCAGATAAGTCTCTTCACGTGGTGAGACCACTATTTTACCAAGTGTGCTTCATGGTCTACCAAGCCATACCAAGCTAATAAGCCAAGAAACAGAGAAATGGTGACAGGCCCTGGGTTTAACCAATAACATGAACTGTGATTAGGGATGAAAAGCTGTGTTGCCAATACATTCTTGCTCAGAAGGAATATTATTTCCACTTGCTGCTTCCTCATCTTGTACCACAAGGTGGTTGTGTCAAATGTTGAGTAGCAAGAATCAACTGTCCTGAGCAATTCCTTACAGAGCATTTTGGAAGACATTTCTGCTTTCTTGCTTGCCAACACAGCATCTTGCCAGATACTCTGTGAGCCTCTCAGTGTCATGTATGGCCAATTTGTTTTCAATGTCAAGACTGCAGGGTTATTAAATATAATTTGTATTTGTCAGTTTGTGGAACATACTACAAAGCCAATTAGGTTCAGCTTTCTGTGGAGAGAAGGGCATGCAGCTTTAACTCCATCCCCCTTCATTTGGGAAGGGTCTGTTTTTAAGCAAAGAGAAAATGTACAAACTAAATTAATATGTTTTTCTTAGCTAATATTAAGCCTAATATTAAAAAGTTGAATAAAGGCATTGGCAATTATTTTAAGAGTGTAATGTATAATGTAAAGTACAATTTAGATGTATTAATATCTGAGATTAATTATAATGATTCAATACATTGAATGTTTTGAAAGCATTTCAAACACCTTTCCTATAATTGCAAATGTTGTTGCAGCAAACTGGGAAAGGTACCTTTATTTATGCAATGATCTCTGCTCTCTCCCACCATGCTCCTGTAGTCTCTGTGTCAGTTAACATCTGCACTTATATTCACTACCTTTATTCAGGCCTGGATGTCTAAACTGAAGTTTGACTTGATGTAAACAGTGGAGAGGAGAAGGCAGTATTCCTGCCTGCTTAGTGCCAGCTGCATGGATTCTGAAATCAAGCTCTGTGACTTGGTTGTATTTTTGTTGCTGAATTTCTGATTTCTGCTCTTTTTTCAGTATTGGCCAATTCACCTCTTGGACAGAGCTGTCCAAAAGAGGTTTTTGGACTGACCTGTCTAGGGAGAGCTGCCAGAGACTGTCACAGCTACTAAAGACATTGCAGGATGAGATATCAGTGTCTTCTTAGGGGCCTGTTAATTTAAAAGTCTTTGTAATTTCAGAGATGGTTTTAATAAGCGCTGTGTAATTGCTCATGTGAATTTTGTCACTGCTGCTTCAAGGAGCATAGCTACAGTGTAATCATACTATCCCAAATGTCTGGGATCATTGGAGAGAGGTCTAGATGGTGTTAGACATTGCTGGGGTTTGTTTTAATTTTTTCCTAGATTTTTTTTAGTAGTGGTATTCTGTACAGACTGGATAAAGGAAGTATTCATATGTAACAGGTTTAAATCAAACACTGTTTTTTTGTTATCACAGGAAAGCCTGTGGTCATGTGATACCAATTTAAAAGCAAATCCCAACAATTTGAGGTTGTTAGTAGAAACCCTAAAATCTGCAGAATATAAATATACTTCTCTTGCTGAGCTGAAGCCTTCTCAGGTACTTAGTACAATTGCACTATAAATTTGGATTTACTTTCATTAAAATGAGAGGTGGTGGTAGATAATCTATTGTGCAGCACAGGAAAGCATCTCGATAAGTGATATTTTTCTCCTCTCAAAGTTCCTTACAATTACAAAAATTTGGAAATTTTATTGGAGTACTCTTACTGTCAAAACTCTGTTGTTCTTAAAAGATCTTGGTATTTGGCTTTTTATTTTTCTAGACTTTCATCCTTTTTTTGCACCAGTCTCAGGAAATGAGAGATTTGTATCTCACCCACGTAACAAGCAGTTTGTCAGCTTCAACCACAATATATGTGGGTAATTTCAGCTGAAGGAAGGAAGCCTGGAAGGAATATTTGTTTATGACTTTTTTTTTTCTCCTTAGTATAAGCTAGGAAGAGTAATTGCATGTTTTCCTCTTTTTCAGAGGCTCCTACTGCAGCCTCAGTCTTTTTCAAATAGACCTTCCTGATCATTCCTGATGGGCAGCAACAATACAGTAACTCTTCCAGTAATTTACTGGGGAGAGCTGTTTACTGGCTGAGGATGTTGCCTCAGTTCATTAATATTTAGCAATGCAAACTGCAAAGTAACTTCTGCCATGCCTTAACCACTCTTTTAGATATGGACTCTAATACCACTCAGGGAAAAACATTTTTTTGCTCAGGTGGTTGATGTTTATGAAATATGAAATAAATGAATGAAGATCAGACAAATCTCTTTTGCAATAGCCTCTTTGCTTACCCGTGTCAATTCTGCATACCCTGCAGCAGTTGGGCTGCACTGCTTCAGGCACTGGTCTCAGCTACGCAGAAGACACCAGAAGCCACCAAGCCCTACAGTGAAGAGACTGCCACAGACACAGCAGCCACAGGTGTCATGGTTTAACCCCAGTCAGCAACAAAACCCACACAGCCTCACCCAGTGGGAGGGGGTGAAGAACAGTGAAAGTGAGAAGATGTGTGGGTTGAGGGAAAAGCAGTTTAATGGGGAAAGCAAAAGCCCCACAGGGAAGCAAAGCAAAGGAAGGAATTCATTCACCACTTCCCATGGGCAGGCATGAACACTTCCCATCTTCAGCCATCCCCAGGAAAGCAGGGCTCCACAACAGATAACAGTGATTTGGGTAAATAAACCCCATCCAAATGTCCTCCCTCCCTTCCTTCTTCTTCCCCATAGCTTTATATTCTGAGCATGACACCATGTGGTATGGAATGTCCCCTTGGTCAGCTGGAGTCAGCTGTCCTGACTGTGTTCCCTCCCAGCTCTGTGCATCCCCATTCTCCTCGCTGGTGGGATGGGATGAGGAGCAGAAAAGGCTGTGTTACTCAGTATGAGTGTCAGTGCTACTCAGCTGTGACTAAAACATCCCTGGGTTATCAACACTGTTTCAGCACAAATTGAAAACGTGGCCGCATACCAACTACTGCGAAGGTAATTACCCAGCCAAAAGCCTCACAGCGTGGTGAGCAGTGCCACCCTCCCTGTGCAGCCACTCAGCTGCTCTGGGCACACACACCCCATGTGGCGAGCACTGCAGGACATTTTCCAGGGTGACTGAATTTCCTGTGCTTTCACTGCACATGCATGTGTGGTACCAAAGATTTTCATCATTATTACATGGACTCTAAGGCATCACAGCATCTTGGGAAAAAGGTCTTCCCTCTCAGTTGGTGATAAATTAATGCAATCATGCTGAAAGTAAGTTGCAAGGAGGGCAGGGAAATGCAGTAATTTGTCTCCTTTTTTTTTTTTATGTTTTCTCATTACTCGGCAGAATGGCAAAACAACATTAAATATTAATTTATCTGCTAGATTGTTTCTAGTCCTTTATATGTACCAGCACAGCATGAACATGTATATGGAGCTCTATTTATATCAGCTGATTTTCAGTACTCCTTGGGATCATACTAGTGTAAATAGCTGAGCATAAAAAAATCATACCCCCACATAGGCATATACCCCCTCATATGGGTAGATCTGGTACATTTGATGCATTTCATGTGCTTTGTCCTTGAAATAATATACCCTGTACAAACACTCTTTAGTTGCATAATGCATAATTCATGCAAGTTGGAATGAGACAAGTGAAGACTTGAACTGGTGCCCTTGGACATCACAAGTCATTCATTAGTGGTCTTACTAAGGTGCAAAACCTAAACCTGGTGTGAAGTCAGATTTGACCTGTTAGATATGTCTCTCATTTGTTTTCAAAAAAAATCTGACGGTGTGAATGATTGAATTCTGAGAGTTAAAATAAGAAGCAGGCTTTAATGTATTTTTTATGAGCTGAAAAGAACTCATTTCTAGCAAGGCTGGTGATTTATAAGGAGGAAAAAGAAGAATCGAGTCACATGCACTGAAAACAATCTATTGGTTTAAAGGCAGAAATGCATCAAAAATTTCAAAGACACAGCCCTGTAACAGTGTCATTTGAAGGCATTGTTTCTCTAGAAGGCATTTGTCCTCTACTTTCTCAACCACCACTGGGCATTGCTAGGCCAGTTCTTTTAAACTATGATAGCATTTGTCCAGCATACTGAGTTTCACCCCTGAGCTGCTTTCTGGTAACCGCTCATGTGTATGAAATAGTTCCTCTAGCTTTCCACTTAGGTGTTTGTTCTGATTTAATTTAGAAAAGAATAGCAGGTTTCATTCCTAAAGGTATTAATCGCACAAAACCTTGTTGAAATTGGGTTAGTTGTTATTGGGGAAGACTTGATTGATTGTCCCTTAAAATATATGTATTTTATTTTTGAAGTTAGTGTAAATAAAATTATGGTTGATACTTTCTGAAAACAAGAGGTTCTAGGTCTTTCCCAGTGCAAGTATTATTGTACACTCACAACTAGTTAAATTAACTGTTGCAGATTTAAACCAGGAGTTAGTTTAACTTATGCTATCAGTTTAGTAGATGTTTAATGTTATGGTACAGATTTTTTGTTTATATAGGCACAGTAACCTCTAACCCAAGGTACTAAAAGATTTACTTTTTATTCTATTACACAATGTGGACATACCAGAAGTGTTGAAAAAGATATTTATTAAAAAGTTAAGGCTTGTTCCTAACAGTTGCACTAGCACCATGAATTATTAAAATCTATTTATCTGTACAAAACAAAACAAAATATACAATAAATATATATATAGATTTCCATTTAAAATTTTATTGAAAGTGCATTCCACATCTTACTTTTGTTTAAAAGGCAAAAAGAAAGTCTGTGTATTTTCCTTTGGGATGTTTCATACGTAGGTGCAAGTGTTGTGTGCTCCATGGAGAGGAGAATCCCTGTCCTCCTGGAATAAAGTAGTTATTTCTGCTAAGAGTGGGTTTTGTGCAATAACCTACCATTTGTTCAGGTTTAAGTATTGCACATTTTGGATATCAGACTTGGATTGTTTTTCATGGCAAAACTCTGTATGTGATGAGAGGAACAGCGTGTTTTGTGAGGGCTGATTCTACCAGTTGCATTGGAGTCTCAGACCACACAGCTGGCTGGCTGAATACCTCCTGCACTCTCATTGTGAGAAGACAGAAGTTGTGCCATTGAAGAAGACTTGTCACACTTGTGCCTTTCATGGGACAGAGGGCTCATGGCCTTGAATGATTTTGCTTTCCATAGTAGCATTCTGTGTTGTTTTTCCTCTCATGGGAAGAGAGAGAATGTGGAGAACTGAGAAGGATGTGAAAAGAAAATCTCTTCTCCCCGTGCAAGTTCTAGATTTGCCTCTTAAGATAATGTTCATTGAGCTTCTGTTCCCACACAAAAAAAATACATACATTGAAAAGTGGTTTTGTTTTTTCAGCTAGCTAAAAAACTGGCATTTCTGCCAATCATATAGTTCATCTATATGGAATGCTGAGTTGGAAATTTGGTTCCTCCAGGAAGAACCACATGATGTGCAAAAATTGAGAACATCTGTTTATGGGCAGATGCCTTCACAGATGTTATAGTTTCAACTGAGGCAATTCTCAAATGTATTTCACTGTTCCTTGCTGACAATCTGATTTGTGCTTTCCAACAGTGGGATGGCGTAGGACCTCTCCCAGACTGTGCAGAACCACCCAAAGGAATCCAGATGCTGTGGCACCCTTCAATAGTCAAACCCTACCTCACACTTCTTTCTGAGTGCTCAAATCCAGACACGCTGGAGGGGGCAGCGGGGGCACTGCAGAACTTGGCTGCTGGGAGTTGGAAGGTAGGAATGTTAACCCAATACATGTTTCCTCTTCAGTTCTGAAACCTACAGCTGACAGCAGGTTGGTGATATAAATGTATCTAATTGCTTCTGGTAGTGGAATAACCTTCTGTTCTCATAGAACTATCTGAAGTCAAACCTGAGACAGTGTTTCAAGTCCTAGGTACTGATATCATAGCAAATGTCAGCGTACAGCAGCGGAGATTGCATCGGTCAAGTCAAGTATGAAAAATTGCCACTGAAAACCAATATCCAAATGTGGAGAATAAGGAGAAGCAGTTCTTTATGAACCTGGGTGACAGAGCCATGAAAAATGGGCCAAAAATGCCACCAGTGACAGTCAAATGAAACCATATTGTTTTGTCACTGCAGAAACTGGTTGACATTCTGTCCCTTAGGAGAAGGCAGGGCATGGCAGAGCAAGATATAAATGATGTGACACCAAGTAATCTTAGCATCTACTTTTTTTTAAAATAAGGCATTATTAAAATACATTCATAATATTATTAATTATATACAATGAGTGAGGAAATGTGCAATCAAGGCACTCTACTCTAGCTAATCCTATTTTTCAATTCTATTCAAAAGCACCATTTTTCTTTTACGTATTATTTGCAGTAGGTCCAGTAAAAAATTTAAGAAAATGCTTTCAAATTTAGAACAGATCAGTAAAATTCAATATTGAACTTTGTTTACTTTTTAGGGCAACTTTCCTGGTGGTAAATGGTTTAATTGGCTGAAAGTACTAACGGTGTAATCCTATGGTGTAACTATAATGCATTGATTTTAAATTAACTCTCAGCAGGATTTTTTCTCATTTACAATGAAAACAGTCATGTACAGGGAAATGCACTGATCAAAGTTATGTCTCAAAAGGTATCCTGTTGGGTTTTAAGCAGTTGGGCATTTGTATGTGATATGTAAATACCAATTTAATTAGGCATTCATTTTGAAATATTAGCACTGGCACTAAGAAATTGTTTTCTTTTTCACATAAAGTTTTATTGGAAGTTGGGTTGGCACACTCACAAGCTCTTCCAAGGCATATTATGTTTTTGGGGTTTTTTTATAATGGTGTTCCACCAGATTTATAATACGTCATTGACTGTTGCATTCAGTGGCATGTAAAATGATTTAACAAAGTATCTGTTCAGTGATTTTTGTCCTATGTAAGCACTGTGCCTGAAAATCATTATGGTTTTATTATTCTCATGTTGTAGACTGCTTCAGATGTTGTAATCCTGGCAGCAAAATGCAATAAATGTGTGCTATCCATCTGGGAATGGGTGTAGCCCTGGTCCAAATGAGAAAACAATGCATGTATGTTTGCCAGGACTAATAGAACTGCTAAAATCCAAGTGGTGTCCCTTCTCCCATTTCTAATAAATCTGTATACCTGTCATCCTTTAGTTGGCAGAAGTGTACAGTGAGAGGAAGGGAGGCTCTGCAGAGCTCTTTGGCAAGTGCTGGCTTAGAAAAACTTGTTTTGGACTTTAATGCTATCTGTGCTGATACCATGGGAAAAGCCGGGTTGTTCTCATATTGCTCTATTTTTCTAAAGATTCACCAATTCTATTACAAGGGATGTGCAGACACAGAATGAATATCCTTAATTTCACATGTCATACTAGCCATTTTTGTGAGGGGAGTAATCCTCTTTGGGGATTACATAAGCATTGATGTTTCCACCTTTTGACCTCTCCTTTCCACTGCTGCAGTCCAGATATAAAATGACTGAAGTAAAAGATAGAAAACTCTTAAAAGAAGAGGTTATTCCTAAGGGAGATTTTAATCTTTTTAGTTCCTCCAACAAATGGTAATTATATAAAGAATGGAAATTTTTTTTTCTTGAATTCTTTCAAGAACTTTATGATTACTGAAACTTTTAACTGAAAGAGAGAAGAGCAAACTGTGTGAAGATAAACAATATTGCTATTAATAGCAATAGCAGTTGTGGGCTTTTTCCAATTAGCATTATTTTAATACCAGAAGAATCACAGATTATAGGAAGCATCCAGCCTACCAGGTGTGCTCACACACAACTGAAGATACAGTCTCTTCTGGAAAAAAATACAATGCAGTTGATACACTGCACAATTCTTTCCTAGCCGTTTCACCCTTTTGGTTCCTCTGGTACAAAGCTGTCTAATCCTCTTGGGTGGCCAAGAGGTAATATTTTTAACACAGACAGTGCTTAGCCAGTGCTATTACAGAGAGAAAGTGAGCAGATAAAAGGAAGCCTGAGTAATTTTTTAAAAATAAAAAATTATGTAGGGGATTTAGATAAATGTCTACCACTAGAATTAGCACATGATATGTGTCTAAATCCCCTAGACTGCTTTGTAGAATTTCAGGCACAAAAAGAAAGCAGCAGTATGTAGCTTTAAGGATTAATAGCTCAGAAAGGCTGAAAGTTTTCATTATTTCAGGGTGTATAGTTTCTCAGGGATACATACACATAAAATCAACACATGCGCATGGTGAAACATAATCTGTAGGACAATTTTAGCACTGCTTCAGTCGCAGGAATTCCTTCTAAAGCTAAATACTAACATAAAAGAAAAAAGTGGGACATACTTATATTTATGGACAATTTTTCTATGTCAAAATGAGACACTTAGGACTAAAGTCTCTACATACATTACCCATCTGCAAAGTAAAACTTGGGAGTTTTTTATAATGACCAATGAAATATTTGGTCAGTGCAATTATAATTACACCAAGCGCCGTATGTAACAAACCAGAAAAGGAGCATCTTGGTGGCAAATACATTAAGAGATCCAAATGAAGATTTATCAATAAAACATGGTACTGATTTTGAGGTATGAGGAAGAATATTTTCAATGTGAAAATTTAACCTGGCATAATTTATGACTGTGTATCTTGACTTTGGTGTATATTCTGGTTTTGAAAAAGATTGACAGCTTCTATACAAAGCAGAACTCATTTTGGAAGAGACTGTTTCAGATAAACACGGACATTTGTTCTTCTCACTGTTCTGCATCAAAATGTCATCACATAAGGAGGACACTGGTATTGGAATCTGAAGGAGAAGAACCATCTTTGTCATGGAAAATTACATGCATATCCACACAGAGATATCTTTTTTGTTCATGTGCTTACTTGATGCATCCATGAAAAATAGGATTGGACCTTCTGGAACAATATCTATGGAGACAGCCAATATGTAAGTCTTTTGGAAAGGCTGGACAAATTAACATTATCCACATCACTGCCAGAGTATCACATTACCTGAGGTCCAACTGCTGCCCTGCACAGTGACCTTGACACCAGCAGGGGGTCACTGCATGTATTATGGCAGTCACTGCAGGGCTGGTGACTGCCATAATACACACTCCAAGCACAGTGCTGCTGCCTGACAGCAGTGGGGCAGTTTGTCAGCCCTGGATCTGCACCCACCCACCACCTTCTGCTGAGCTCAGCTGCTATGTGGGACTGCAAGGGTTGCTGTTTTAGAGAAGTCATTGCTTCCCAAAACATTTTGTCCCATCAGATCATAACCACAGTAGTTTCATGATATCCTGATCATCCTGCAGGCAGAAGGAGCAGCACGTGAAAAGCGTGGCCATTGGGTTAGGCTTTGCTTCCTCTCATTGCCTCTCTAAGATTTTTTTTCAAAGAATAGGCTTTTTGTAATTATACTTGATGTGAACTTGAATATTAAAACTGCTTAGAAATATGAAATAATAAAACTAGGGAAACACTTTCCTCATCAATCTTAGCTGGAGTTTTCCCTGAACAAATAAGGTTTGAGACATGCCTTTGGAAGCAGTGCAAACTCTTTATTTCCCATTAGGTACTAACTTTCGCTGGGAGCTCTGTTATTTTTCTTTGCCACTTAATTTGTCTTTAACCAAATTTGTGCAAAAATGTAAAATAAGAAAGAAGGAGACTTTCTGACTCTCTCAGCTCTCTTCTGAAGACAATTGCCTGCTTATTAAGAAATCTCTCCCATTACAACTCTTCAAACCAGAAGTTCTTTCTGCAACCTCATATAATTTTTTTCTTTTAATGCCTTGGATTGAAAAAATTACATGGTTTAAAATTACAAGAGCGATCCTGTAAAAGATTATCTTTTTATATGTAGTCTGACATAAGTACTTCTCCTCAGATGGTAAAAATAAAAGTGGCAAGTTCTTTTTAGTTTTCACCTTGGTCAATTGGCTATTAACACATTAAATCTCCTAGCCTGTAAAAAGTTATATGCAAAATGTCCTCGAGTTAACAATGTCAAGCATCCAAGGTTATGTCCCTTCTGAATAAAATTACCCTCTCAGGAAGAAAGGAAATATTAGGATATCTCCTTATTACTGTGTCTGTGTGTGTTTCTGACAGCTGAATTTAGGTTGATGTCAGTTTATCTGCCAGTCATTACTGCAATATTGCAAGACCTGTTGCTCTGAACTCATAGAATCACGAAGGAGCCCAGGTTGGCAGGGACCTCTGGAGATCATCGGGTCCAGCCCCTGCTTAAGCAAGGCCACCTAGAGGCAGTTGCCTGGGACCATGTCTGGATGGTTTTCTGAATGTCTCCAAGACTGGAGACTCTGCAACCTCTCTGGGCAACCTGTGCTAGTGTTCAGTCCCCCTCACAAGTGAAGAAGCAATTTCCAGTTATTGCCCATTGTCTCTGGTCCTGCATTACCTTTGCCGTTACATGTGGCTGTAACACAATGCTGTCACCACAAGTGACATTTCCTTAGTTTTGTCAAACCCTTAAAAATAAATTCTTCATTCATATTGATTCTTTAAAAAAAATACTATCATGACTTATGTAGGCAATACCTATCTTTTAAAACCAGGAAACATGATTTACTTTATTTCTTCTGGCTTACATTGGAACTGATAGCACACCTGCTCTGGGCCTTGCTTAGTCCCTTCTGTGCACTCAGTCTTCTGTCTCAGTTACTTTAAAGGCTTTATGAACTCCCTCATCTGCTTTAATGACAGGATGGCCAGCTTCCTTTTCCACGCTGTTGCTGATACATGCCAGGATGCCCTTGGCCTTCTTGGCCACCTGGACACACGCTGGATGGTGTTCAGCCGCTGTCAAGAAGACCCCCAGGTCCTTTTTCACTGGGCCACTTTCCAGCCACTCTGCTCCTAGCTGTGGCACTGCCTGGGGTTGTTGTGATCCAAGGGCAAGAAGCATTTGGTACCTCAGCCTTTTCCTCATCCCCTGTCACTGTGTTTCTCTCTGTATCCAATAAATGATTGAGATTCTCCTTAGCCTTCTTTCTGTTGGTGCTGTATTTATAGAAACATTTTTGTTGTCTTTTACAGCAGTAGCCAGATTAAGTTTTAGCTGGACTTTGGCCCTTCTGATTTTCTCCGTGAAACCTCAGAACATCCATGTAGTTCTCCAGAGCTCCCTTCTTCTGAAGGGAGGGAAAAACTCTTGTTCATTTTTTCCTAAGCTCCAGCTCTGTTCAGCCAGGCTGCTGCTTTCCCCACCAGCTCATCTTTAAACGTACAAGGATGACGTGTTCCCTCTCAACAACTGGAACAAGTTTTTAAGATTTCCGACTTGAACAATGTCTAGCCTTCCTGAACTTCTGTGCCCTTCAGTACTGTCTCCCAAGGTACTCTGTAAACCAGTCTCCCTCACAGACCAGAGTTTGTCCTCTGCAAGTCCAAGGTACCAATTCTGCTGAGCCTCCTCCTTTTTTATCCTTTGACTGTAACCTGAGGAGGAAGTGCTGCTCTGTTGAGGTCAGTATCAGTCTCATGAAACTCCAGCATTCCTTGGCCGGTTCTTTCTAGTGCCTCTCCCTTCTGTTCCATGTTTGATCATACTCAGCAGGGAATGAGGAGCTCTTTGGTCAGACTGCTGAATGTCCCTGCCTTTGATCCCTAATATACAGGTACAATACCCATGTGGATGGTGTTTATGGGTCATTGGCCTGATCTCTTGAGATAGGCTAGATGCTATCTCAGTCTTTGTTCCTTAGACAAGCAACTGCATTTATTTTGTTAATTCCATGCGAGGGAAATCTGACTCTCATAGGAGCAAGAGTTCCATTAAGTAAATTATTAGATAAGGAAACTGAAAACATAAAAGGGACCATTTTAGGCACAAGGTCAGTGCAGCTGCTTCAAAGAGTGGTATGAGAAAGAGTTTCAAGCTCCTTACCATGCAGACTCTTGAAGATAATGAGTAATTATTTTTTAAAGCAGCAGACATCTAGGTTATCAATCTTCTCTTATCAGGCAAGGACATATTGTGGGTTCCTTGCCAGACTTTTCTGATTACTCTAGTTATTTATGTATTAACCCTTTGAAGTTTTATCAGACTGTTCCAGGAGAAAATTTTCTTGGATTATAGTGAAAAATCTTACTTTCATTTTCTCCAAAATAGTAGTATTGTGAATCTTTATATGATAGGATGCAGAAGACCACTTATAGTATGTGATCAACAAAGTCAATTTTTAAAATAACCAGTGCTTTATTCTGTCAGGAATTCCAATGCTTTGTTCTGTCAGGAATTTTTACCTGGTAGAAACACCTCATTAATGAGGCAGCATCAATTGTTAAAGGGAGACGTATTGGCTCTAGAGGACAGAAGACAAAATTGAAGGGACAGGATAATATTTAAAAAGCAAGACCTGCTGCTGCAAACACTCGTACTACAGACATCATGAGGAAATTAGCATGGCCATCTGTATATGGAATGGGAGCACAGTAGTTCATAGTGGCTTCATGTTCAAGGTAATCCCTTACTATAAGCAGTTTTCTTCCTGTAAGATGTGTCACTTTTGTCCCAAATATTTTCTTTTTTTAAATTATATTGGTTACAATGTTTGGAAAACTGATAGTAAAAGTTCTCAAATCATTTTGGAAACAATATCTACTTGTACTTCAGAACCAAGAATGATGAGGTGAAAGTGCAGTTCCTTATCAGTTTTGTCTTCCTGTTTAAGGTAACATCTGTTAACACTTTCATTTCTCTCTAGTTTATTTACTTAACTTTGTATCTTAACCCACTGGATTTTTTTCCTTTCTCTTTAACCTTGACTAATGTTGTGGAGCAAAAGAGTAGCCAGTTAATACTTTTCTCTTGTCCCAACACAAAGATGTAGAGAACTTGCTAGTAGTTTACCAGATAGGATCATTTCTGAGAGCAGAACACCGCAATCAGGGGGCATAAAGTCCTTGGGATGTGTCTTACTGCTCTCTTCAGAAACTGCAGAAAGTTAACCAAGTTGCTCTCTGTCAGCTCATGTGACTTCTTAGCAATCCCAGTAGAGTTATTTGACTAAAGTAGATCTGTAATTTTTGAATATAGGAATATTTTCTTTTTTCCTGATAGATTTATTACATTGAGTCTGATCAGAGGGAACAGAGAGGAATATTAATCTTTAATTACTCATTGATCTTTAAATGCAGTTCTCTTCCCTGGTCTGCTATTTTACTGGACTCTTTTTAAGCCTTTCCTAGCAGACCTCAAATATCTCTAATCTTCCTGGTATACTAATTTACTGAGTAATTTAGTTTACTGTGTCATGCCTGCTCTCCTGATTTAGCTTTCATGTTGTGGTTTATGTCTCAGTAGTTCCTTTTAGTATTCAATAACTCAATAGTCTTTGGGTCACAGTGTTGAACTGTACCAGTACAATCCAAATTCTAGTCCAAGCTGAAGTATGGGATGAAATATTTTGCAGATACTTTGGGAGCACCAATGTCAATGGCAGGAAAGTGAATCCATTCAAAATGTCAGGTGTATACAGTTGTTGGTATTTCTTGCATTTTTGGGGGGCGAATTTATTTTGGTAGTTTTCTTCTTTCTCATTTTATGATGGAAATTTCTTCATTGTTCAGTTTGGTCTCCTGCATTGCTGCTTCATAGGGAAATAAAGAAAACCATATGAAACACCAAAAAGAGTTAAGTAAATAAGTGCTTTTAAATTTTTCTGAAAAATATAATTGAGTTTTATCTAGAGTAATTACTCTTTTCTTGAGTTTCAGCCTAATATAATCTTAAATCCCTAGAGCCATTCACTTGTGCAGTTGGTATCTGACAAACAAAAAAATAATTTGCAGGTTTACTCTATTTTTCTACCTAATTGCTGTGATGAAAATAAAAAGGAAGCTACTAATGAAAGTGGACATAGAGCTCTACTGTGTACCTTCAAAGTGATGTGTAGTAGTCATGCCCCCCAAATTCCGTTATTGGTAAAGTGTATTCATGCACAGACTTCGGCTCCTGTGCTTGTCTCTGATAATTTAGCCTCAATCTGATGCAACAACAATGATATTATTTTATTTTCTAGCTACTTGTTCCTGCTAAAGTGTTTGCTGTTCCTACAGGAATGCTTTTGCTTTCCAAACTGAACAGCTATTTGATCGTTGACGCTGCCACTGATTTGTGCAGTAACAGGATGATTAAGTGTATTAGCAGAGTGCCTCATTTACTTACTGATGGGCAACAAACCCTTTGTCTCTTTTCTTTTTTATGATTTTTCATCTCTTTGCTTTTATGCTTCACTGAGCTCATATTAGCAATTGACCCACAATGTGGAAATGCAGGCACCACACAATGGCTTTAGGCAAACAGAAGGGTCATCAGTGTACGCAAGGCTGAATCAATTTCTCCATTCTCTGCAAGAATGAAATAGCCTTTTGAGGCATCTCCATTTGAGCTTTCCTGAAATCCACACAGTGCAGCGTAATTGCTTGCAGAGACTTGTCCTAATTGGCAGCTTAAGGAAAGAGGACCAGACAGTTCATACCACTTTCCACATGGAAAGTTCTCCAGAGACCCTTGAAACAATTAAAAGTGTTTCTCTCTTTCTGCCTAAGGTTCATAACTTGAAACAGCAGATTAAATGATAGCAAATCACACATTGAGGAGTCTGTGAACTCTTCCCAAAGTGGATGACATCCTCTGGAAAAAGACAGCTTGGGAAGGAGTGCAAAGGGGAGAGGAAAGGTTTTGTACATAACTTTTCTGTAGTACTCCACCCATTGTATTATATGTATGTATGCATATGTGCATCTGTAAAACATTATATCCAGATCTTTCCCCTGTGAAAGCTTTGGAGCTCTCTTTTTTACTGTTGTAATCAAATTAATTGGTTCATTACAGATCCTGAAGGCTTGCATGTTGTTTATTTAGTAAGAAGGTTTATATTTTCTCTTTATTTTTCATACTGAGTTATTTCAGTGTTTCTCCTACAATGTCTCCTACTGTCTCTAGGCTTAAAAGCAAAACATTCCCTAATTTGTTCCTCTTAAACTTTTGGGTTGGAATGGATAATGAAAGTGCCACATCCTAAGAAGTCTGTTGTAAACCTGGCTTTATAAAACAAGTGCTTATGTTTTCTCTTGGTAGGTGTCTAAAAAAAATCAAAGAAAAACTGTTTACTGAGGTTTTAATACGGAGGTTTTTAAAATATAGTGAATAATCTAAGGGATTATTTTTGATTCTCCTTGGTATTGAATCAACATTGATACGTTTTTTTTCTCTCAAAACAAACACCCCCACTGGTTCCCCATGTAGCCCATTCTGGAGATGCTACTTCTGTGATTTACTTCTGCAATGAACAGCAGCATCTTTCATAATACTCTCAGCCAGCCTGAACTCTCACCTCAACCAGACAGGCTCACTTCTTTCTCAAAATATTCTCACTGTTATCTTGAACTCTTACGCTGGCAGTCACCTTGTAATCACAGCAGACACAACAGATGCTTCCCCTGGGAGTGATGTACAAAATACAGTATTTTTTAAGTGCAAGGAGGTATTGCTCATTTCCCAGTTGCAGGTGAGAGTAAATCTAACTGGCAGGTAAATACATATTTATTATGCCAGAAAGGTTAGAAATATCCATTTGTTGTTTCCATAGCATCCTTTATACTTAATATCCCATTAAAATTAATGTATAGGAAAGAAACTTTTTCACAAAATACTTCCTGTTAACTCGTTGACCCTTAAGATCTGCTTTATTTTTTTAACTGATGATCATGCTATACACTGATTCTAGAGAAGAGACTGGAGGAGAGAGCATGGAATAAAATCAACAAAGAGTCCTGCTATCACTTATCTACCCTAAGCTGTTTGCTTTGCAGTACTGAATGTCAGCACATTTATGTTTTAGACACATTTCTATGCTCAGGTATGCTGAGAACCCCTTGCTCAATGTAGCTGACAAGATAGCTTATCATAACTGTTACCACTCTCATCTTCAGCAAAGTCCAGCCAACTGGCTTTTTTTATGCATAGTTACTACAGAGGAGAATTAATTAAAAAATGCTCTTAAAGGTGTGAAATTCTGGTTTGTGTTCCTTTTTTTTCCCAATTTCCCCTGAATCATATCACCTGGAATGAATTTGCACTACGGAGATTGCAGCACTGGAGTTCTTGTCTATCTCCACATCTACTGTTTTTATCATAAATATATATTCTGGTTTTTGCTATTCAGGGCATATATCTGATACAAACAGATGCTTTTAAAATGAGCTCTTCAGCTGTGGTAAGTAGAGGCTGTATGCAGGGGTTAAGCAGGGTCTGCTTACAGTGAATGGGCTAACCTTGGTTTTTTTTTTTTACTCTGCCTGGCTATGGAGTAATGCTATTGCAATGTAATTATTCTTTACAGTGGGATGTCTTTGTCAAAAGAGAAGAGCCATCTAGATCAGGAGATCCTAAGACTTATCATCCTAGTTTCTGAAATAATTGAAATATTTCAAAAGCAAAGGTCTTCCAGAACTTGTCTTCACCTTCCAGGTACAATGGCAAGATAAGCATCCATACCATGGCACTGAAAGAAAGGAGACATTCTGCTTCAATCATTTTCTTTCAACTGTCAGTACAAGGAATAAGAATGTGAGCTTTATGAAAATTGCAGAGAAGAGATCATGAAGTGAAAGGAATGTGTGCCTGTGGATGGCTTGTTTTGAAGGGGACTGTGCTGAGGAGACCTGTACATCCAGAGATGTCCAAACAGCTTAACTTTGGCAGTACCCATATACTTTAAACCCACAAGGTCACAGCTGCTGTCCTGTTTATATGTTTTGCAACTGCTGGAGATAGCAGCAGAATGGAAAACAGAGTAATATAGCTGATCTTTCACCCCTTTATGTGCTGGGAACCCCAAGTTGTACAGCTCTGGATGGATTTCCTAATCAATTACAGCACACTGCACAGATCCCTTGTTCACTGACATGATAATCTTTAGAGCTCCTGAAGAGTTTTTTAGAGGTAAACAACTCCATTCATCATTTCTGCTGTCAAATGAAAAGGATGTTTACATGAGAACATACCGCTCGCTTTGATACAAAGACAAGGCCGTGCCAGTGGTGTCATGACCAGCTGTCAAGTGGGAGATGCCTACAGGCTTCTCTGGTAGAATCAGCCACTGGGTTTATCCTGCCCCACGTGATACCTGAAGCCAGGCACAGCACAGGCACACACTGCCTTCAGGTCAGCTCTTGAGGGAATGGCTAACACTTCAATGTACAACAGTATTCCAGTTAGGATCACTACAGCTGCCAAAACCAGGCATGTAGATATTCTCAGTTTTCCTTCTAAACAAGTTAACAGTCACAAGAGAAATGATAATAGTGTTTTCATGTTTATAGACTGAATAATTATGGTAACAACAAAGAATACTCAGACCTCTTGAACTTGCTTTGTAATACAAATACATATTTTGTAAAATAAATATTGTTAGTTTAGCAGTAAACAAGCATCATTACATGTTGCATACAAAATGCTGGTGAAAAGTAAGTTGTCTGCAGACTTTGGACTGTGAAAATGTAACCAGGTGTGCTGGGAAGGAAGTCAATTCATCTTTAATTTCTCTGTCACCATTAAAAAAATTGAGTGCTGATTGCCAAATCAAGTGGTTGCCTGGTGTCATCAATGCAATTATTTTCATTCCTTTGAGTTTTGCATCCAGATGCTTCTGTTAGCCCTTACTCTGTTGTGAGTTCAGGTGCCTCACTGCCTGTGGTGGATTGCTCACTTTGTCCCCCTCTCTCTCTCTCCCTGTCCCATGTGTTTGCAGTGGTCAGTGTACATCCGCGCTGCCGTCCGCAAGGAGAAAGGATTGCCCATCCTGGTGGAGCTGCTCCGGATAGACAATGACCGGGTGGTGTGTGCAGTTGCTACAGCTTTACGAAACATGGCCTTAGATGTCAGAAATAAAGAGTTAATAGGTATGTTCTTTCCAAACAATCGATACATACTGTGGGCTTGGGGATGTTTTTGGTTTTTCCCAGTTCGCAACAGAATGAGCACAATGAAAATTATTCTCACATTTCTAGAACAATTTCTTTAATTCTTTCTCTAGTGTGTCATATTCAGATTTTATGTGACAGCTTGCTAGTATATATCAAGGAATTGTTAAATTAATTAAACATCATGCAATGTTTCTTGATCTCTCAGGCTGTAATATCTGTAAGAAAAGCAATGGCTTTGTTCTGCTTTAGCATTTCATTCTTAGGCTGGCAGTAGCACTTGCATCTTCCAGATAAAGGATCTAAGCAGAGCACCCCTCCTGATGCTCAGATTACCTATTGCAAGTAACTTTGGAGTCGTGAAGTAACAAGTCATAAAAATTTTAAGAAGGTTATAGGAATTTACTGGGCAGATTAGTAGCTCCAGCAAGAGAACTGGGACACTCTTGCTTCACAAACAAATATTGTGTTAAGGAAAAGGACAATAATTTCTGTAAATGGTGATTGTCCCTAAATTCTGATCATACAGGAGCACACATATGGGGGTTTTATTTTGTTCAAGCTTTTGGTGAGATTTTTTAGCTGAAATTCATACAAACACTGTGGGTCATTGAGCTTTTATTTTCATGTTCTGTCTTTGAAAAATAATCACTGCCTTGATTTTTAACTATTTCAACAATCATAACCAGATTATTTCTACTTCTGTACATTAAGAGCATATTTTCTGGTAATTTTTCCTAACTTGTTGATTTGTTCTCATTACAGCATATTTCTTCTCTGCTTTTAATTACAGAATTATATAAATAGATTCTATGATCATAATGTTTATTATTTGCATCCTGTGCTATCTTAGGGTTAATGCTTCTTTACATCAGTGCTCTGCAAGTTGTTAAAACAAGGCAATCACTTCTCTCATATTGGGAGGAGTGTCTTACTGTATTAATGTTCCCGGATCTGCAGATTTCATTTAGGAATGTAACACTTTACATTTAAAATTGAGCTGTTTTACTCTGGTGTGCCATTCAAAATACTGGTTAAATTATGGATAGTAAATTTGCACAACCTCAACATTTTAGTATTTTATGAAATTCTTAAATAACACATCATAAAAGCAAAGATAAATTTAAAAAATGTGGGAAGAATCTGGTGAATATAATAACCTAATATATTTATTTACATAGCCAGCTAATAATAGCTGTAGAGTGCTGCTCTGCTTTATGTTATTTGTAGGGTTATTCTGAGAAATTGTACTTCATAATTGCAATAGTAATTTGCTGCAGCTTAAAACAGTCCAAACATGCCAATATGACAGGGGAGTTACAATTATAAGTCTTGGGCCATTTCAGCTGTGATCTTTGTATGTTCATTTCTTTGGCTTTCATCACTGAACTTCAAAGAAACAGTAATAGCAGTCATTACTGCTCTTGTTCTCTAGTATTTCTTAGCAAATAGGGCGTATCATAGAGCTGATTTTTAGAAATGCTAAACATCAGCAGTGGTCAAGGATTTCAACTCATGTTGTAGTCCATCCATTTTTGTGATATTGCACTTCTGTGTATTGTATATGTATTGCAGGATGCCTTAGCTGTTGCTATGCAAAGGAAGCCTCAAAAGGAGCTTGTGCTTTATCAGGGTAGTTCCTCAAGCATCCTTCTGCCTAGGCAAAATCAACATGCTATTTATCTTTCCTCTTTCTGATTTTTGTTAGTGCATCAGGTTCTTGTGGTGACACACACTGCCTCACAAGCTGGAATTTTCCCCATAAAATAACCTTTCCTAAAGGTTATCTTTCCTAAAGGAGAATTTTCTAACTGTATATATAGTAAAGTTACATAGCTAGAATTGAGTTGGTTGGGGGGTTTTTTAGTGCCTTTATAAAGCTTTCTTTTCAGTGGTGCTGTCGTTCCATTCCCAACTGACATTTTTTTACTGAAATGTGCCAGAGAATGATATATTTAATTCTGCTGCTGCCAAGCAGCCCATAAATCAGTATTGAGGAACCTGGGAAATATATTAGAAAGCTTGCTAAAATCCAGGCTCACCTGTACTGTGCTACAAAACAAACAAAAAGACCCTTTTCTTGATGGCCAGAAGTTTCATACTAGACTTCATTGGATTGACCAATCTGTTTTGTTTTTCACACAGATCTATCAACTATGATGTTATATTGCTAAAGGCTGGTGAGAGGCTTTTCTTATAATTTATCTGAGCCGTCCCCATAGCAACAATTTCTTTATTTATATTGAGGTCTTCTTCCTGAGTTTCATTTCAGGCATGCTCCATGTCTTTAAAAGGACCTGTTCTTTTTTTCTTCTTCTTCATTGTTTTTGCATTGTGCCATGTGTCTCTTGGCTGAGACAGCAGACATATTCATCCTTCTCCTTCCCAAAATTCAACTGCACTCAAAAACATGGTAAATCTGGCCTATTTAGTACTGGAATAGAAAATGCAACACCCAGCTTTCTCTTCTTGAACACACTGCCCAGGTGCATTCCTGGTCACAGGTTAGACCACATTCATTTTCACTTGACTTTCAAGACCCTCGTTTGCATAAAATAGTACACAGTCTTTGTTGTTCCCAAGAGAGCACCCAAGGGAAAGATTTCTCAGCCTTTTCTCTCTTCCAGCTGAGGGAAAGATCCACTATTGATATTGCCTGTTTTGTTCTTCCTTGGTTTCAGTGATCTAGGCTGCCCAGCATCCCTGTGTTCCTCTGGTATCACATTTTTCCACTTCTACTCCTGTGCTCAGCATTTTGGAAGGCTTCTTTTCTGTCCTTCAAGCAGGTTCTGTCTTAGCTAAACTTCTCAATGGTTCCATTAGCTTCTTCCCCCAGCCCCAGTAGATGTCACTGAGTTGACAAAAATCACTTTTATTTGCTTTTGGCTGTTCACTTAGGCAGAAGAAAATCACTTTTATCCCACAGGTCCTCTAAAAGCTATGTTGAAGACCTTTGTGCAGTTATGTCATTCCCATTTTCTTTCCCTCTGCTTCATCTGTCCCTTTCTCTCGAAGAAAAGGTGAGTAAGGGAAAGTAGAATAACAAACCCACCGTTCTGTGTTCCTCAGAACTATACTGGTGTTAGTTTGAGGATATGACATCATTCTCTTTCCGCTGGGAATGCAGTTTTTAACTTGAGGATTACCTGCAGACCTCTTGCTTCTGGCAGTGCCGGTCAGGCCAGCACCTCACACCAAAGCTGTCCCACTGTCTTCACTACACTGAGTGCACCTACAAACTTCCATTCTCTAAAGCCACATTTTATTGGCATGGTATCAGAAATTTCTAACTCAATGTAGTTTCTTTTCTCTAATTAGAAGAAACTTGGATCAGCTGGATGGGGCAGAAAAGCTTGAAAGTAAACCTTTCTCTGGTAAACCACATCTTTGCAGGATTAATTGTTTCCTTGCAGTCTGCCCCAGCAACCTTCAATGGCTTTCTGGTTTAAACACCTTCCACACAGTCCTCTGGACTTGCAGGGAACTTTCTGTGGGTTACCTGAGCCTGCACTGTACACTTGTGTCCTTAGGAGTCTCCCAGCCAGCACTGGTGCAGTGGCCTCCCTTCTCTACCCACTCTGCATGTGAGAAGGTTTCCAAATCAGGATTCCCCATTCAGTCCAGGGAGACAAGCCAGCTTCATCTTTCTTTTATCTGAAAGACAGACAGCATTTTCCTCTCTGCTGCTATCCATGACCTCTTTAACATTATGCATTGTACAGTTAATTGAAAAATGATGTGACTTGTTATTCTACCTGAAGAAGCAGGTTCAGACTATCCCTGTCTGAAAGTTTTGAAGGATGACTATCCTGAAAATTTGTGTTTTCCTTGTTCTTGTGTATGCATGGCATTTACCTTTTATTTTAAATGGCAGTTACTGTGGTATTTTAAAGTGCAGTAAGTGGTCTTTCAAACAAGTCAAACTGATTTTTTTAGCTGCCCCAGATGAGAAATTTGTCACTATTCGTGAACTGCAAAATATGTACAATATAGGATTTTTCCACTTGAAGGAAAATTTGGAATTTGTATTAGTACTGTTCAGTGGTAAGTCCACAGAGTACGAGCTTTGGAGAGAAAGCAGAGCTGGAGGTAAAATGTATAAAACTTCAATGCACAGTTTTGTGCTTTAAGTCTTTCTGTCACTTTCATTTTATCCTGACAGTGGTTTCTAATGCCGGTCTGGGTCAGAATGCTGATTAAGAGGAATATTGTACCAGTAATTGAAAAGAACCATTTTTTCTCTTGGTGTCTTGGTCTGCACTTCTACAGTTAAATAAAAGATTTTTTTTTTCTTTTTTAGAGACTGGTAGTATTTTAATCCCTTGGGAAAAAGGAGGACAGTTCCACTTAAAATTTTTTGTTGACTTCTTGTACTGTGTAGAAAAGAAGTCCTTGCATACCTATGCCCTTAAAATGTTTAGAGAATCCAGTCTGTTCAGGGCTCTAGATTCTATGGAGTTTGATGGGATAAGTTGAAGTGTTATAATAATTAAAACTTTCTTGATGCGGCTGTCATTGTAAAAGCTTGATTCAGACAAGTAAAGTTAGTGGTGTGATTTCTTCTGCCTTCACAGGGTTTTGAATTAGGTTTCAAAACAGGGCCTGTAACAGGGCTCATTTTTAAATAATGGTTCCTGAGTTGGGGACTGTGTGTCTGTACTGAATTATCCTCTTTTCACTGTTTGTCAGTAATGCAGTTATACATGCAAAATTCAACAGTACCACATCAATTAAATTATTACCTAATGGGTGCTGGAAACTGCTTACTTTTGCTAGGTGTCTAGAAATTAATTGTCTAAGATAAGATAACTGTTGCCCTTATAGGTGACTGAGAGACTCACAGAAAGTGACTTATTTTGTCTAAAAATAAGATATTACTTATTGTGAGAAGATGGAAGTTACCCTGTATTACCATATCACTGTTGTTTAGTGATGAAAATTATCTAAGTGTGTAAATTGTTAGTGTATGTCTTGTGATCTCATAGCAGTGTGAGTCCATTTGGGAGCCTGGTGTTTGTTTCAAAGTTTCATTGCTAAACTTGAGAAAGTTTGACTGAGTGATGCATCAGGAGTTCACAACTCTAATCAATTGTTAGATTTGTAGAATAATTCATGTTGGAAGGAACCTCACAGGGTCACCTTGCCTAGCTTTGCACTCAAAGAAAGGTCAGATATGTTATTTCAAAGTGTGATATCAACGTTTGGAAAGATTGCTTTTTGGCTGTGAGACTGAAAATGGATCAGAATCAAGTATTTGCATTCTCAGAGCAGAGCATGGCTCTTCTGGTATATTAACAGCTGCCTGGGGTCCTCCTATCTTAGAGCATGGTTGCATTTTGTTTTAGAATTAGTAATAAATCCAAGTGAAAAGAGTTTCCAATTTTGCAGTTACAAGAACAACAGCTAAGTCCTAGTAATGTACATTGATAGTGAATGTGGGGATGTGTTGGGAGATGATTAAATCAAATATGCAGCTTTCATCCCCCTTAAGAGTGCCTACATGCAGCTTTCTCTTATTTTTGGATGTGAGCATTTCCAAATTTCTCACACATACATCTGCTGACAGTGAGAGAGAGTGAATTTTTTTATTGAATTTTTAATTGATGTATAAAGTATTTTAGTCACTGTAATGCTAAATTGACATAAATTCGCAATGCAGAAGATTCCAGAAAGCACTAATCAGGCATTTGTTCAGAAGAAGGTGAAAACATAATATATCCTGCAATTTTTAAATTGTGTCAGTTTTTATTGCGCTTCATTTTTGTGTTTGGTAGTTGAGCTGGGCAAAACAATAAACAGATACCCGAATGAGAACAGGCTGTCATCAAGAAGTTGAGGAAGTTGATTTACAAAATTAAACGTGTTTTCATGCATTAATAACTGGTGCTCCTTAGTCTTCATCAGTGAAGAGAAAGATGCTATTTAAGTTAGTAAAGAAATAATTAAACGGTGATGTTTTATAGCACCTGTATAGCAACATCTGAACTCCCTGGTTTTTAGTGTTGTATAAATGAATTAGCTGAGAATTTACCCTGATAAATGTTTATATGTTAAGTACTTTTTCCATTGTGGTGTAAAAGCCTTATGTCAAGGAGATGTTGACTTTTCATGTGCCTTAGCCACTTGCATGTTGCTTTTTGCTCTATGTTTCCTCAAATATATTTGTGACAAGCAGACCTGGTAGTTACAGAGGTTAGAAAAGGTTTTCAATCTCAGTCATTTCTTATTAAACACTCTCACATGAAGAGATTTAGGAGGAAAACTAACATTGGTAAAACTGACTTCTTTCTTTTAGTATCAAATTCAAGATCAAGCACTTTCAGAATTCAATCAACTCTTCTACATCTGAACTTCCCTATTGTCTAAGTACACCTCTCTGGATTTGGAGGGATTTTTCTCTTCCATTAAATATCTGGAAAAAATGGTGTTTCAAGTAGTCAGCTGGGCTTCTGAACAGTAGAAAGAAAATGGCACCTCTAGGTGTTCATCCCACTTATCTCTATCAGGTAAAATGTTTGCTCTTACAGTCTAATGGGTCCTGTGTGAGAACCTAGAGAAGTGGCCAGAGACTGAGTGGCCAACTTTTGTGTCACTGAAGATAGCGAAGTCGTATCCCATCAGAAGTTGTTCTTGTAATACAGACCAAGCACTGTCCTGCTCCCCTTTAATTAGGTCAATAGACTCGGCAAGGGCAATTAGTGAAAAAGCTCTACAATTTTTCATTGTCACCCAAAACAGCAGAAATAACTGCATGCAGATTCAAATCTAGGATAATGGGGGATACTACTTCCACAGATCTGTTTTTCCTTGTAATGCCAAGTCAAAGAATCATTTCACCTCTGTCATAGTAAGGTCAAGATGCTTCACAAATTGTAACCACAACCCAGCCATAGGTCAGCTGTACCTTCTAGTGGAATAAGCTGTGAGGAAATGCCTGTAAAATGCCTGTATTTCTATTTTAAGTGCTGTAATCAAGAGAATCATCTTCAGTATTGCACCATGACAGCTTCTCTAGATGATGATGGTAATGTTAAATTATGCCATATAGAGCTTTAAGGTTTATAAACGTTGAAGTCTTTATTATAGGTTTTATTATTTTGTATTCACATTCAGTATTATTTAAGATTGAATTCTGAATGAAAGTCATAAAAGTTGAAAAATCTGGTAGAGGTGGCCCAAGAAAGCCTAGATTAATTGTGACTGCCAAAAACACCACCACCTCCAAAAACAGCTGAGGGATGTGCCTTTTCATTTCACTGATGTGTATTTCACACATCATAAAGTGCCCTGACCTGCACCTTACATTTTGTTTGAAATAAACAATTTCTGTTCATTTCTGTTCTCCTGCACAGAGTAGCAAGCAATTAAACTGTAACTGCATCGGCTTTTCTCACTCAGAAGATTGACATTTCAAACAATTTAATATTAATTTTCATCTCTGTTTCTCTGTATGTTCATGCTGAGAAGTGCCACTTACCTTTTGGAGTTCTGATCTAAAAAGTGCATATAATTTAGTCACATGAAATATACAAAGGTAGAAATGCAAATTTCAGAAACTGCCAAAGTAATTTTAAAAGCACTTTTAAATCCATGAGAATAGAAAAACAGCTCTGAAAATCCAAGTTTTGTGACAGCCTTACAGTAACAGATAAGTGTATCACAACATGTTTCCAGCCTATTCTGTATGAACTTCAACTGATGAAACAGCGAGCTGGTTTTATTTTCTGTAAGATTCAAAATAGTGTTTTCCCCTGAGATACATACCACCTTAAATGACTTTTAAATTATAGAAGTGACATATATGGCATTTTTTACTAAAAGCACTTTTCTTTGAAGAAACTCAAATTCCCATTCATGACATGTCAGTGCAAGACAGTAGAACATGGCAGGTGAATTAGCATTTGAAAAGGAATGTGGTTTTCTTCTCAGGTGTGAAGACCCTGAGAATGGGTCTGGGCCACTGTAGTTTCAGAAGATGTTGAAGGTGGATCTGAGAAATGGAAAAAATTTAAACCAGTAAGAAAAGGAAGGATGAATGTGTATTGATTAAATTTAAACTATCTATAGATGGCTTTCAATCATATTAACAGTAATTTTCTCTGTGCATCTACATCCATGCACTCTCTAAATTAGTGCAGTTGTTTCCTGCAAAATCTCATTCAATCCTAGTTCCCAAGTTAGATGTTGACAGGTGAACTGGGCAGCACACAATGTCCCTCTCACCTCGTGTGGCTTTTGAGAGATACTTCCACTTCTATTTTAGTGTCCCCAAAGTTGTTTTCTTCGTATTTTAGAGTGCTTGAAAAGGAAAAATGTTAAGGACAAAACCCAAACACCATTCACAAAGGTGATACTGGTAGAAAATTCTGATTGCAGGGACCTAAGCTATGTCCTTGCACAAGAGGACTAATTGTAGGCTAACACACAAATAAATACCTGCAAATATGCAACCCCTATGTTTGTCATCATCAATTAGATTAAAAAATGCACCATAGAAAGTCTCTTTGTCACTGGATAAAAATGTAACTGTCAGGGTTTAGAAATGGTATTCCTTAATTTAGTGCTCCCACTAAAGTGAAAAACCACAAGCTGCTTCCCTGTCCCCATCCCCTCCAGTGAGAGACAAAAGGCAGACATACCAAGCTGAGATAAGAACAATTTACTGGAAACCACAGTGAGATAAGAAGACAGACAGTAACAGGAACAGCAACAAAGTTGATAACAAAAAGATACAAAATTGATGCAAAAAGAGGCTGTTTCACTGGCAAAAATTGCTCTCCAACCAGGACTGTGAACAAAACAGTGGACAGACTGTCCATGTCCATGCTTTCTTTTTCCCTCAAGCCTGAGACAGTGATAGTGTCTAGCTGCACCATATCTTAGCTACATCCACACAGCTCCAGACTCTACCCCATCACAGCTACTCAGAAAATTAACTCTGTCCTTGATTGAAACGAGAACTACAGCAAAGGTAGTAGATACCAGAGAGTTGGTGTTCAAAGAATGCAGGATTAGGAAAGATTGTGAATGTCTGGGTTCTTACAACTGTCATTTTAATTAAATCTCAGTGCAGTTAATTTGAATTTACTTATTCTTTCTATTCCTGACCATTAGGTGCTTACACAATATTCTGGTTCGTAGCACTTGCCCAGTGTGGGCAGAAGGCGATAGTAGTTCTTTCTTGGGTTATGTGCACTCTGTGCCAAAATACCTGTGAACATGTGTTGGTTTAGTCTTTGATGGATATAAAAAAGGCAGTCAGTCACAATACTTGTTGGCTTCTGCATGCCATCTTCAGAGGCTTCTCTTTCCTGACAGTTTAATTTGTCCTCATTAAGTACTTTGATGTAGGATTTTTTCACTTGTAATAACGGTCATACCCTGGTTGTTTCCATCATTTATTATGGGTTTTAGAGTTAAAGGCCCTTGTTTCAGATAACACTAGTAAAACTTCAAATATCCTCCTAATTACAGAAAGCAGAATAATGGTCTTTTGCTGCAGCCTTTGCAAATGAATGCTTGTGTTTCCTATGAATATTGCACCTTTATGCACATGTAGTACCTCTCAAAAGGCACTGGCTGGGACTGGCTGGTAGCACTGTCACTGTATCTTAGGTTTTTGCTCATTTATGGGCTCTTATTTTTTTTATTGGTTAAATAAGTCTTAGAAAAATCCATTTCCACCCCTACTTAACAAGCAGTATTTTACAAAATCAAAATCTGCTGTTTCATGCTTGTAACTGGTGGGATTGAACAGCCGCAGTTTTGTAATACACAGTTACAAAATATTAAAAGGGTAACAAATTCTCATCATGTGAGATAAGTGAGGGAATAATCAATTTGCTGAGGGGCTTATTATCATAATTCCATAAGGTAAGACTGTGATTCTTGTACTTAATATCTTGATGGGCTCAATTAAACAAAAGTAAAGAAATGCAGTTTTGCTCCCAAGGAAAGCCTAGAGAACCTTCAGAATCAGCTTCAAAGCCCCATTGATCTCTCCATGGCATCTCTATAAAATTACTTGAAATCTGGTATTAGTGATACAATCTTCAGTGTTACTATGTTTTCCATTTTTCTTTTGCTTCTTGTGGCTGTGTTATGCAAGAGGTTGTGTGAACGTGAAAAAGATTCAATGACTACCCCCTAGAGTTAGCAATTTCATATTTGTATAATGTATGATATTTTATAATGATAGATTGGATTTCAGGAATTGACCTAAGAAATTATTAAGATGCATTAATGCTTAAATCCATGCTTTTTGTATAGATGTGTAATATGAGTAGTGCAGTTTGAAAGACCAGGTTAAGACAAAAGAAAACAGCATGATGGCAGCACTTAAAATTGAAGACCTTTATTTCTTTAAAAATGAACTAAATAATTGATACAATCACTCCAATATTCCAGAATCAAGATTCTAAGCAAACGTAATCAGAGAGACACCTTTAGAGAGATAGTTTTGAGAATTGTCAGTAGATTAACAAGCCCTGCCTTACAAAAAGAAATAGAAATAAAACCTACCTTGCTGATGGTTTATAAACCTTGATAAATGTGCAGGGAAGGAAACAACAATGAATTTCAAAATTTCTTGTCTTTATGGTCTCAGTTGTTAAGTAATTGCTAACAGTCTGGGATACATATAGTATGAAATTCCTTTGGTCACTGGATGATATTGTGCCAGTTTACTTCCTGTAGTCCATATAGGTCTAGAAAATTAAGTTAACTGGGTAACTTTGGAAAATACACTTAAAGTAACTTTTTCAGGTTGAAGGGAAGGCTTCAGTCTGCAAGTGCAGTAAAGACAAAATTTGGTATTACTGGATCTGTTTGGCTTGGAAGGGGCCTCCAGAGGTCAAGCTGGTCCAGTAACAGAAGGTTGCTTAGGACTTTATCCAGAAGATGAGATGGAGATTCCTCAACCTCCCTGGGTAACCTGTTCTGTTGTTTGACCACCACCATAGCAAAATTAGTCTTCCTTTTATCAGTTAGAATTTCCTGTATTCCAGCATGTCTTTTGCTTCTTTTTCTTAGGCTGTGGAACTCTTTAAGACAATCCTGACCCCATCTTCTCCACACCATTTGATTAAGTAAACAATAGCAAGATCTCTCCATAACCTTCCTTTAAGGCCCAGATGATGCAATTCTTGTCTGCCATGTGTTCCAGTCCCCAGCTGTCTTTCCACTGAACTTGTTCCAGTATTTTGCAATGCCTTTTTGAACTGGGCAGAAAAAAACTGCATGTGGTGCTCTAAGTGTAGTATAGATGCAGAACTATTGGAGTGAGAGGAAGAATCATATTTTTGTTGGGTTGGCTGGACTCCATGTAATAAAGCCCAGGATGTCGCTGGCCTTCTGCGCTGCAAGGGCACATTCTGGACTCATGCTCAACTTGTCTACCAGCACTTCAAGGTTTCAGAGGTTTTTTTTAAAAACTTGCTTTCTAACCAGTTGACACCCATCTGTGTGCTGGTACAGGGGCTTATTTAATCTTGAGTGCATTTGCCTTTGTTGAACTTTCAGTTTGCTGTTCAGCTGTCCATCTTCATGGCAGTCCTGCCCTCCAGTGTGTTGATTACTCCTCCCAGCATTACATGCTCCAGAGTCTTTTTTTCTGTCCTGTCCTTCAGGCTGTTAATGCAGTTGTGAAAGAATCTTGCCCCCAGTACCACCACCTACAGGGCACCTCTAAGTAGCCATCTGCCAGCTGGGTTTCATACTGGCAATGAAGCCCTTTTGTCCAGCCAGTTTTCTGCCTACCATATCATCTATTTAGCTGGTCAAAATCTCAGTAAGGACACTATATGGAGTAAGGGTAAACTGACACATTTGTTATTTCAAGCAGTGTAAAGCCTCTAATTCTTAAATTAGAAGTGGATAAATGCAATTTAAATGTCTTTAACCTCAGTGACATCATTGCAGACACTCAAGTTACTTCAGGACAAGGTTCGCTGAATTTTAAACCACAGTTTCAGTGTGACAGTGTATAAGCTTCAGGGAATAACCATTTTATTGTGGAATCAGGGTCATAATAGGATAATTGTAACTAAATTCGCTTAAACACAGAAGTTTGCTTTATTTACCAGAGGGAATTGTAATAGTAGCTCCATTTGTTGCATTTTTAGTAAGGCGCCGTACTTGTAGATTTTAAAAAGGAAATACTGTGGAATGTCATAGAATATCCTAAGTTAGAAGAGACCTGCAAGGATCTTTGAGTCCAACTCCTGGCCCTGAACAGGATGATCCCCAAGAGTCACACCCTGTGCCTGAGATCATTGTCCAAATCCTTCTTGAACTCTGTCAGGCTTGGTGCTGTGACCACTTCCCTGGGGAGCCTATTCCAGTGCTCAACCACCCCCTGGGTGAAAAACCTTTTCCTAACATTTAAGTTTGTCTTTGGAATTGACTACTTTCAAATCAGTGGAAATAAATGTAATTTCTCTAGTCTTCAGCAGTGATGCCTATTATTAAACTAACCACATGTAGACTAATAGATTCTGATTTGATACATAATTCCATTGTGCAGCAATAACATTAATTTTAAATTATTTTACACTCATGGAAAAAATGGTTGTTAGATATGTAATCAGAACACTCTTATATACAAAAGCATTTTTATTCTGTCCTTTAAAATAACTTACTCGAAATTTACCTCTGAATATCATCTGCAAAAGTATCTGCATATTAAATTGATGTAGAGTACCTTTAACCTAATCTTTATTTACAGTAATATATACACACTGCAACACTATATATGTATGTGGTAGTGTGTGTTCATTTGTATTTAGGTAGGTTCTATTCCAGCCTTTAAGCTGCACCAAAGAGGAAGAGAAGCTGTGCTAAGGAGTACACGTGCATGTAGAAAATTACTCCCTTCCTGTAAAACACACATTGTATTATGGCATACAATTGCAACAACTAGAAGAAAATCTTGTTGCTGTCAGCTTAATCATCTCATGGGAGCTAAAAGGAATTTTTCCATCAAGTTCCCGAGAAGCAGGATTCAACTCAGAGTAACAAAGCAGCATTATTAAGATAGAGTGAGTAGGCTGCATAGGTACTAATCACCATACAATGCCAAACAATGTTAAAGTCTACTTTAAATCAATTAATTAATAAGAGAGTAAAGTGAAAGTACAAGTGATTCTTACCATGTTAATAACATCTGGGTAAAATTCTTAGGTGCCTGATGGTAAATTAAGAACTGAATTTCTGTTTTCAGTCCTAACATTAGCATTAAATGGACTGTTTTAAGGAACTAACAGCTTATTATGAAAACCAGAGTTGGATGCCAGTTAATTCACTTTGATTCTTTGAAAATGCTGTACTTACACCATTAAGTATATTTAATAGAAACAAATTAATGTTAAATATATTATATAATACAGTTCATTTTTAATAGTGGAATTTCTTTTCACTCTGAAAATTATAGGTTCTCAGCTGGTTGAGTTAGCCTCTTTAAGAAACTACAGTTCCCTAACCTAACCCGTGGTAATTCACTGTGAACCAGTCAGTGACACAATATCCTCCTGCTTCTGGGCTCTATTCAGCCCCTCATTAGCACATCACATCTACATGGAATCAGCACTGCCTGACTAATCTGTCAGAATGAACTGGGGGAGCAAAAGGATTACTGTTTCCTCTTACTGACTAATTTCATTAAACCCAACAAACTCAAATGACTCAGATGAGCAGCTGACCTGAGATGTGAAAAACACTGACTTGCCCCAGTAGTGCTTCTGAGACTCAAAATGATTCATTTTCACCCTTACATACTGGAGGTCTGCCCACAGCCTGAAAGATGTTTTATTTTGTTAGAATCCAGCCACCATGAAGCCTATCCTAATGTTATTGCACTACTGTAAACTGTTACTTTACTAAAAACCCACCCTCCCTCTTCTTCCCTCCCTCCCTCCTTCCATCCCTCCCAAAACAAAATGAAACAAAACAAAACAACCAGTTTTGGGAATTCCTTCATGTCTTACTGGAAAATTAGAATAGCAAAACAAAGAAGCTGTGTTCCTTGGACAGACAAAAGCAGGGTCCTTTGGAATATAATGGTATCAGGTAGGCTGGCAAACTGGCATGTATAATTTCTCTACATTGGTATTAAATCTTCAGCAGATAAAGGTGTTATCCTCTGCTGTACAATTCTGTACCACAATGTCTAAATCAAGCCCCAAAGAAAAGGCCATGTCTACTTCTCTCTTGTGAGCCACTAACAATCTGAAATACCAAGTACATCACAAGCAAAGCCTTTGAGACAGGATGTTCTGAGGATGGATTTTTGTGCATTATCCACTGTACTTAAATCCATTCTTCTGCCTTGGGATTGAATATGTATATGCCTTATACTGAAAGGCTCAGCTTCTTCCTAGGGAGACTGAAATTCATCTCGTTCAGTTGTAGCCCTGTTTGAGCATCTTTCATTCACTAGGACTTTTCTGATAAGCTGTGCTCAGCTTACAGAAACTTCAAAGCTGAGGCAAAGTTATTAAAAGAGAGAGAAAAGAACTACACCTCTAGTTCAATCTTCAAACAATACAAAAATCGATTAAGAGTCAGAGATTAGCTTCACTGTAACCCTTCCCACATTCTCATGAAAATTAAGTGTTGTCTCTTTCCTTCCCCATTTTATTCTAAAATCTACTTAAAACTTAAGAGATCAGTAACTATTAGTCTGGCAATATTAATAACAAGCTGCACTTCAGAGCCCTGTGGCTAGAGATTAGCTGTAGAGTTGCCACCAAAAGAAACAAAGAAAGAGAATGAAATTATTTACAAAGCAAATACTAAAAAACCTCATCTTGAAGCTGGAAGAATTCATTTGCTTCAGTCATTCCTGAGGAGAAAAACATTAAGTCTTAGGGGGTTTCTTGAGTTGGACATTGGCCTATCTTGCCTTGGTTTCTGTAACTGTGAATGAATAATCACGGGTGGCTTTGTCATTGTGAGAGACAATTAGTGTGCAGAAAATGTCTAGACATCACCCATTAAAAGAAATTCTAAGAAGCACATCATTATTACAAAATGATGGAAATACTTCCAGAAGCAGCGGTACTAATTTGAAAGTTAGGATGGCATGGACTTTTTAACTGGTCCTGGGGCACAGCCTGGATTAGATTGCAGTGGGAACCCAGGAGAAAGCATCCAAGGTGAGCTGTTCACACACAATCTTCCTGGAAAGAGCAGTGCTTTTGAGTATTGGCCCGTCAGTGTGTGCATAGCTCTTGCAGGATGGGTGAGCCAGAGTAGGACTTGGCCATCTGGCCATAGCAGCAGCTGACCCAGGAGCAGAGTCACCTGAAGGCTGTGAACAAAGAGAAGGAATATTCCCTGAATTATGAAAAGGAGTGGAGGAAGATAAGATCTCTCAGCATTCTGCTTCGCCTGATTCTGAAAGAAAGGGAGCGGACAGCAACGAGCGAGAAGAGAAGGATGGTGGTCAAATGTACTCAAGGAATTGTACAATTAGAAAATGTAAGGAAAATATTCAGAGACCTGGGTCTGGAGATTCATATTCTGAATCTGCCATTTTTCATCAAGGTTTTTGCCTTGGAGCTCTTTTTTTCCCTTTCTTCCAAATACCAGGAAGTTAAGCAGTTCATTCCTTTTGCAAGATCATATTATCATCCAACAAGTATTGCACTCATTCACAAGCTAAAAGGGTACTTCATCTAAGGAGTATATTTATAGGGCCCTGAACCACAGAGACTTCAAGTAAAAGTCTCAAGCCATTATGATCCTGAAGAAGATAGTGTTATGAAAAGCAGATATCATATTTTGACTGCAGGAGTTTTGAAAACAAGCTCTGTGTGCAGGTTCCTGCCAGCCATCATTTTGAGCCCACTAAACCAATTCATTTGCAGAATCAGCTGAGATTCACCCGTTATTCTAGAGGGAAATAACTGATGCTGAATCAGTTGATAGGCCTGTCAGTAAAAAGCACTATGAGCCAGTCCATCAAGCTACAGCTCCACCTTCCACTCTTTCAACATACAGCATACACAACCTCAGTGAATTGATAGTCCTGTCCTGTCTCTCCCAGCACATTACAAGCCTCCACTTTCTGAAGTTAACTCTGTGCCTGACCCTCCTCCACCTCAGAACAAGCCAGCAATTTTCAGATCCTCTGGAGAGGACATGGTGCAGTTCACTTCTTATCCTCAGAAAAGCTTCCCTGACAAAGGTCCTGTTAAAGGAACTAACAGATTCAGAAAACACTCAGTCCTTCTTACAACTGCTTTAAAATAAAACCTTACCTAGTGCTGCAAGGCCCTTTGAGCACAAGTTTGAAAGTCCTAAAGCCAAACACAATCTCTTGACAAATGAAGTTCAATGTAAATCACAGTCACCATCAAATCTCCCTGTTCTCACCAAACCAATTCTCACTAAGCTGTTTCAAAAGCACACAGCTTATTGCAGCTTCCCAAGTTTGACAGTGGAATGGCTACAATACCTTGAGTGAACAGGTTCAACAATCCTAAGTATCAACCCAATAATGTTAATGCTGTTCCTAAAGCCATTCCTATAAGCCCTTCAGCACTCAAGGATGAGAAGGAAGACCACAGACACACTGTTGCAGCCACAGCAAGAGGTGTATTTAACAGCTGTGGTGGTGTGTTCAGCTCCATAGGGTCTGGAGGTGGTATTTTTGTACCACAGGGTATATTCCAGATGGACTATAGCAAGAAATCTGTTTCAAAGTCTGCAAAAAACAACCTTCCACTCTTGGTCAAAGAGAAAAATAAAATGCTTCTTAGCCTCTCAATAATGTCAGGGCCTCATGGATTAACATTCCTAAAATCAGTGAAGCTGCGCCTGATGTACTGTGACCCCAAAACCTGTCAGAACGAGTCCCTTCCTGGAAGGGAAGGGGATAGTCTGGGGATCCAGACTATCTCATTGAAGAAATCTGTTTCTCAGTCCTAATTGACCTTTATAAATATGGACTTAGCTCAATGCATAAAAAATGGGAAACTGAGATGGACCTCACATATAAGGTGAATCACTCTATTTCAAGGCCAGTAAGAGCAGCTTGCAAGCATAAATTCATAAACAGTAAAATTTCCCATATGAACCAGTTCTTTCTTCCCATTTTGGACACTAACTTGCAGTTTTCTTTCTTCCAGTTCTTTAAGTAGATTATATGAAGACCTCATCCTAAACTTGCAGTGGGGCCATATGTCCAGGGACTCTTCTTTTTCTGCTGTCTCTTGGTGACCTGCAGTCTCCAGTAGCAGCCTCCTCTGCCATGCATGTTGTTCATGAAGACACTGAGTAAGAGTGGTGCCACTGCAGTACATTACCATAAGGAACACAGCATTGTTCCTTGTTTGCTGGTTGAAGGGGTAGAGTAGCTGAATACCTAGTTAAAGCTGAGATGGCAGTCAGTTCAGCCTGTCTTCCTAGCTACTCCTGTTGCTTTCATTTGGACTTATTCTGGTTGGTCCCTGTGTTTCCTGAAGTCCACCATTCAGCCTAGTTGAGGTATTTCTCCATAAACTCTGCACAGAGGAACATATCATCTGTATATTCTGCCAGGAATAGTTGTTAATACACTCCTCAATAGCCGTCTTTGCCACAGCAACCCATCTTGTGACACATGCCTATCTTATGATCTTCTCTGGCTTCCTGACCCTTCCTTCCAGAATTGCTACTCAGTAAATTGTTCTTCATTCTGTATTTCTGCAGATAATCATCTCCTGCTTCTGTGTAATAATATTATCCATTTGACTTTAATGAATTACATCTTCCAAAATCAAGATAACTGAAATCTAAACCAGTCCTCAAACATTTTTAACCCTCTGCCCTTGTTTCTGTCCATACAGCAGACTGTCACACAGGATGGACATATATCCAGGATAGAAGACTGTCTACAGAAATTAGTTCATATGTTTTCTACCAAATTCTTTTGATAAATGCTTGTATTTAAATGATGACTCATTAGTACCTGTTCTGAGTAGCACCATGTGAACTTTTTTCATCCTTTCTGCACCAGTTCCATCTTAGCTTCCATCCCTGTTCTGTCAATAAATACATATTTTCTCCTCTGTATTACTTAATCTTTCTTCTTGCATACTCTTGCTGCCTTCATATCCCAGAATATATTCCTATCAAAAAGAATGCAGTCCATTGTCGTCTTTATGTAGTTAAAATTGTGGGTAAAATTTGTACTGGGAGAAGAGGCTAAACAAATGTGCACACCTGAAGACACACATTCGTTGTATTTAAATGTTTCTTCCATTATGAATAATAATCTTTTTGACAGGAGAGCAGCAGAGGGGCTATTATGTGCCATCTAGTGTGTTACATCAACTATATGAGATATAATACGTGTATTTTTTTAACAGTTTTCTAGTGATCTGCAGTTGTCTTGTGATGGTTTTGCATTTGTTGTGGGCAGGGAGGTTAGGTTAGAAAAATTCCCGATGTCCTTTCCAACCTCAGTTATTCTGGTTCTACACGTAATTTTTAAATTTACTTGATATTAATAAAAGCATTTTTTCATGTGTACCTGCATAAAGTAAAATACTTCTGTGAATTATAAGGACAGCATTTTCAGGCTCAGTCTCTGAAAGGAGAAGTAATTCCAGGATAAAAAGAACTTGAACATAAATGACAGCTTTATCTACTTTATTTGCTTTCAGAAGAGGATTTCATAGCTCAAAAGTGGGCCAGGTTCCAAGATGCGCTTCAGTATATTTACTTTTAATGTTTGAAATAAATGTGTACTAAGGATGTATTTCAGACCTTTTCAAAGATAAGGAGATGTGTGTGTGGATAAATCTGGAGCTAAGAGCTACCCAATAGAATATCTCATAATTGGTAAGAGAATGCTTTATATTAATGATCTTTAAAGAATCTTTTCAGTATGGTTTGTCTGCTATAAATTTGATGCAACATGACTGCAAATGTGCTTTGTATTGCTGTTTATATTAGATAAGGAGCTCTTGTTTAAATGAATGTGTGGCTGCACAATATTGCTGTTAACTGTGTCACTCAAAAGCTGATATGCCAATTCTAATATTCTCCTTCCCTCATGGTTTTTCACAGAAGTTTCATTTTATCTGAGTGGATTTTTTTGGGAGTAGCACTATGATATTTAAGGTCCACTTAGCTTAATGGTGCCATTTAAATGGAGTATTTAGCATAATTGTTAAAGGGAAGACCACTGCCACTTGCTAGTGCATTGCATCATATTTGATTCATAGGCAGGAATTTTAATTGGGTGCTTCTGCTAAATCAAGCTGGGAACCAGCTTGAGCTGCAGGAAAAGCAGGGCTAGCAGGAGTAAAATCTTTAATTTTCTCACATAGTGAAGACTAATGTTTGCTTGAGACAGTGATAAATGAAGCCTTACCTCATTGCTCCTGCTCAGCTTTATGAGGGCAAGATCATGCCAAAAAAACTGGTTTCTTTTTTGGAATTACAAACATTTGTGTCAGCTTATTTTGTACTTTTACTGGCTTACTTGGTCTTGGGTTTTGTTATAGATTCAGAAGTCATTTGTGCTGTTGGGGTCAAGGATTAGAGTTTGGGATTGGGGTATGAGGTGGGGAGAGGTAGGAGCTAGGAGTCAGGTTTGGAGTTAGTGGTCAGAGTTAGTGTAAAGGCTTAACAAGCATGGTCTAACATCCAAAACCCACTTACAGCCACAAAATCAGCCCTTCCTTGCTGGCCCAGCTCACACCCTTTGTGTGAGCTTCACATGGCAGCCTCCAGATCCTGCCTATTCAAGGGCTGAGGCATGAGGACCCCCAGAGATCCAGCAGAAACATTCTGTTCTCCTTGACCTCTGCCCATCTCCTACCTCCTGGGCACTGGCACCCGAGAGCTAGGGTCAAGAGAGGGGCTGAATGTCCAGGGTGAAGAAGGAGGGCTTAGGCTTTGGGAATCTGCATAGGTCTAGGGCTGGAGGTTGAGCCTGCCTTTTGGGGAGAGGGATTGGCCTTTAGGGTGACAGAAGGGCTTTGGGTCATGGTTTGGACTTCCATGAAGAGTTTTTGGTAAGCAATTGTAGGTTGTAGATTGGAGGTGGAGTCACAGTAAGGACTAGGATTAGGGGTAGGGACAGCAGATTAGGGCTGCCATCAGAACAAGGATGTGGGATAGGGATAAAATAAAGGGTTTCGGGTTTGGTTTTTGGCCTTTGTGATAGAGCTTGGGGTTAGGGTTTAGTGAAGGGTGCTGGGGTAAGGGTTAGGGGTCAGGTTACACAGGCTTTGTGTTAGTGGACAGAGTTGGGTACAGGCTTAAACAGTGTGCTCCTGTGTTTGCTGTACCCACTACGCTGCCATCATTTTCATTGTCAAGACAAATCTAAAAAAGTCCTGGAGTCAGCAGCATGCCCCAGCAGCAAAGTGGGCCAGCAGCCTCCTGGCTGTCAGAAGTGTTAGCAGCAAGTCAGTGAGGGAGATCATGTCCCTCAGCTCAGCACTGGTGAGGCCACACTTGGAGCACCAAGTCCAGTTCTGGGCTCACCAGTGCAGGAGAGACACAGACAAACTGGAGAGAGTTCAGTAAAGGGCCCTGAAAATAATTATGGGCCTGGAGCATCTCTCCTGTGAGGAGAGGCTTAGGGAGCAGGGATTGTTGAGCCCAGAAAAGAGGAGGCTCAGTGAGATCTTATATGCTGTTTAAATGCCTGATGGGCATTTAAAGAGGACAGAGCCAGACAAGTCTTGCCCTGTGTCCGGACAAAAGTTCATCAGCACAAATTGAAATACAGGAAATTCCACCTGAGTATAAGAGAACACTGAGCTGAACCTACATTGAACAGAGGGGTTAAACTAGGTTATCTCTAGAGAATCCTGGCAACCTCGACTGTTCTATAATATATAAGGAAATTGTTTGCATACATTTTTATTTAATTTTTGCTCGAAGCATCAAGGTCCACAATCAAGCATGACTGTGCTAGGGGCCTCAGTCATTCGTGGTTGCATTTCAGTTTTACACACTTAGTCTTTTGGGGAATACAAAGAGAGATGGGCTAATCTTTCTAACATAGGGAGCTTAGTCGATTAATTAATCAGCAGTGAGTGACCCTGCTGTTTTGTGGCTGTTCTTGTATTTTATTCAAGGTATAGGCTGTAACCTTTTCTTCTGAGAAGTTCTCTGCAACCTTAAGATGAAAATGCTCCTAGTCCAGATTTACAGATTTTGCAGCATAAGCTCTGTGTACCAAAAGAATATGCCATGGTGGTGTTCAGAGTTCACCTGCTGTTTGGTGGATCTAATGTGCAATATGAGAAAAATAAATTGTCTCATTACTCACTCTTCTCAGGAGAAAAGTTACAGGATCTCTTAGATTGTGTGCTACTCAGGGTGCTCTTAAAGTGATATGTTTTATACATTATTTGGATTTCATAACTCAGGATTATTTTAGCAAATCATCAGTGCTAATTTTAATTAGAGGAAAATGCTTCTATTAGTGTGAGATTATGCAAAGTCATATATTTGTGTATAAAGTTTTTCAAGGTGACACTAATAAAGGTTGCTCTCACAAAGAGAACATGACATTCTGCAGACTTAAGGTTTTCAGAGGAGCAGTCTATCAAGAAATATTTTACCTTTGGTAATATTGTCTCCTGAATCTCCTGTGATTAGGAGGTCAGCATTGCATCTGACCTGTTACCTGTTTTGTTTAGCTGAGAGCTTTTTTTTTTCAGCCTTGTTTTTTTGTTGTTGTTATGTCAAATCTTTTCCAGCACTCCAAGACTGATCTCCCATCCCTTTCCTGCAATGCAGAGTGTAGTTTATATTCTGCCACATCTCAGGGAAGTAGCAAGGCTGCTGAGTACATGTAAAATTTTCACTCTGACTCCTCCGTAGTCTTTCAGAGCACTCTGATCATTTAAAATAAGGCACTGAAGCCTGGGAGCCAGCTGTTCTCTGCCAAATTTGTCTTTTCCGTTAATCCGGAGGGGGAAGAAAACTTTTGCAATATTTGCCCAATTTTCCCCCTCTCTTTGGAAGTAACTGAGGTCAGCCAACATTGCAGAAGTGAGTGAACCTGAAGGATCTAGGAGGTTTTGGGCTTTGCCTTAAGCGACTCTCCTCTGTCCAGCCTATCTCTAAGAAGGAGATAAATCCCAGCATAACAAGTTTAACGTATGGACTCTCTGACTCTTGCCATTTGGCTAACTGCATCTCCATGGAGGTAAGAAAAGAAAACTGAGTAGGTACAGAGTCCTGAGAATCCTCCTGCCACGTGTTACTGGGTTGTAGGTGAGCAGCTGTGACTTGGGTTAAAAAAGCAACAATTTACTGACACTGAGCAACCTCAAATGAGTGTCTGGAGGCAAGGTTTCTTTGTGGGCCACTAGAGAGAAGACTTGATCAGCTCCTAGCCTGAAGGTGATGCCTGGAGCTGTTATTTTGAAAGGATCAGCAGTAGCACAAACCAAAAGCAAGTCACGTTATGAACTGTTTGACTCCCACCTCCTGAGGAAGCACAAACAGAACTGTGCTCCAGTAGATCTGTTCTCTGATGGATCAGTTGGGACTAGGATTTGTTTGACACAATTTCTTTAAACACAATAATGAGCTATATACCTTAGAAGAGCTAAGAAACTTTTTTATGAGAAATGTAAGAACTGGTAGTGTTGTAGTCAAAACAATAATATACTGCTCATTTATTGAGGAAGGTTATTGGATGCATTTTTGGCCTTCCTATGAGAACACAGAACCTACTTTGACTCTGCATCATACATATCCCTTCTCACATACTTACTGTATTCACTTACTGTACTTATATTGTAGTAGCTTTAGATGATTTAAAATATAGAACTACAATATAGTTTGCTCTTTTCCAGTGGCTGTAAAACACTGTAGGGAACAGGAATTTAACTGAGTCAGAACATTAGTAATATTTGCAAAATTAATTGACCTCTAAAAAATACCTGTAGAACCAACTACATGTCCACTTTCTACATGAGTAATGTGAGAGGCCCTGTTTCTAATAAATGTATTTATAGCTTCATTACCCCAGCAGACCTTTGGATGGTCTGGTTTAGTTATAGTGATACATTAGTAGTTCAACAGGTGAACACTGTTTCCACAAGGTATTTGCTAACAATTGCAAAGTGCAGGGGAAAAAAAATCAAATACTGTATTATATTCTTACCCATTCGTGGATTAATTGTCTTTAAAGTTTTAAAAAATAATTTTTAAACACCCATCACTTTTTCTGGTGCTCTTTTTACTTGTTCTTTTCCCTTATGTCCTTCTCCCAGCCGCTGAAATCTGTAAAGTTAGTGTGTGATTTCACTGAGCCTTAGAAACTAACCTGTATTTTGTAACTGAAATATAAATTATTTTATTTTACGGTGCACAGTAAAGCAATGGGAAATGCTCATGCATACCCTCAGATGTGTTATACCATCATGATTAATTATCCTAACTATTCCATGTAGCTTTTTCATGGTGATGACTTAAGAAATATTTGAACACTGAAGTAATTACAAAATAGATGAACATTGCAGTATGACTTGAAGTGGTTTTGATGTCTGTTGGAAGAGTTGCTCTCAAAAGACACTCCCCCTTTGCCAAGATTTTTATTTATTGAGCTAATACATTTACATGTATTACATTTTTGCTTTTTATTTAACCTTTAATAACAGAGTAGATCATGAGGTTCTGTTTTATTTCTCTTAATATGAAGTAAGAGAATCTTCATGTTTTCACCATGGTGTTGTATATAAAAGCGTGCAAAAACAGTCAGTCTTTCAGACCATACCACGGGGAAAAATTTCTTCTTGAGTTTCAGGCAATATTCTAGCCCAAGTAAAGAAGCCGAAAAGAGTAGCAAATAAATTGCAATTCCTTCATGGATACTTAAAGGAGGATAATGTCTAGTTGCAATTTCCTCTGACTACCTCTGTCAGAATCTTGCTCTGTTTTGGACACAAAATAAAAACCAAAGTGGAAAATAAAAGCTACTTTTTTCTGCATCTGATTTCATACCTTTTAATGTTGGTAGACAGGCTCATTAATTTCAGTGGGTGTTGGATCAGGCTATAGATCAGGAAGCCTAAACTTACTTTTCCAAAAATAGATAACATTTTTATTTCTTCATTATGCCCTAATTTGAAGTCCCTTGAATCAGACTATTAACAAAATATTATCCTATCTCAGAAAATAATGCAGATAAAACTAAAATTCCACTCAACTCTCACATAGTACTTTTCCTCTTCAAAGCATTTTAGCATCACTGATTAATCATAGCATTAATTAAATGACTATATTTTTTAAAAATTCAGCCTTCCAAAAGCTCTGTTCTCTGCAGGGAGCAGGGAAGAGCATAGCAAGGGACTAAAACCAGCTCCAGTAATCAGAAAACTTAGCCTGCAGCAATTAAACTGAGGAATCACTTCCCTTGCAGAATCTTTTTTACCTTGGGCTAGTGGAAAGATGAAAGGAAAGATGACAGTGCAGTCTAAACAAGAAATAGCTCTGTTGGTGTATAAAGGAGCTGGTTAATTGGATAAATTTGCACTATCTGAAGCAATAGGTAGGCTCACAGCTCCTTTCCACGCATTTTCTAGTTTGTATACCTGGCAGGAAATGCAATCAAAATTAATTAGAAAGGAAATTATTTGAGTTATTGCACACATGGACTCCATCCATTCTGGATATAAAACCCAAACATGCAAGAATAAATTCCTTGGATCCAACAACAACTAAGCCTGAGGTTGTCATTTTTGTTCTCAGACAACCCTCCAAAGCTAAGTCTGTAAGGGAGACAGCAAAGCCACCACTCAAATTCTTTTTCCTGGCCAAGACAGCCAAAGCAGCAGAACAGTAGCAATGCCTCTGATTGCCTTAAAAAATGCTGCTTTCTTCACTGCTGAGGGTGACAAATAGAATCTTATTAGTGGAGATTTTTCTCCTTCTGTGGACCCAGCAGTTGTTTGGCATACCAGGTCAGCAGATAATTAGACAGGTCATGCTGAACTTGAACTGGCTCATTTTTATAGTCCCAGCATGGGTGAGACAGTCAACAAATTAATGCTTGCACCTCTTCCCAAATTCATCTTCATAAACCAGATTGCAAGTCAGAGAGCACACCCTTGAGTTGGGTTGCGTTTCATGGTTGCTTCGCTTCTGCAGCATGAGAGAGGGAGGATTACTGATACATGGCTGAACATTCAGAGCAGAAGCCATCCACTGTGCTGGGTGAGAGGTGTTGTTACAAAACAGAAAATCCATTTGGCCATGGTACACATAAATCCATTTCAGGATTAGTCTTCTGACTGTTTTGCTGCAGATATATATACGCCCCGGAAGGACATCTGGTTTCTCCAGAAATCCACATGGCAGGCAGCTTGCATCCCATGAAAACTGCCAAAAGGACAGCAGCAAAGATGGAAGAGGCAGATCTGTACAGCAGGGTCTCAATGCTGTGCTCTACCTTTGGCATTACCTCTGACAGAGCCAGCTGAAGTGCTTCTGCATGCAAAGTACAGACATGCATCTAGCCTTTAAAGCATATGTTAGAACATGAATCAGTAGGCTATGGTCAGCCAAAGAGCCCTGGGAATTCTTCAGTCTGTAGTTTTTACAATATAAAGTGGTATAAAGTGTGAATATCTGTAATCTCGCTGTGTGAGAGACAATCAGAATATGGAGTGCCATTGAGAAAGGAGTAAAATCAGTATTAGAAGTAACAGCAGATCAAATAGCTGCCTGTGGAATTGAGATATACGAGAGAGGCAACAAGAGTAGTACAAGAGCAATAGTGTTTAAACACACTGGTACTTTTGAGTCTAAAATCTGTGCTTACAAACTAGTTAAATTCTCCTTTAGTTCAGAACATTAAAAAGTGTGAGTCTGTGGTGGGTAGGGGTGGGACTGGGAATGCAGGGGTGTGACAAAAGCAGCATCTAGATGGCCATCAAAGTGTAGGTATTGAAACCAAAATGAGGAGAGATTGGAAAAGCTTGGCAAACAAGGCAGATGCAGAGATTTACAAGACATGGCAAAGGACGATGAAAACTTCACAGTTAAGACTCAAAGGTTCAAGGGGATGCAGCTCAAGGAAGAAAAATTATTAGTCATGTAGTAGAGGGGAGAGGGGGTAGCCCTGAGAAGATGATTTGAACACAAGAAAAGTAATCAGCCAGAGGGAGGCAGGAAACATACAAAATGGAAAAGTTACATTTCTGGAAGCAGAAAGAAAAGCTTCAGAGAGACTGAAGGAGGAGGGTAACTGGGTAAAAATGCTGTTACAGGAAAGAAAATCTGTGAAGGGTCTGAGAAAGCATATTGCTGAAAAGCGGTGATTGCACTGCACCCAGTTGTGATTTCCCATGGCATGTTCAGGTTCAAAATACCAAAATGCTTCTCTTTTGTCTTTGTGCAATGCTGATAGTTTCTATACATGCTGCTCTTTCATCCTTGTTATGGATGTGCCCTTTGTCATTCCTTGTTCTCCTCATACCTTTTGCAAAATATAGAACCAACATCTTTAATGTTTTTCAAAAGATAAAAGCTTCTATATTGGTTACCCTTTTAGATATTTGATTCTTTTACAAGCAAATCTCAACTGACATTGCCATGCAGTTATTAGTGTTCTACATGCTTTCATCACTCTGTGGTACTTCAAGGGTTTCTTCCCTAAAACTGTAAAAGATGACTATTCCTGCTCCCTGTAGGGCTTTATATGCTGCACTGCTGATGGCTGAATTTATTCTTGATAAAAAAGATTTTTAAAAAAGAAAACCAGTGACTGACACATCACATATAATGCATCTGGGAAGATACTGTTCCTCTTTGTTGTGGTCCATACCAAATACCAATCTTATGTCTGGAAATCTTGCTGCCTGTCATCAGAGATGGTGAAAAACTGAAAGTGTGTATCATTTATCTGAAGTGAAGAAGGAATCTGAGACCTCCACCTGATTCTTTGTTCAGTCTCAGCAGCCATCAGCAGAGTGCACCTGGATCCTTGGGGGCACAGGAGGGCATGTGTGTATAATGGTTTTTATTCTTTCTTTATTCTCAAATAATAATTCTCCTACAAACTCTTAAAATTTAAATTAAAAAAAAAACTGCAAGGAAATTATATCTGGCATTGTTCTCTAGCTCAAAGTACTCATTATCCCAGCTTAATAGGCAAGTTATGCTTAATATGGAGCAGCTAAAACAGTGGCTTCCAGCCCATAAGGCTTGAGCTGCTTACTAAAACCAGTTTAAGTTAACTCATCACTCTTTCCTTTATAAATGATTGAGCTGAGGTGATAGTTTTTTTGGATAGGAATAATTGCAGTACTATAGTCAATTCCCATTATGTAGTGCAATACGTTTTTATTTTGAAGTGCTGCGGGTTGCAAATGTTTGTGCATGTCACTAACATAAGAAGTAAAAGGACCTGAGTGTGCCTGATCAGCATTTTTGGCCAAACATTGAGAATGGTATCTAGGTGCCTAGAGATAAGCATTAAACTTTAAGGACCAAAGGGTATTTTGTTTACATGTGCTTTTTCAGAAGCCTGTTTGTCTTCCATAGGTCTACTAACCGAGCAAGTATCTCAAGTATCCAAGGGAATTTGAAACCACATTGCCCCCATTTATTTGGACACATAAATTACCCCCTATTTACCTGAAAATGGTTTGATCCTTTTTCTTTTTACACTTCCATGCCAAAGTGATCCAGAATCATCCATTCTCTGACACTTGGAGAAGTGGTGGGGCTCATGCTATTTGGGGCGTGCTTTTCAGTCCTACTGCTCCAGGGTTTTTCCATTTTCTTCTTCCAGTAACAATTCATGCACAGTGGTCTTAGGAAAAGGGACAGATACGTTGTGATGAGCAGCATCACAGACCATGAGCCAGCACAGGCCAGGCCATGGGGGTTTGACAGTGGACCCTACCTTGGAGTATCATAAACCTGCTCTGTCCACAGCTGCAGTCATGTCAAATGAGGGGCCCCAGAGAGAGGGAAGAGAGCATTGCTATATGCAAACTATGGGACTTGCAGTCCCTCTTCCCTCACATGCAAGGTACCCTGCAGCAGGCACTGCCACAGACTGTGTCTTTCAGAGTCAGGCAGAGAGCAAAGTCACTGGTTGGTGGTTGCAGTGGGAAGCCTGTCTGGAGACAGTCATGTCATTTAGTGGTGAGTGAGAGGGCATTAAACTCTGTGCTGCCTGATGACCCTTATTTCAGGTTGTGCTGCTCTGTCTTCTTTTATAAACCTTCCTTCAAAAGGTTACGAACCTTTATAAACCAACATTGCTTCATAAGGTCGATTTTTTCTTACTCTTCACTCACCTTTCCTGCTGCTCCCCAAAGTCTGAGGAGTAATCATTTACTCAGTGGGTCAAGTGTCTCTCAACCTCAGTACTGTAGTCTTTTTTGCTTTCAAAGATATAGGTTTGTGTCTCCTTCCATCTGCTGCCTTTACTCCTGGCTCAGCAGCTCTGGCATTACCCTGCTTCTTTGGGCTTGCTTCCAACTCTGCACCCAAAAAAAGCACGTGTTTGGCTCTAAGACCCAGTATGACAGCATTTCTTATCTCTTAGCCTATTTTGTCTTTAAAATTCAGGGAAGTTTTCTCCCTCGAGTCTTTCACTGGTGATAGAAAATCTCCTTATGCAAACTAACACACCTTTACCCTCCGGAATGTCATGAGGTTGACTGCTGCTCTGATGCCTACACTATAACTTAACTTGTATTGTCCAAGACCAGAGTCTGCTACATATTGCAATAATAATTCTTTTTTTATGGGCTCTTACCTTCCCTCTTGCACCTCAGTATGTACTAGAAAATTTCCAGTGTTCAGAGTATGCACAGGGCTCCTCTGGAACACTGACAGCTAGACTCTGAGGGAGTTCCAGGTGCTACACAGGTGCCAGTAGTGGTAATATATTTCACTTAGAACAGTGGTATCTGACAGGGAAAGCACGGTGGAGGAATGAATCATCAAATATAGCCGCTGCTGTCGTGTGATGAATACACACTAATGTATTAGACTACCAGTTGAATAATACACTGACTTAAGACCAAAATCTGTTCCATAAAAATTAACTAGACAGCTTTGGCACATTTCTTAAGTAATGATTGAAAGTAATAATAAAAGCTCTCCCAGTCATATTCTTTCCGTAAGTCTGTGAAACACTGAAGTTGAGTAGTATTAAAAACACAGGGATGGTGAAAGTGCTCAAAACCACGTAAGTCTCAGTGGAGTGCACATGTTAGCATGAAGAGAAGAAAATTCAGATATATTCTGACATATAGGCACCGGTAGTTCTGGAATAGGGTATCTGCGCCTTCACAACAAAGTATGGTGGCATTTTGCCATTTTTATATTAGCTAGCTACATGATATGAATTAATGGATATCTTTGGAGGGGAGGAATAGTGAACAATTACTTTTATAGAAAAAGATCTATCTCTAGGACAGGGGTCTTTGTTGGAATTAATATCTGTTTGGGGTGTCTTGTTTCTTTAATAGGTCAATTTTCCTAATCTTGTACTCTCAAACTAGGAATCATGTCACAACTATTTAATAAATTTGCCAATGTGTCAAAGACATTATTCAGAGATGAGTGAAAATAGAAGTGGTTTCAACAATGTTACAACAGCAGCGAATTTGTCTCAAGGCAATAGTAGGGAGGTATTTCCAGAAGTAGAACCCTAGCTGTGATGATTTTGCTCTGGTTTAATCTACCAGAAGAATAGTTTGCTGTGCTGTTTGGCTCTGAAGGCAGAATCATTCTTAGGACAGTTATTTGATCCTCTGATGTGAAAATTTTCCTGAATTAAGTAATGGAGGCAGGTAATAAGCTGCTGAGACTTTTATCATGCAAAGGAAAAGACATTAAATCTTCATTGTTGTAGTAATAAGCAGATGCTATCCTCTTACAGTCATAGACTTAGTGCATGGTGTTAGATGAATCACCTTCTTAATATGAAAATGATGGATGTCTTATCTTAGAAAAATAACTTTTAAATGTATAGTGTCAGAAAAATGCTCTTCCAAGCACCCACAAGATAGCCCCTTTCCTGTTATGTCTGTTTTATGTCTTTCTTCCTTCCTTTAAGAGTAAAATTGGACAATTAAATACGTTTTCTTTTTTCGTAGTTGAGCTGTTGGCTATGTTTAATCATATTATGTAAATCCTCTTTAAAAGCTTGAAATCAGTTTTGGGTCTTACAATGCATAATGTTGTTCAAATACAAAAAATAAATTTAAAAAATCAATTTGTTTGTAGATTAAAGTAGTTCTGCATGGACCCTAATGAAAATTACAAGGCTATTTAATATAATCCTCACACATGTCTGCTTCTCTTCCCAGCATCCTCATCAGTTCTCACTTCTTCCATTCAGGAAGGCTTCTTATATTGCAAGCCGAATTGCCCAGCTCTCCTACCAGTAGTGCTAGATAATAGTGGTGCTAGATAACATGTTGCTGACATTCCAGCATTGGTTTCCAATTACACATTTCAGTCTGCTTTCAGAAGGGGCTCTTAACATGGACAAACAAAAGTCTAAGTGCAAATGCTCTGCAGAATGTAACACGCACCAGTGCAGAAGTCAGGGATCGCAGTTGTGTTGGGCTGGTGCAACAGTAGCTGTGGGAGGACTTCACATTCACACCACTGTAGAGCAAGGTTTCTTCTATAGCTGGTGGTTGAAAACATGACTCTTCTTCATGTCTGCAGTAAAGAAGTAGGAGAATAACTGAGATAAATGGACCAATAACTAACAGGGTTTTTTTTTCTGTGAATGTCCTGCAGTGATTTATTAACTAACTATATGTATAGTTTTAGAAAAACATCTTGCAGTATAAAGAATATACTTTATATATGCTTGACTTTCAAGTTCCATGGCTTAGTTCTATATTAAAGCAAATTCCCTGCTTTTTCATATATTTTCACATAGCTAACACAGTGTTTGAAGTACTTAAACCACAGAAAATGTGCTAACAGTTACACTCCTTAATAGGTTTTAGGACCCACATAAACAGTGACTTGGATCAACTCTGTAGCTCAGCCACTCCCTTCTTCTTCCAGCTGGTGTGCCACCTGTGTTTGGTGAACCTCTGGAAGAACATTTTGACGTCCTTGACCATGATGCCTGTTGAATTGTGGTCAGTTGCTGCACCCACATGGGTGAGCAGCTTTGTTGGAAGCACCAGTTCTGCCTTTTACTGCCTCCTGGGGACAGGGCAGGGAGAGGGAAGCCTGTATCCCCAACAGGCAGCTCCTGGCAGGGGAGCTGGCATTGATGTTACAGGTTCTGGTAGGGAAGTCTCCAAAGTGGGCACCAACTTGCACAGCTGCCACAGATGAAATACAGTAACTAGATTTTAGATCTAAAAAATGTGAGTCTTCTAGTACTTGCTATCCAAAGGCTAAATTTGATGCAATTCTTGGTGGAGAAAGAAGGGGAAAGCAGTTTAAAAACCTAGCAAACCCACTCAGGATATATTTTACTTCAAATATGCTTCTGATTAAGAATTGAATGGTAATAATAGGCTAGAATTACTACAACTGCTCAGAATTAGGAATGCTGTACTATCCCACTGTTACACATTATGTATAAAAAGCCTGTTTTATTGTTTTGGAGTATTTAATACTGACTTATTCTTCTCGTGCCTTACTGAAGGGTGTGCACAGCAGAAATGTTAGAACTGCTGAGCATTGGCGTTTCCAGAATGCTTATAACCTGCTTGATTGTGTCTATTTTAGTTTTCCAACTGAGCTTTCCCTAATAGCTCCAAAGCATTTCTTTGTTTTAAGAAGCATCTTCATGTCTAGGCATGTGTACTGGTGTGAATACTGCCTGGAATACTAGACTAGTTCCAGGAAAGAAATCTGCTTGGGGCAGCCATCCAGATTTCCTTACACCCAGTGTTCTGGGATGTAATCTTTGGCTGCTAATGAAATTATCATCATTAACTGATTCCACCAGAGGGCTGAGGTGCTGAGATGCTCTCTTGCAATTTAAGTGAGGCCCAAAAAGAAAAAGGAATATGGTCTATTCTGGATGTGTGCACAGAGTAAAGCAGAAAAGTCTCACTGATCTGATTTATCTACTTATACTTACTCCAACCAGTGGCAGACACTGCACTAGAGGAGTAAAAGCTGCATCAAATGATAGTTTATCTTTTGAAACACCAGCTTAATTTGATATGTGTTGCAAACTGAAGTACTCACTGTAAGTGATATACAGCTATTAATGTGTTCATGTTGCACAGAACAGACAGATGCAGGTGAAAATAGGATTTCAGACTTTTCTGCAAATATTTCATAAATGTATGGGGGAAAAGAAGGTTTTCAGTTTGCTCAAACAATTTATGAAAGAGAAGGAGGTGCTAACAACTGTTCTACATCTGATATTAATAATATTGCTTAAAATCATTACAGTGCAAGTAAATTAAATATTAAGTTCAAAGAAATAAAAATGTTTGAGGACAGGATTTGTATTTGTATTGCAGCACACTGGAACGATTCAAATCTTACTGTACACATTTTGTACACAGTCTAATGCTTTTTATAATCAGGAATGTTTTTACATAATATAGAGTGAGTATTTTCTAACACTTCACATTACCACAAAATCTATTTGATAATCTTTAACAGTTCAGTACAGAGATTGAAGTTTTTATCTGTATTATGAATATTCTGTTCAAATGACTGACTGTAGTTCCACCACATCAGGCAAAACTGTGAGAAATAAAAATTATGAATGTCTGATAGTTAAAAGATGTGATTTTCCTCTTGCCTCTTCTTTCAAATATGGATACAAACAACTGAATTTTGAATTCAGAAATAAGATTTTTAATAAGTATGCATAAACACTCTGCATAAACATTTTTAAATCATAAAAAAATCTGATTAAATTTCCATATTATATACAATAATCATACCTGATCATTCACAAAATGTAATGTAGATTAGATTACTAATTATGTTTATATTTCCCAATTTTCCTGTCCTTTTCATCCTGCATGATACACTTATGGTGATTGCTGTATGCAAATTCCTAGCCCATCTGCACTGAAGGTGATTCAGAGTTGCTTCACTGACCTCGGTAATAATTCCATCAGGCCTTCACCTTCTCTGATCTTCTCTTTATCACATTGAAGGATTGAGCATTCACCATAATAGCAATCCTCTAGAACTGATGTGAGGCTCCTTGTGTGTCTGTGCTGGTGCTAATCCTGCCATATGCATAGATATATATTCTCAGAAGCTGTTTTTTTATTATTTTCACCAGCACTGCATGACTTTTAGGTGCAATTTTGAAAAAGAAATCTGTTAATTTAAGCATAAAAAAAATTATAATCATCTTAGAATCACTTAGGTTGAAAAGACCATCAAGCCCAAACATAATATACAGAATTTCTTTTTATTTAAATGTTTGATGTGACCATTTTAAAAATTATTCTCGTTTGAGGAGATTTTAAGTTCTAGAGGTTAGTGTTTTATTCAGGAAATCCTTGCAAAGTGCCAGATTGGAATAGATGTTAGAAAGACTCCTTTTTTGGCCAGTACCGTGCATACAACTAAGGATGTGTGAAAAAGATCGCATCCTTTTGAGCAACACAGTCTAAAAAACACTACTAAACCCATTTAAATTGCTGCATGTAGAATAGAATTAACTTTGTACAGGGGAGAAGTCTTCAGAGAAGACCTTTTCACAAATAACAACATCACTGGGTTTGCATTCACTGCTGTGGTTTCAACAATTGATGCACATTCATTTTATGGTAACAAGCTGTGAGTTGTTTGGTGAGAGATGAGGACTTGCCAAGTTCTGTGAATTGTGGTATTCAGGTTATCTTTGTGCGTATACTTGGCCTTTACCATCACAGTTCCATTCTCTTACAGGTGTGATGTGGCCATGTCAGAAGTCTCTGATGCAGTATGGAAGTATTAACAGAGTCTGTAATGTATGAAATGCTTGAACATTGCAATCATGTAAATATCACTTGCTCCAAATGAATATCAGTGTCCAGTTAAATTACCTGCAATGACACAAATGGTGCTCTTAGTCTTGCATGTTTTCCCTCTACTTCTCCGTCACCCTTCATTGCTGTATCTTCTGAATTGTCCCTTCGTTTTCTTTCAACAAAGGCAAGTATGCCATGAGGGATCTGGTCCACCGACTGCCAGGCGCTAACAACAGCAACAGCTCAGCGAGCAAGGCCATGTCTGATGACACCGTGACTGCCATTTGCTGCACTCTGCACGAAGTCATCACTAAAAACATGGAGAATGCCAAGGCCTTACGGGACGCGGGCGGCATTGAGAAACTGGTTGGCATATCTAAGAGTAAAGGAGACAAGTATGTTTTGCAAATCACCTTGCACCTTTTTAACCTCTCCAGCAGTTATTACAAGTCCTGAGTGTGTTTGCCTTCTCTGTGCAATCGCAAGTTGAATCCTTTAGTTTCAACAGATACCACATGCCCAGCACAAAGGGTGATAAGAATCAGACAATGCCAATACCAAAAGTCTCTCTCTGCTTTGGTTTATTTTTGATGTGCCATCCACCGTGCAGGGAGTGCAGTCCATGTGCATTTTAAGAAAGAGTAATTATCTACAGTAAACCCTACCTCTAAGCAATTGCAGAAGATCCTGATAAACATTAGGGATCAGAGTGGTTGGATAGCACCCTGCACAAGGCATGACATGCGGGTGGAGGGGTCCTTTGAAAGGAAGGACCTCACCACAGTTCTGGTACTGCTTCTCTTGATCTAGGAGTGAAGAATGTAAAGTCACTGTCTCTCTTTACAGCACCCTTTTCCCTGCCTCCAGCTTGGTAGTAGATCCATGGATTTTCTGACTGGTTGCTTCTGAGAGAGCCTTTAGGCTGCTTTGTGAGGCAAAAAAATGTCTTGCACACAACTGTGACATTTTCAGAACAGCTATGGTTTCATCTTGTCTGTTTGGCTATGTACACACTCTTCATGAAGAGTTCACTCTTTATCCTTCTTTTGCCTAAAACAGATAGCCTGGTTCTCATATTTGTCAACCTGATGAAGTATAGTGCAATGGGACTATGGCAGTTTGAAAACAAAAAGCCTTCACTGTAGTGTACAAAACCCATCAGTCCAGCTACTCGGAGCTGTCATCACACAGCCTACTGCAGCATCAGAGCTCTTAAAGAGCCCCACAAAGCCAGGCCACAACCTGAAGGAAAGATTTATGCACCCTACATTTGGTATGAGAACTTATGCTCGCCTCTGTGATCAGAGCATTGCCAATATAATCTAATCGCATTTCTTTTCCTCTATTGTCACTCTTTTCCTTTCATACCAAATTCATTATTGAAACATTCTTGCATTCAAATTGTAAGGGGTAAAAAGTAGTGTGACCAAGTATGTGATTCCAGCTGTGGGATCTCCCCATGCTCTGCCAATTTATTTATATTTGCAGTTTGTTATTATTGAATCTACCTAAATTTTTTTAATACATTTTCTAGATCAAATGTCCTGACATTGCAAGCAGGTTCATATCCATTTCTCTTAAGTTGAATGTGTATTTCCTCAGAATAATGCATCTGTCTACCTGTTCATTATCTGGTAAAGAATACCTGTTAAGTCTGGAATTTTTGAAATATCATGAGCAGTTTTAGGAGGATCCAAGGGCATAATTCCCTGTGTGAATATACCTCATAACTGTGAAAGACATCTATTTCTAATTAATCTAGAGCACAGTAATTCCAAAATGCCCTTCCAAGTCATGATATGTATCCCTCCTCGCAAGTACTTTGACCCGCAGTCCCATGTTATTATTTTTACAAGTTACACAGTTCTAGAACAAGAAAACCTGTCAACACACAGTGCTGCAAATGCCCATCTTAAGTAAAAGTTCAATTTTTCAGCTTTCAGAAATGTCAGTACTGTGTGCTGTTGGTTTGGTTTGGTTTCTTACAGGTAATTCATTGTTTGAAAACCGAAATTGCTGGTTGTTGGACTGATAGAAAATTCTAACATGCTCACTTTAATACAGTAAATCACTTCTGTATGAAGTCATTTTGTCCAGTGTGAAGCAACTGCTTCTGAATGTGCAGGATACTGAACTGGCCATGCATCCTGGTAGGTATCAGTGCCAGTAGTGTGGAGCTGGCCCTGATAGCCTTTGGAATATGCCCAGGGCTTGAACAGTCTGTATGACCACATGAGAGAACTGGCATTCAGAAGGTTATTTATATTGGCCAAGCCCATATCAGCTTCACATAGCTCCTGCCTCTCCTCAATACTCATGGAGTGGTTGGCACAGTTATTTTCCTGGTTGCTCCATGCTTATCAGCACCCCACTAGCCAGTACAGCTGGAAGTATAATAAAAACAATTATGCTTGAAAGGGTTTATCAAAACCCTGTTTACTCACCAATTACCCACCTACTGCTCTACTCTGGGTGAGAAATGGAATAGAAGTGGGGAAAGAAGCACTAAATAAATTACTAGGGAAATGTTGTATTAATAAATCAGTTGTGTCATAACAGCATTTTGCCAGCTTGTATGTCAGCCTACCAGTGATTCTTCTCACAAGTCACAGAATGAACCAAAGCCTGGCCCCTGCCCAAAGCAGCAACTTAGGATTGCTTCTGGCTTTCTGGTTTCTCTTTGATCTTTCAAACCATATGCCTCTTCTGAGTAAAACATAAATCACATCAATGACTGCCCCAGACTCCATCAACCCTCACTCTGGACTTCGGCCTTTGCAAGGTTTTCTAGTGCTCTACTGCTTTATATGTGTTTTTGATTCTGCACAATGTATGCTTCCTTAATGGGCTGGGTTATCTTCCTGGTCCTTTTCTATTTGACCCTTTTTTTTTTTTTTAGATTTTTTTAATTACCTTTTCCAGCAGGATTATATGATACCAGCTGATTGTAACAATAGTTTAGATCTTCTTTCAAAACTTCTGTGAAGGGAAATACCATGTGAAGTTACATGGTTTTCAACACCACATTGTATTCCTGTCATTAAAGGATAATGGTGTGAGCAAAATCCTAGTCCACATTTGGATTCCTAATGAAATTTATCATAACTTTTTGTAATCAGCTGTATTTCTGCATCTTGGCTATACATTTCAAAACCAGTGCTCATCACCCATCTAGAGTTTCTTTTGGCCACTGCTGAGAGGAGCTAAGTGAGTTGAGCACACTGTCCTGAGCTAGAGTTCAGCAAAGAAAGAAATTCTGCTCTGTCTCCTTGTCCTTTATGCCAAAAGTTGTAGCATATCTTAGATGTACATAATGCCAGTTGGGTCCTCAACAATTTTACCAATTGCTACCTCCTATTCCTCTTACTATGCTCTCAGCAGAAATCCCTGTGTGTACTGAGATGCACAAGTTTTTTTTCCCCTCACTGATTGATTATTACTATAGAGATATCTTGCCCTTGCCTAAAAACACCTTGGTCTCCAAGATGCCAAGCAAAGATCTTACTTGAATATACTTGAAACTTGAGTATACTTGAAACACACTTCATTTGTGAGAAATGGAAAAGTTTAAATCTGTAGCAATGCATCTGAAAATTGGAATGAATGGTATCCTTTATTTAACAGTCTCTTTCTCACTCTTTCTTTCTCTCTCTCTCCCTTTTAAATGTATGTATGTAACAGGCATTCGCCTAAAGTGGTGAAAGCAGCATCTCAGGTCCTCAATAGTATGTGGCAGTACAGAGACCTGAGAAGTCTCTACAAGAAGGTAAGGCTTGGGTTTTTTCTAGATTTATTATCTTTCATACTGTTACCCAAATTTGGGGGCTGAGAGACTTTAGACCAAAATATTTGTGTATGTAATTGGAAATTCACTTGGAGTTTAAAGTTTCAGATACTTGGAGTTCATATTTTTTCTTTAATTTCTACTTTTAACATAAAAATGCCCTTTGAAAACATGTGTGGTGGTGAAAAGTAGATGTGAATTTGGTTTTGAAATAAATTCATACAAAAGGTGCTGGATCTGACAGCCCTGGAGAGTGAAATCCTCTGTTCACTGGACAAACGTATATAAGCTCTCCTACTGAAACAGTCTTTCTTACACCTCCTCGTGTTTCTGAGGAGATTACCAGATTTCCAGCCCTTCAGCTCCCAAATTTCCTCATGAGATTGTAAACAAGAGTATCTGAAGGAGAGGTGCTTAGGGACCAGCTACATATGGAGCTGGGCAGAAACCTATAGCTTTGTTTCTAATCAGCCAGCAGACAGTGGCACCATATACTTGGTTTTCAGCCTGTTGAGTCCATAGTACCATGCCATTCCCATAGGCCTGCTAACCTCTTGGAAATGAATTGCAGTAGAGTAATACAACAATGTGAAACAAGATTCTATATAGCTTTTTTAACATGTGTCTACTTAGTAAATGGAAACATTTACAGTAATTCTTGCTGAATATTTCCAAACTGAATTCCATTCCATTGTTCCATGTGAGTATCAGCCTGCAGATTTAGTTCTTCAATGTCTTCTTGCTTGGAATGTCACATCTTATGTGAGTGATACTTTTATTTGGAATCTCATCAGGGAGAGCTAAGACTTCATGTGGCATGTTCAGTTCAGGCCGTAGGTAAGGCTGAGGCATAAGGATTGTGAAGGAGGGAAAGTTCACAATGGTGTGGTCTGTGTTGTACTTATTCTGCACAAGAAAATAGCTTAGTTACATGAAATATATGCACCAATTCTCAAGCTGGCAGAAGCTGACCTTCTGTGTGAAATGCTGTTCTTTTGCATGCCTCAGCCCTGCTTGTGTCAAGTCTGAGGAGTGAGGAAGATGATTGTTGAGTCTCTCCCATTGTTCACTTCCAGTATTTTCAGTCATCCTTGGCAGCCCTAGGGATACCATATGCGAAGACGTTCCAAGTAACAAGCTGGTCCTCAACTGTCCCATTAAGGGATGGGAGCAAACATGAGCAGGCTTTTCTTGATCTAAGGCAGTAACATACTGGAAGTGTGCATAGCCTGACTTCTGTGCTTGTGGGTGGCTGCACTGTAGAGGCTGAGCTGTTCTGCACTGTAATCACTTAGAGGTTCTTACAATATCTGGCTCGTGTCCAGCCTTCTGTCTGTATATATATGCCATCATGGAAAAGCAGTTTCTGGGGTTGCTCCATGCAGGAGGTAATAATGTTTGTGCTGTGTGGCTGCTGAGTTTATTGCTACCTAAGGGACACTGTTGGCTGCTGGTGTGACTGCTGGTGATGGACTTACATACTAAGCATGCTCAGGTACTAAGTACCTTGCATGCTTACAACAGCATTTTCCATGGCCACAAATACATACTTGTGATATGGAAAATAGGGCAGGCTAGTTTTAGAGGTAGCTTCCCAGACACTCATAGCAGACAGATAATCTATATTATCAGGAAGAGAATTGTATTAATATCTATATTATTTAACTCCTACACAAAATCTTAAAATGAAGGTCAGTCTCTCCTACATATTTGTATATTATTTACATGCCATTATATGTGCTGTTAAGCCTTGTATAAATATGGTTTCTTTTAATAAAATGTTCAGATAGTTAATTTTAAATACTCCTTTTTGTTGAAATACATACAATAATCTTTATAAAATTATAATATTTATTAAACTTGCCTGTAATAGGCTGACTCTTAGGCTGTCTGTCTGAGTTTAACCACTGCTTAGAAGGCAATGGCAATGGTTTTATGACAGGAAATTAGAGAAGTTTGCATTATAGTAATAGTCAGCTACTTATGTAATATAAAGATACTGGATTAATGCAATATTTGTTTTCTCCCATTAAAATATATATGTACCAGTAAAAATGAGTGAACGTAGAGTGTAATGAGATCAGCATTTGCAGTATCTTGCACTTGCGCAGCCTTTTTTTGAAGTGCAGGTAAATCCCATTGCATAACCATCAGCAATTTGCTCCCATATACCAAAGTATCTATACAATTGCTTTTAAAGAATTGGCCAACAGAGACACAATTTTGTATTGTAATACAAGGAAATTGCAAGCATCCCATTATAGTTAGCTGAAAGCAGCAACACTTATCTTCTGTTTGAGAAACAATATAACCAAATAGTTTGAATTGTGGTATATTTTAGAGCTACATGTTCACAATAAGGTAAGAAGTTGTAAAATTAATAGAAGTATTATTCTTTGTATTAATGGGCAAAGAAGGCAATACCTGTTTACTGCTGATACAGTAGCAGTCAATATATTTAGTCCAACTATAACTGGATCATCAAAAGTACTAAAACTCTTTAATTTTTCTAATTTTGCTCAACATTGCAAGGAACATCCTACAGCCAGCAGAAGATAAACTGCACTGACAGAAATCCAGAGTTGGGAATTGGTGTGGATGCTCTTTAAGTCCACAATATCTTATGCACTGTGTTTGCAGAGCCATGCCACAACCTGTACCCTGCACTGGCAGGTTCTATCCAGTGTCTGGGGATTTCCAGGTCAAGGAAGCTGTGTTGTGGCTTTACTGGGACACACAGACTCTTTAGGCTGGGCTGACATGGAAAAGACATAGCAAGTAAACAGCATTCAGATCTGTGAGTGAGGCAATAGTGTTACATAGTCCTCTGTAGGCTTGTGCTTTGAGGGGAAAAAAATAAATTTTGCTCCCTGATGTGGTTAAGTTGGCACTATCCTAACACAGTCCAGCAAGGAAAACTTATAAAATGCATAAATATTTCTGGTCCTAAAACTGTAGCAAAAAAAATGAAGGCTTGACAGACAAAGAGGAAGCTGTTAATTTAGTCTTGAAATGACGGAGTTGCCAGCCACCCCAAAAGTTGCAGGTCCTGCATCATGCAAGAACTCATTGGAAATACTGCTTAATTTACAAGCAATAGCTGGTACAGAAATCTAGTCTGAAAAAGTCCACCAAAAGGAAAACAATGTTCAGGTTTAGTCACATATAGACAGTGATTAGATTATTTAGTGTGATTAATTTCTAGAAAGGAGGTGATGTCATTTTTCATCAGTAGAGGAAATATGGTCTCCCGAAGACAATATCATCATTTTCACAAGTAAGACATATAATCATAAATGATCATTAATCTGTCTCTGTTTTCATGAGTCTGTTCCAAATTACTTAAAATCTGATTTTCACACATCCTTAAGGGTCCCATGGCCCAAAGCCCCATGGATGGATCAGTGGCTCAACATGTCGGAAAAACAAGGTACAGGACCTATCCTGCAGCTTGTTCCTACGCTTCAGACTCCTGGTACACCTGTCCTCTTCAAGTGTCTTAGCAACCTGTATTATAGAGTTAGCAGGAGAAATAAGTGCTGCTTACAGCATCCAGAAAGAGAGATCCTGCCCCATTTATGCTAAGCCTTTTAAGAGCTACTACATGGCTTCTTTCAAGGCACCTATTTTTGACTCAGTATCGCTGTCCCTGCTCCAGTCTCTAGGGTATTCACTGGTTGAATGTTTGGGGACACCTGAGAAAATACAGGTGTGTCTATAAAGAGAGCAAATTTCCATTAGCTGGTAAACTCTTCTCTATGTCAAAATTCAAGAAAATCACCAACTACTCTTAAATACAGATAGCTTGTTAAATTACATGAGGAAATTTGAGCAAAAGGGTTGTGCTAAATGAGCTTAACATGAAAGAAAATTTATTAGCTAAAAACAAGCTTCAATTAGCATTAAATGTGTGTAGTATTAAAGAGCTGGAGGAACTGTCAGGAAGAATATGTTTTCTGTTAATTGGTTTGCTTTGCCTAACCACTTAGGCTCCAACAAAATATGTTTACATTCTATCATTATGTTTACACTTACTCTGTCTTCCAGTATGTAAGTAGAGGTCATGATGAATTCATAGAAAATATTTTTCTTACCAATTTATTGTGGTAGGTTTCTGTTCTGCACAGAATATTAGAGATGTTTGTCCCATTCACCTGCCATCTGAATAAAAATGCCACCCAGTGTTGGAAACCAGGGAGGCTGTACAGGGCAGTTGTCCTTCAGCTTGTACTGTGCCATTTACAGCAGGGATACTTTTGTGATAGACTTTTAATGGAGTCACTCTGAAGATGGCCTCGTCTGTCATTGGTCAGAAAAAATAGATAGAATTGCCTGAAGTCTTCTTAGCAGTTAAGGCCATGTGAATATAGAAAAAGACTTGCTTTTCATGTGACTTTCAGAATAATAGGATGGCTTTTATGAGAAGTCCTTTATGACTAAATGCTCCATGAAAATTGACAGCATTAAAATTCAAAATCTTAGTCTCAGGGACTTTTGGAATCTAAAGTCTTTTCTTAAATAAAATATACCTACTCACCTTTTAAAAATGTTAATTACAATGTCCAATCATGTAAACTTGGGACACATCATTTGGATTTTCTTCTGGTAAGGTTATTATTATCAGTCAGACATCCCCCAAAAGGAAGCTGGTTTAGGTTAAATTTATCTAGTGAAAAGGTCTGTGCAGAACTTAAACCATACATTAAAGATCTAAATTCTAAATCCAGAGCATAATAATTCCTCAAAAAATAGTGGCTTATCTTGAAGGAACTATTCATGTGTTCAGATTATTCATGAGCATATGTACTTTGCAGTGCTGATCTTTCAGCGGGGCTTAATTTATTTCTGTACAATTGGCAAAAGCTTTTTCAGATTAATATGTCACCCTCTTAGAAAAAGGATGAATTAATTTAAGATAAACCTCCTTCTGTAATATGAAGCTAAAGTATCATTATAGAGAAGGCATTGTCCAGAGCCCATTTTTATATTAACTATGAAAATGCAAGTACCTGATCAATAAATGATTGACTGATTGATTGATTTATGGCAGTGGGCGTCCCCAAGCTTCAGTGTGACTGATGACAGAGGATTTTCACCAACCCACGACTCTGGGTCATGGCACGCTCAGCATACTCTCTCCCAGAGCCAAGAAACCAGAATCTATTCCCCAACCCAGGTATTCTGGCTGTCAGCTGACCAGTCTTGAATTGTTGTGTTTCATGCATACTGAGATTTGTACCCAAAGCAGTTCTTCAGGAGACCTGTGAATCAAAAGTAACAAAGCCTGACTGGAGAATATGTTCTTAAGTTGCACAGTGTAATTCACTGAACCCTGTAGGTTCTAGTGAGGAAAGTGCCTCGCTTCAGTTAGGAGAGTACCTGCAAGGAAGGTGTGCAGAGTTCTGCTCTCTCTGAGGACAGCACATAGCAATGAGAGGGACAAGTGCATTAAATCCAGTTCCCTGACAATCCTTCTAGCATTTCTCTGATCTCTTTCCTGATTGTCTCAACCTTTCAAAGAGAAAGGAGGCGGCTGATAAGCACTATGTTGCAACAGCATTTTAAATTTATCAAGCACATTGCTTTGTTTTCTGGCACAATAACATCTTTAAAAAAAAAAACGACTGTACATTTCAATAAGGGGTCCTAGGTAAACTGGCACATCTGTAGAAAATCAGTGTCCAAGAGCCAATGAAATTCTTAAAATGCTAATTTTCGAAATCTTTATTAAGATTGATAATATATTTTTCCTTCAGACAGAATTATTGATGTGAATTAGCTGGACTGGCCTTTTTTTTTTTTTCCATAATAAAATATTACTTTGTGGCGTTACGGCAAAACCAAATTGCCTTCTGCATTTGTACAACATCCTAGTAAGTCCATGGAGTGACTGTGTTTATGTCTGTGCGTTATGCATGTGTGTGTATGTGTGTGTGTGTGTGTGTATTTATTTATTTATTTATTTTTTTATTATACAGACCTATATATACAGTCATACATATATGTCTGTATATTATCTCTGATGAAATATTTAGAGGAAATTGGAATTTACATGTTTTTCTGGCCCCGCAGAACATGGTAGCTATGCTATTTCTTTCATCTTTTTGGTTTTTTGTACTACGTTTGCCTGGAAAAGAGAAGACATCAGAGAAGACCTCATTTAAACACTCCAGATGTAAATATCTTTCAAGGTTAGGGTAAATCCTTTTCATCTTTAGCTAACAGGAATATAGTTAAAACACCCAGCATTTCATCATCTGATATATTACAGAACTTTCTTTTGCTTAGGAACTAGGTAAAGTCCTAATTTGACTTCAAATAAAGGAAATGTGGAAATTTTTTGCCGAAGTAAAATACTGTCAGGCCTGTTTAAAGTATCATCTGATTAATTTTAGTAGAAAGAGATTCTGTAACCAATATAGCAAAAGAGTTATAGTCTACAAATGTATGCATCTGTTTTTTCTTTCTTAAGGAACATGCAATTTGCCTTTAGTTGAGCATTTTAAATGTGGCTTTTTATCAGTTGGCAATCTTGCGAAATACTGAATCCTGAAATTGTCATTAGGTTCGTTACTAGAGAAAATGTTAGCATTACTGATTTGTGTGTGTGTGCATTCCTAATTCTGCATTTTATGCTGAATATTACTTTCCAGTATTCATGTCAGATAGGTTTGCCTATCCCAATGCACACAAAAATATGAGGAATTTCATCATTAAAACAAAGGCATATTTTGTATTGTGCAGCAAATAACAGGTAGTTGCTGCAGAGCAAAGAATAATATGATAATCTTTTCACATTATTTCTTAGAGACACGAGAACCTCTTCAGTGAGCAATGATATGAGAGTCTGGAATTTCTTTTTTACCCTGATGTTACTTTTTCAACATAATTTTCCCTAGGCAGCATCACCATATAAATTCACCATTTAAATTATTTCCTCTTTTGATTGCATAAACCTTCCCAGGGATTGTTTTTTTAAGAATCATTCAAACCTTTGGCAAGAAAATTTTAACATTTCTGGCTTTTTGATTGCCAATTGCCTGCTTGAATAGCACCCTATTTGTCTGCACAATAGGAATTTACATATCATGAGAAAAATCATGAATCCTAAAGGGGAAATTGTGCAAATAAATTGAACTGACATATAGAGGCAAACTCTTTGGCTTATGCAGAAGTAGTCAGGAGTATTCACACAGGTAAAAAGTGATGTAAAAACCACTCCTGAATTTTTAAAAATAGAGACAGAAAAATCTCATCATTTGTCAAAACACGTCTTGTTTTCACCTATCTGCGCTACTATTCAAAATCTTTTGGCTACTTTTTTAAGAAGAACAATTTTTAAAAAAACAAAATATTACAAAATGCTAAGTCAAACAATGTTGTTTTGATTTCCTTTTAATGCTCATAATTATCATTTCACTAGTGGTGTCAAGTGAATATGTTCTGATTTCCTTGGCTTTTTCATCATCTCAAGTAATTTTTTTTGTAGTCCTTCTAATTTTCAGTTTATTAACAATCTCAAACAGTACTAGAAAGATAGCAAGTGATTACTATTATAAAAATACACTTTGCATGGCCTAGAGAGGGTAAAAAACATTTTGCAATGCAAACTATTCATGTTCTTACCTATATCACAATGGCAATACATGGAGGAATATCAAATTATTTGTTTCAACATCAGTTATTGGAAGGACATGTTCTCAAATGTTTTACCCTTATGGATTTCATTTTTTACTATATACTAATAATCATAATTTATTTTAATAATTTTGCATTTTACATAGTCAAAATTTTTGTGATGCCCTCAACAAAGATTTTTTACTATGCAGTATCACCTACCATTCCTTTAGTTATGTTTCAGTATTTACATGTTTCTCTCTAAAACATTTTCCATGTCTATGTTGATATTGAAAATATTAATAGTAATCTAAGATAGTCTGGGCTGAACTGAAAATTCAATACCAGTGATCATTTTTCATGAAAACAGACCTGCCCTTACTTGTACTATTTCAATAATGAATGAGATTTTAAAATATCAGGTATGATAATTGAGCAGAATTAGAGCAAAACTAATGGGTTGGTTTTTTTTTTTTGCAAATACTTGTGTGTCTATTGAACAACATATCTGTGTGTTTGGTGGTAAATACCTTTCTGTACATACATGTACATGTATACACAAATGGACTCTGTTGATGTAAAACTTGAACACAACCACAGATTAGATTTAGAGGACCCTGCCTTTAAGTATGGTGCCCACAATACCCATAGGTTGGATATTGTGAAAGGTTCTTCACCCAGACGATGATTGGGCACTGGAACAGGCTCCCCAGGGAAGTGGTTGCAGCACTGAGCCTGACAGAGCTCAAGAAGGGTTTGGACAATGCTCTCAGGCACATGGTGTGACCTTTGGGTGTCAGGTGCAGGAGCGAGAGTTGGACTTAATGATTCTGACAGCTCCCTTCTAATTCAGGAGATTCTGTGATTCTATGTCCAAACAAAGAGAGTTGGGAATATGTAAAGAAATAAACCTTAATGGTTTTAATTGTGTGCTTAGAAAGTATCTACAGCTATAGTTGACTGTTGCTTTTCCCCTGAGGGTGCTAAGGGCATAATAGTACTTCCCTTTAGCATTGAGCATTGTAGCAAGCAATAATTCAACAACCAAATTTAGCAGTAATTCATCCAGATAATCACTAAGGAGAGCATGGAAGCTGGCTCCATTCTCATCCAAAATCTACTAGATTCAAGAGGTGCTAAACAAATGAGTAGAGAATCAAAGTTTATCCGAACAATTCTCCAGGGTGCACCATATATATGTGACACTGAAGCATCCTCAGCATTGGTGCTGGGTCTCATGGTAAGCTCTAGCGTATTCATAAGGCAATGATGAGGTATTGTTCACTTAAAAACTCAAGTCCACTCTAAGGTTGCTAAGTACAGATTTAGAAGACAGAAATTTAATCTCATACTTGCGTAAAGTCTGTCCCCAAAGTACTCCACCCTTTGAACTTTTCTGAAGAAAAGAAAATTTAAAATGCAGCCCAGGAGTCAGTACTTTAAGTTAAAGCCTTCTTTCTGAAGGGAGTTGTATAACTGAAGTTTCTGAAATATCCTTAGGGTAGAGCTATGAGGAGGCATCCAGAATCCAGAAGGTTAGGCATAGGTCACATCTACAGATGTTTTTCAAAAGTATGGTACCTTAGAATAAAATTGGATTTTAATATTTGAATAGAATATAGTGACCTAAGAAGATTAACTACATATCTTTTGGTACTGGGAACATTTTTAGTCCATTTAAATAATGTATTAAATGTTTTAAAACTAATTTACATTAGTTAATGGCAAACAATGCATAGATGGATTCATATGTACAATACTGGAAAAAATCCAGACATCTTCCTAAAGACTTTCAAAGGTGTTTTAAAGATACATGCAAAGAGAAACTATTTTTAATTGATGTCAATATTTTTCTCCAAAATTCTTTCAAGGAATATGATTTCTACCATTCTGAAAAAAATGTCATATTTCATTAACTTGTATGCTTAATATTTGCATATCTAAGTTCAGGCACAGATCAGAGAAGATGTGCAGTTAAGAGTATGGGTGAGAAACTCAGTTCCTCTCAGCAGACTTGAGCAGAATTGTTGAGTGGTGTTGGATGGCTGCTCACAGCTTTGCAAATGAATCAGACCAGTAGAACTCTTACTTGCAGTAGTAGCACACTCATGGAGCACAGAGGGGAGGGAAATCAGTTAATTCCTGTGTCAGTCACAGCATATTTCTGTCTCAGAGGTAAATAGTTGAGCTGGGATAGTCAATGCATAACAGTGGGTGTCTTTGCTGGCTGTGTTGCCATACTGACACTATCACCATTCTCATCCTTCTGGGTTCTACAAGGAGGTCAAAAGTGTGTATTCAGTATGGCTGGTACATGTTAATTTAGTCAAAGGTCAATGAAATATTAAGCTGCTGCATCAACATCTTACTTTCATGTCTTTGGTGTTCTACATGATCTAATAATGGGGGGAAACTACTAGGAAGTCCTTCTCATTTCTTCCTTCTTCTCTTCCTAAAACTGCTAAAGGAATTCAAAAATGCCCTAAATATGTCTGCCATTTCAGACTTTAAAAAAGAAAGAAACCTTATCTTTTGAAAGGAGTCTCTTTTGTAGTATGTGTGCTTTGTTCTGAGTGTTTTACTTCCTTACTTGCTGATACAGTTTGTCTTGATGAGAGAGCTGTAGCTACTTCTTCCTGCAAAAAGTAGAAATGAGAAATTTCTGAATTGGTTTATTATTTTTAATTGAACAGAGTGCTTTTAGAGAAAGTTGAGGATCCTCTAAATTGACAGTTGTAATCTTTGGTTCAATATTATGTTTCTCTTTGAGTTAACAATACTTTGTGAATTGGAAACTGTTAAAGGGGTATCAGTAAAAAACAATGTGCATTTCTCATTATTAACGTCCACATATGCTGGTGAACTCCATGTTCAAGCAGAATATCCTTAAACTCACACAGGTCAGCAGCAATCACTTGGATCTCTAACTCTCTGATTCAAGTGTATTATGCACAAACTTTTCACCTAAAACCAAGGAGAGCATGAGTTCCTCCAGTGAGTTTTCTGAAGGGGCACTGATTCCTATTCTGTCAGACGGCTCCACATTTGAACGAAATGATTGTCTGCCTTCAGCTGCACTGCTGCTGTTTGGGAAGCACAAACTTCTAATGGCTCTTGGTCACAGTCAGTATCATCAGTATACCATGTTCTTTACCATAAGGGAGAATGATGCAGATTTCACTCTGCTAATGATTTTTTTATGTTTCACACTCATAGGTATAATAGAAGAGTTGTATCTGGTTGATTTTATGGTTTAATGCATGAAAAGTAAGAGTAAGAGGTTGGTTGGTTTCTAGCCTTTGGAAGGACAGTAGATTTAAGAAACTGACCATGAACATAAAGTAGTACTTGTCTCTCTGCTGAAATTTTGTGGCCAAGAGCCACAGTTCACATTTCTAGATAATATACGTGTTTAGATAGGTGGAATTGCATTACTGGAATGAAAATTAGAATACAAATAAAAAATCATTGTACATATTTTTTGTACATAGAAGATACAAGCAAGAATAGTTCTTTTGTGGTTCTAAAAGTTTAAATTATAGCTTATATACCTTGTGCAGGAGAAAATAGAAGAACAGAAAATCTAGCTGAAAGGCCAAGTACTGCCTTCGTTTCCTCTAAAATATATTAAAACAATTTCTTTTCTGTATAAGAGGCAAAGTGATGCTTTGAGAAATGAATTTATTTCATTTTATTGCAGTGTTTTGAAAGTTTTATTTTTGGGCTGCATATAACCTTAGCAAAATGAATAATGAACTCTGCCATATCTGAAGTCTTGTCCTTCATGCTTTGCCTCACATACAGTTCTCTTTTCTTGCAGCTATTTTATTTATCAGATTAGGTCTTGTCATCTTTGCAATTCACACAACAGGAAATCAATAATTAATTATGGATAGGCAAAGCAATGCCTCACTGATTGCCTAAAACATCCAAGACTTGCACTTTATAAAACCACTGGGGATAGTTTCCTTGCTGTTTCTCACTTGAATAGATTTGGCAAGTAATTAGCACTTTATCTCTCCCTCATCCTGTGTCTCTTCATAGCTAAAATCAAGGGATGAGGTGTAAAATTAAGATACAAGATCTATGATTAGAAGATGATAACAATGCACATCAAGAAGTGCATTTGAAAAAAGAGAAAAGTCACCAAGGCCATCTGTGGTATTTTGAAAGAAAAAAAATGGATTATAGTCTCAGAAGAATATAGTACCCCTTGCACTGCAATGGAAGAGAAAAACAGGGAGAGAAAATATTGTAGATTATTTTGAGGTGGAATGCTGACAGTGGGAGAATAATGGTGTTGCTTTCAGAGAAGCCGAGGTGGAGGCTGGGAGGTGTATATCTCATTTCAAAAAAAAAGAGTTTAACCACCGATTCTGAAAATGTCACTTCAAAGAGCCTACAGAAAACTTAATAATCCTCAGCCTGTTCCAGACAGTTTTGCTGCAGTTAATGACTGTCTGACTAGGAGCCCTTCTTTAAGCCTCATGCTGCCCTAAATACGTATTTCAATATCTATTTGTCTTTTGGCTTCTTAAGCATTGAACTTGTGCTGTGTCTGGGATGCAGAAAGGGTCACTTATAAGTAAAAGCCATTTGTACACTGAAATTCAGAGTGAGAAGACAAGAAGCACTGAGGTCAAGCCCTCTGCACCAGATAGGAGACGGAAGCACTACGTGTGTCACACAGCTGCACCAGCTGTGGAGCAACGTGGCAGCCGCAGCATCTGGGACAGGGGACTGAGGGTCCCTGGGAGAGGTGGCTGCTCCAGTGGAGCTCTGCCACCTGCCTGGCCCTGCTGCTAATGCTGCTCTTTGCCTTGGCTCAAGTGATGGCATTGCTTCCATGGGGTTCTCAGCAGTCTCCATCCTCTCCCCCCAGTTAGGTCTGTACAGAGGAGGAGGGAGTGTCCTTCCTCAGAGGCTCACACGGGTGGTACGCCCAGCATGACCTTTAACCAGCAAACAACTGGCTTCATCATCATCATGAAAAGGCATGGGAAGCAAGCTGTGTTTCCTTTAACCGCTTTGTCTAACTTCTCATTCTGTCCCCAACTTTCATCCAAATTAATGTAATATTTTTAAAGCCCCAAAACATGATTAATTTCTCTTCTAAAAATAATCTTCTGGCTTCCCTAAGTTGTGGAAATGAGACTACAAGCACAAACACTAAAATCTTCAAATTAAGATGAGCTTCAGTGATGCATGTCTTCAGTTTGGGTCTGTTGATTTTGGGTGCTTGGCTCATAACTCTTTGGGAGAGGAGGGGAAGCATGACACTTGGAGTCAGCAGCCCTTCTGAAGCCATTGAAATTGCTCCAGAAGAAAGGATTTAAACCAAATGGACATGTAAACTGGGGGAACACCAGGATCTTCCACACTCAATCCCTACTCTTCTCTTGAGCAGCATATCTTGATTTACCTCTTCAGAAGCAAAAGATAAAATCCTAGGAATAAAAATGGTAATACTCATTAGAATTGTAGAGTAACTGATGGCAGTAAAATAATGTTTATTCATAATACATAGTAAAGCAGATCAATGCCCAGGAATTCTTTTCCGGAAACAACACAAGCAAATCCAGAAACAAACAATACTTTGAGGAGTCATTTTCTGTTACTAGGATTTGACAGTGTAAATTCAATTTGAATTTGTAAATTCAAATTAAAAATTAAAAAAGCCTTTGGGTTTAAAATAGATAGTTTATATAAAACTAGTTGTTTTGTTTTTCAGGAGTGTTTCTAGAGTTTTTGAAGCTGTAAGAATTCAGTTAAAATCTCTCTTCCAAAGGAAATACTCCTCAAGTACAAAGGCAGGTGCTTTTTTAGAGAACAGTTGTCTCACCATCTCCTGCTCAGCAGCTCACATTTCCTTGTCACCCCCTCCAGTGGTGCACAGGTTCTGTTGGTGGGGACTAGTTAGCTTCTTCCCTTGGTGCCACAGGGCTGGCTTGGTATCTTTTTTGAGAAACATTGGGAAATATATTTATTCTTTTTCTTTTATTAAAACAAAATAATATGATTCCAGATTGTGAATCCTAATAAGTAAGGGTGGTTGTTGGTGATCATAAAAAATAGATTATTTCAGAAATCCCATGTGAGAGCACCATGAGATATTTATGTGGATAACCCAACTTTGTGACCATTTCAGATTTCTCACCACAGTCAAGTCATAGACATAAGTTTCATATGGCAATGTATCTAGATTATTTGATCCAGTTGTAATTTCTGCTTTGTCCTATTAGAGTTGTGACAGCAAATTACCACTGAAGAATTGCCCAGACCTATGTAAGTCTGATGAGCCTTGACTTAATTCACATCAGATTTATCCTTTGCTGTAGACGGCGTCACACTGGTGCACAGCAGTTGGGATGTTTCATTTAACCTGACAGTGCTGCTTTGGCTTGTGAAGGAAGCAGCACTCAGAGCAGTGTCTGACTCAGTTTCAAAGCAAGTAGATCCTACCTTACATACTTACAGGCACTTTGCCTTGTTGCTGTGTCACCTACTTCTAACACCACAGTGAGTCCAGTTAGTGATCCCCGCAAGAAGTTATCTATCAAAACTTCACATTTCTACACCTTATAACCATTACAAGAACAGATATTACTTCAGTTAATATCCTGGAACCAGTAAAAAGCTGGCTTGTGGATAAGGAAGTAGGATGACAAAGCAAGTCTGGTTCTGTGTGCTTCAAGTTGTCTGTAAATATCTATTAAATTAGGTTACAAGAGGATCAGACCTGAAGCAAGAAGTAGTGTGCTGGCAACATTGTAAATTTCAGGAAGGCAGGACACAACATTATCTATATTTTTTCAGGCTTTAGCTGTTTTTTAATTGGATTTTTTGCATCATTTTAATTTTTTCTCTCTAGTAGGAATTTTCCATTTACAGGAAGTTGCTCTTCTCTGTTCCTGAAAATGTTCAAGTACCTATGGCCGGGAGTCAGAGCAGACTGTGCTCTTCAACACTGTAAGATACTGAGCTATCACACAGCCATCATACCTCGTACAGTTCTTCTAGAGCACTCAGTGCTTTTCCAGTCAGTGTCTTCTTATAGAAGTTGATCAGTCAGAGGATAGAGCTTGTTTTCACTTTTGCTGCATGGCTATTATCACATGGACTGTTGTGGGATTTCTTTCTGAGTGGATGCTGTGAGGTATCCAGGATAGGCACTGTACCCTTCCTGACTCCTGGACATGCCTCATTCCTGTTGGGAACTGTTGGGTCAACATGTTGTCAGTTCCCATCAGGACTTAATTTAATTCAGTCTTCACAATGTTACTGTACTACAAGAGGGAAAGTAGTGTGTCTGATATCATCGGAAGGAAGGAAGGAAGGAAGGAAGGAAGGAAGGAAGATTATATTTTCATGAGACATATGCAATAGGTGTTTGGTGCAATAAGTTTAGTCATCCTGACAAAATAATTCTTTTCACATGGGCCTGATGAAAATGATTTCTTTTCAAAATGACTGAAAGTTGAGCAGGAGATAAAGAACCTGTTCAACCCTTAAGCCCAGCAGAGTGTTCAGAGAGACTACAATATCACTTTCATTTTCTATAGTGAACATCCAACTCCCATCCCAATTTTAATCCTGAAACTTTTTCAAGAGGATGTTGTCACAAAGACATCACTGCAAATCAAGCTTTAGCATATGGACTGTACAAAGTAGCATTGATATAATAGTATAATGGATATATTCAGTATAGTCAAAATATAGACAAATAGAAGATGTGTTGGAAGGATGTATAATGGTATTTCTGTAGTCTGGTTGTTCTCTGTCCTCCTGTAGTGTGCAGTTGCCACCTGTTAATTAATTTAATAAAATACATTTAACATTACATTTAAAAAATACATCCATTCTGTAACAGAATTGCATTGAATTGCTTTCCAATTTGTCAGATGCTTTTGTCTTACTCTTCCTCTCCTAGATCACATTTATGGCAAGTAAATAGGTTTCTTAAATTCAGCCTCACATACTTTGGTCTTGAGTTAGCTTTCATCTCTTTAGGACACTGCTGTATACTGTACCTTTAAGTATCCAAGTCAATTTAATTAAATTTCATTACAGGCAGTAGACCTGAAACAAAATAATGAAAGCAGCCATCATGTCAGGTGGTATTTGTTTAGCCATTAAATTGAAAATACCCCCTTTAGGCTCTTAAAAATTAGTTTCAATATTTAATACTAATAGCTTTTGGAATTGTTAATGGGTATAGTTTTAATAAATTTGTTACAAACTGTTTACCTTTTCACGGAAAGAAGCTTGTTGCTCGCTCCAGAAGAGAGCTAAGGATAAATAACTTGAAAGTATTAGGGTTTTGAAATACTGTGAGGTCTGGGAGCTGCCCACAGTCTGTGGAAAAACACCATGAAAGTTGTCATACAGTGGTAGGAGTGTGCCTTGTTTAGTCAAAGGCAATGCCAAGCCAGTACAAAACTTGCCTTAGAGTTTATTGTTTGCCTCACTTGTCTTGTTGAGCTGATTTGGCTTGCCAGCTTGAGAGTTTGTAGCAGAATTTATTTAAAGACCTCATTATAAGCACTATTGTCACCAGAGAGAAAAATGAAAATTTGCAGGGAAGAGAAGAAGGGAAAGCCTCTGCTGCAGAAAAAGACTGCTGATGCCGGCATCCATGCAGCTCTCCTTGATGCTCAGGCACCTCACGGTGCTGTGTCTGAGGAAGCAGCATTGACAAAGCACCTGCTGATGTCCTGCACAGCCAAACCAGTGCCATGTGCTGTTCCTGCAGAGTCCGTGGGACAGTGCAGGTGTCAGGGATTTATTTAATCTGCTTCCCGTCAGAACCAGGCTGCAGGTATTAATGTATACAACACCAATGGAATAGGCAACAAGAAGAAAGACTTAGGGGAAGACTCTTGTCACTTTTTTCTGAAAAATATGCCAGGGTTTTACTTGAGGGCAACAAGAGTGCAAACGGAGAGTATACTTGGCCGTGGACGTATCCAAATCCACAAAACTGTAAACATTTCTACTTTGTTCTATGTAAGCATGGTTGATGTCTCTTCTTTCGCAGGCAGAGAGTAATGAATAGTACATCCCTTTTCCTTTTGTCAGATCTAAAGGCTGTCCTCCTCATAGCTTCCCCTTCTTCCATCTGTTTAAAAGAAAACTTATTTTTAAAAGAAATAAATTCTTTTGTAGAAAACTACAACAGCATGAGATATAGTCACCTTTCTTTTAAGAAATTCTTAACCCCAGAGAAGGAGAAAGAAGAACCATTTTTCTTCATCAGGATAAAGGCATGGGCTTCTTACATGTTTGCTCCTTCAGTTTCGTAATAGAGAAATGAATGCACAACTTACTGTCAACCAGAGACAAAAAAAATAAGGTTATATGTGTTACTTGGAGCCTTGGTTAAGATTATTGGACTTCAGCTATTCATTACAGCTCTAACTATAAACTATCATGTCTTCTTTAAAATACATGTATTTTATATATATGTACATATCATGTAGAGTAATTTCCAATTTGATTTAAGAAGTTAGGGCTTCACAGATTTTTTTCTTCCATTATTATGAACCCTCCCTCTACCTTGGAGGATGTGGTTTGTGTAGAAACTTCTTTTTGGAGATGAGATATAAATTGGAAATGTTGTATATAGAAAATTTTGGTTTGAGGAAGTTGTATTAACGATCAAGTATTTATTTTTTCAAGTTACTCTTACTATTTTTTATTAATTAACAAGATTTCTCCCTTATATTTTCTTATATGACTGTGATTAAATATGAGGTGCAGTTTAGTGAAGTGTCCTAAACAGGAGCGATGGAGGACAAACAGTCACTGCTGACTCCAGGGAGAGTCCTGACTGTGCTGTAAATGCCATAGCCCAGATTTCATTCTTCCTTATTTTTGTCTTTAAAATTGCAGCTGAGATACACCCCTATTTGTACAAATGCATTACATGAGGAGTACAGTCATTCAGCACCCGTAATCAGGTGTCACCTCTGGCTGTCCTAAGTTGTTTATAAAATATCCTTCTACAAGAAGTGTTATCTTCATTCCTCCTGCTGTGTCACAGTCTTGCTGAGTTCTCTTTTCTAAGAGTCTCATGGAAAGGGGATTTTCAACCCATCTTCTCTTCTGAGAACCAGGTGCCCATGGTTTCTGTGGATGGAACAAAGTCAGACAGATCCCTTGAGCAAAGGCATTTTGCTGGATGTGTGGAATTCATTGCTGGATGTGTGGAATGGCTGAGTTGGGGGGTGGGAATATCTTTACTACCCCAACCATGAATTATTCTTCTGTGAGCAAGAGGAAAATTCCAGCTGGTTCTTGGTAAAGTTTTATTGTGTTTCTTTTTTTCAGCATTTCGTTGCAAAACTTTTGTTTAGCAGCATGCCTGGTGCTTGACTCAATTTCCACTGAGCCCAACAGAAAGTGGGCATTTTCAAAACTGTGTGAGACTGGAAATCTCAATGTTACTGATTTAGATTTAACATTAAACACTGATAAAGACAGTTGCAATCTATCAATACTGAAGGCAGCTGAAATACTGTCATTTAATGAGAACACTACCAGAAGTCAGTTTATGCTCTCATGATAGTTTCAGACTATATGTAATACGTTTTTAAAAATGTGAAGTACATTATTTTGTTTTATTGCATTATGTTATGGTGCAGGAATAAATCATGAAATATTTAAACTTTCCTTTTTTATTTTTGAACTAGCTGTTTCTAGTATTTGTATTACTTTGTTGCAGTTTTTTTAATACATCACCATGAACGCAGTTTTAAATAGAAGGAATAGAATTTCATTCCATATGCCTTGAAGAAAACTGGAACGAAATGCATTGATTCTTTTTCTCTTGCGTGTGAGCAAAGGGGCAGTTAGTATAACTCAGCTGAATTGATGTGCAGTCTGGTAATCCTGGAACTTCCCAATCTACTCATTCCAAAACTCTGCATAAAATGGAAAATATTTCAAGCCAGAATGCTGTTTATAATGTGAAAATTTAGGTTTGGAAAAAAGGCAGAACTATTAAACAAATAGTCTAAAACAAGTGCTAATAATTTGAGTCTTCCTGAGATGTGTTATTTTATAGAACTTTCTACATTTATTTTTAATCTTGCTGTGTCAATACAATCAGCACATCCTATCCTGTACCACTAACTGTATTTACCACCCAGTAGCAGGAAGAAGACAGCAGCCTACTGGTGTATCAGTAGTGAAAACACCAAAGAAAAATACTCTGCTTAAAGCAGGGAGCTGTGTGGCATTTTCACTGACTGTTGTCACCATTCTTGGTGTTGCAGGATGGATGGTCACAGTATCACTTTGTAGCCTCATCTTCAACAATAGAAAGGGATCGGCAAAGACCGTACTCCTCATCACGCACGCCCTCCATCTCTCCCGTGCGCATGTCTCCCAACAACCGCTCAGGTAAGGCCAGGCCCAAGCAAAGGCACAGGTAAAAATCCATCACCGTCATTTTCCCTGACATCTGGATTTGTTGTTCACTCTGGTGGAAGGGCACAAAGTGCGTTCTTTACTGTCACCAAATTATTTGGTCAAAACAGGATTTAATTTTTTTTCATTAGCATCTGGTAAAGTTTTACAGAAGAAAGACTATTCTGTAAAGTTGTACAGAAGAAAGATTATTCCATAACATTTTGTCATAAATTCTCCCAAAATGTTTTCTTGATGGGGATTACCTGACTAGGTCTCAGGGCAATGGCATCTATTGGTAGCACCAGGAAATTCTGTTGCTCACTTTGCTAGTCTTGAAAGCCACTATGTGGTTTATGACCATTTTGCACACTTAGCAGAAGTTTAAAGACCGACATTACTTTTTTTGTCAGCTTTTATTCTGTGTATGTGTGTATACATATGCAAATGTAAGTTTCACAGATTTGTCTACACATCTTCCTAACATTTATAGCATATTTACACCAGCTATTATCAATTTTAAATGATCTGCACAATGAACTAGTGTGCGTATCTCAACTAATGCCATAGTGCAAATTAATTTTTCTGTCTAGAAATTGGGTAATCTTTCCCTCACTTTATTCTAAGGTAAAACATACCTTCTTCATTAGATAAAGTCATTCCCAGTGAAAAATTTTCACGATAAACAGAGTGCACTGACAGTCTTTCAGTGGCCTTTCTGCTGCTTTTCAATCAAACGCTGTCATTCCAAGAGTTTAGGATTAAAGTTGCCGAACTTATTATTACCATTATGCCATAGTTTGCTTTTTAAGGAAATCGTTTTGTTAATTATCTGGAAGCTGCATCTTAGTCCTGCAGAACAACAATTGAGGAGATGTGAAAATGTAGCCAGAAGTACAGTGAGAGCTGCTATTCTGTTTTTAAGATCTGCCATTACACAAGTCCATAAAGGGCTCTTGTTCTTTTTTTTCTTCTCTAAAATCTCATCTTGACTGTAAGTGCAAGGTACTTGAAATGTCCAGCCCTAAGATCTTAGTTCTGTCTCTTGCCAGAACCATCTTCTCACTTCTGTTACTCTAAATTTCGGATGAAATTTTACTGCCATCCTCAGTTATCCTAGAAAAGACTGGAAAAGCACAAATAATAGTGGCTGTTTCTGGAGGAAGAAGAGCCCATGTCATTACATACCAGTCAGCTCAATGTCAGTCTAGAAAATTGCTGGAACAAATAATCAGAACCTGAACAGCTCAAAGGTAGTAGGAACATAATATAGTACTTAGCTCTAGGAGTATCTATTTCTACATAATAATGTAAGTTGCTGTATGTCTGGTAGTATCCATATCAAATGCAAGCATTGATTCAATACCAGTTGCTCTTATTAAATCCATCTGAATTCCTGCTACAAGAATTTGCAGAAAGAAAAGTCAGTAAGTACAATATCCTATGATCAGTAAGCCTCTTTCACACAACATTTTTATGGAAAAGCCTAAGGCAAGCTAGCCAGCAGTTCAGAAAACATCCTCTGTGGTAAATAAAAAACTTACTGAAAACCATTCACAAGGAAAGAGTATTGTCTATTGCCAAAATGGCAGAATGCTGTGCTTAGAGCCTACCTTGGGTCCAGTACTCTTCAGTGGTTTTAGTAATGACCCAGATAATATGCAAAAGTTACCTCTTACCTTTGTGGGTGACATAAACCTGGGAGAAACTCACGTTCTTTGATGGGCATTATTGTAATTCAAACTGATCCTGAAAAATTGGAGGTAATATTCAAAGGGAAAAAAGTAACCAATCCTTTAAAAATAAGTTATAAGGAGAATGTCTGACTAGGTGACATTTCCTAATTTCTAAAGTTCTTTAAAAATTATCTGGGGATTTTTGTCAGTTGCACACATGATTTGGAAGGTGGAAAAATTAGGATATGAGAATATACTGAATGGACTATAATTGTTTAACTCAAGTAAAAGAGACATGAGATGGAGACAGTGGGAAGAGGTACACACCAAGTCTTCAAGCATGTAACAGCCAGCCATGAAGAGGAATGGTGTGAATTTTTTCCTGCTTTCATAGCAGACAAATGGAAATAATGAGCAGCAAGGAGTCAGGCTAGATTTTTCCTAGCAGTGGGGAAAGAAAGCACTGGAACAGAGAGCTTGGAGCTGTTATGTGATCTCTGTCATTAGAGATCTTTAGTTCCAGATGAAAATCTGTCAAGAATTATGTTGGTATACTGGATCCTACTTTGGGATAAAGAGTTGAAGTAAACGAACTCACACCATCCCATCCATCCCTAGGACTGGGTGATAACAGGCTTTTCTGTGTCCTTTAAGAATTAGAGCAGAAAAACCTTATCTCAATTTTCAGTCTAATATCAACCAAAGTCTTCATCTTTGCTTCCAGTAAAAACTCTGAAAGAGTTTCAGAGTTCTGCATTTTAATGCTTTCCAGAAAGTAGTTTTCCTCTCAGGGGAAGAGCGAGGGAATTCCCACAGGGAACAGAGAGATTATTTTATCTGTATCAGTCAATTTTGTTCAAAACACCAGAGTGTTTATAACCATTACCAGAGTATGTGAAATAAAATGTGTCTCTCTGCTAGCAGCTTTTTCAAGGTTTGCATTCTGGCCCTCTCCCCATTAGACTCAAGCTGCCATTAGCTGATTTGCTGGTTTAACGTCATGTTTCTTTATATCTGCTGGATTATCAGCTTTAGATTTACATCACTGTTGGCAAACAGTTTAAAAGCAATCCCCAGTTCTAATGGCTTCGTAAGAAAGAACATCTGTCCCAAATTTGCTCTGTAAATTCAGAGGCCAGAGCCAGCAAAACCAAGTGAAGCAGATTTCAACCTCACTTGTGCTTCCCTACTCCATAGCTGAGTGCAAGTACTTCACTGTTGCTCAACTAAAAAATGTAACATATTTAGAGATGCTGGAAGATATGCCTCAAGGTCGAGCTTCACAAAGAGTTTGTATTACATTTTTAATTTTTTTTCTTTTCTTTGTTTATGAACAAAGGGATTGTTACTGGTTTTGAGCTTCTTTTTACATAGCAAATACCTGGATGGAGGCAGTTGAGTAGGGGCAAGCACCAGTACTTCAGTAATATTTGTACCACTGTGCCCTTATGAGGTTCTGGGGAGCTCTGCTACTCACCCTGTGCTCCTCCTGCCCTCCACAACAGGGAAAGTGCACTTTATTTACCAACACCTAAATATACTGAAGTCAGTTTAGTTGAAAGCCATTATTTTTTCCTTTGCTTTTCCCCTTTTCCTAAGCATTGCAAGCGCTAAGGCTTCATGATCAGTGCCAGTGATCACCTCCACATTCTCCAGTGTGTGAGACTTGAGTACAAAACCCAGTTCTCTTTTGTGCTACCTGTGCTTTCCTCCTTTTAGTTGTGCCGTGAGTATAGGTGATAAAGGATTTAGTTTTAATAAAAATTGCCTAAAGTAGCAGTTGTTGCTTTAGTGGCAGTTATTCACACATGTAGATATTTAAAAATAGAGAAATTATTTGAATTACCTTTAACTGTTAGGCATTCTTTGATATATGTTTTCTAGGGGGGAAAAGGCTTTCTTTTCTTCCCTTTTCCATTAGAATAACTTAATTGGTTTATTTATTTTCAAGAGAAAAGGGAAAAAAACAATTTTATAAGGGTTTTTCCCACACAGTTGAAAGTTAACAGTCTTTTCAACGGAAGTAAAATAACTATTTTGAGGAAAAAAATGGAAGTGTCCATACCAGAAAGTTTTGCCAAGTTAAAGAAACTGAAAAATGAAAGGAGAAAAAAAATACTGTTGTACTTTTCCTTTTGAATAGCGATCATCTTAGATGTTGGATGTAAGTAAAAAGAAATTTAACATTTAGAAATAAAATTATGTTTGCAGTTGATTGTCCAATGAATACATTTGCCTTGCCCTTGAAATAACAGCATCTCTTCCTCCATTATGTGGTAGTGTTTCTTCAATCAGCTTCATGTTAGAAAACTAACAGATATAAACTTTACTGGAATGCTTACTCAAGAGTTAAACCCTACTTTCAGTCATGTATGATTAAAAAAAGAAAAAATCCATTTTTGTTATCTAGCAAGTGCCCCAGCCTCACCTCGGGAAATGATCAGCCTAAAAGAAAGAAAAACAGACTATGAATCAACTGGAACTAACGCCACTTACCATGGAAGCAAGGGAGAACACACTTCTAGGAAAGACACCATGACAGGTGAGATTTTGCTTGCATAGCATATATAGAAATCAGCTATGATAGAACACTGATTTTATAGGATTGCCTGGGCTTGCTGCACTGTGGAAAGAGTTGGCCTGCTTTGGTTAATTCCCTAGTTTTGGCACCTTGAGAAATACAACTGAAGATACATTTGAATGAATACAAGACTATGTGAAAATGATTTGTAAACACCATGGTTCTTCACAGAAGAAAGGCTCTAAATCAAATCTTGCATTTTACATTTGTTTTCATTTCAGGAGGAAATTGGTTGATCACTTTGAACTAACTGGTATATTTGAGCATGTGCAGTGATCCCTAACATCTGTCTTTTGCAGGAAATGCTCTCCAGGATGAGTTACCTTATTTTGTATGTCAGTATTCATAGGAAGTTTGTGGCTCTTTGTAAAGTTTATCCATGTTGCTTTCTTAGCAGGGCTGATTTGAATGCAGTAATTTTCTGTGTATTTTGTAGCATCTGTTGCAGGTTTCTCTGAAGGCCTCTCTTCCCCAGTGAGCTCATTAATCTCTTAGCATTTCAGTAATTAGGAAATTGTGACTGCTTTTCCCAGTGCTGTATCTCTTCATGAATTCTCTTGCAAAATACATGCTGGTCTCCATCACCATTGCCCAGGCTGATATAACCATTTTTGAACTTCTTGTCACATTTATACAGTACCAAGCATCACAGTCTCCTCTTCCTCAATTGCTACCTTAGAGCAGGCAAAAAATCTCAATGAGAAGTCTGAATGCCTGTTACCTTCTCCCATGCCCTCTGTAGAGGTCTTGCTCAGAAGCAGAATGAGTTGCTTACCAGGAACATGGTGAGTCAGCATCAATCCATCCATAAGATCCATCTTTCAAGGCTGTATGCAGGATATGAAGATACTCACACTGTATCTACTATGTTAAATGTGATTATGTAATCAAAACATAAAGAGAAGCCTTGGAACTTGTGTGAAAATGCTATATGGAATGTTAACTAGCCTGAAGGTGAAAATCTGAAGAGAAGAATCAGAGTCACGAGCATTTGGAAGCCACAGAAATTCGGAGTGTCCTGAATGACTTCTGTGGGGTGCTACGAGAAAGTGCAGAAGATTCAGTCAAGGTACTGCATTTTATGTGTCTGTAGTGTTTTGAGTGTTTCAGCGTCACTGCACGAGGTGTAGTTTTCTATAACAGTTCAGTGGCCCCTACTTGGCTGATTGTGAAGGACAGCACCGATGTTTTTTCAACCATTTGTCAAGGACCAATAAAGGGTGAATCTCAGGAATAAGAGCATCAGGCTGCAAAGGAAAAGGCAGAAACAGTAGTATTTTGTTCTAGCTGTATCTGTAAATTCAGATTAGCAAATTATATGAGAAAGTTCACCAAAATACAGTGTCTCCATGCTGAAAATTTGGGTTTCCTTGCATATAATCTTGCCTCTCTCCACACGTTAAAAAAATGGACTTTTTTTTTTTCACACCCCTTTTCACTTTCTTTTTTTGTGTGGTGCTTTTCTTGTCCGATTCCTACTTCCCTTATTTCCTTTCTCTCACAGTATAATTTTCCAATTGTGAGGTTTGTACTGCCTCAGCAACCTTTACTCCACTTTAATTTTTCCATTGTGTTTTCCTCTAATATTGTCTTGTATTTTGTCTATTTCTGTTGATTATTTGGGTGGGCTATTAGTAAGGAGACTTGAAACTATTAGCATCATACTCAGCTATCAACTGTCTTTCCAGCTCCTGAGCTCAGTGAAGGGAAAAAAAATCAAACTAATTCCAATCAAAAAATGTAAAATTTCACAATCTTACATGACCAATGTACAAATAAATATGGAATTAACAAGTAACTTTCTCTCTTTCAGATCACCAAATCTCTGGACGTTTGGTCTAAGCTCAAATTAAGCACCGTTATAGAAACAAAAGAAAATGATGGAAAGAGTTTTGCTCGTCAACATTCAACATGGAATTTGTGTAGCATAATTGTAGCTCATTAAATAATAAATATTTGATTTTAAAAAACATATAAAGTCAGTATTTGTGATTTTGTGACACATTTTGACTTTGCTTGAGTGGCCTAATACAAGTTCATGCAGCAAGTTTCTTGCAATGCCTGCGTTTCATTTTGTGCATCAGACAGTGCATTGCAGCCGATACATCCACATGGATGGGACTTAGATGAATGTTTTCTCAGGTTCCACCTGGCACACACATATTTTGATCTGCTGTTCTACTTTTGTGCCAAGCTGATGTATTACACAAAGCTTGCTTTGACTTATGGATTTTACACAGAGCATAGAGCCACAGCTGTAGTCCCAATTTATCCATGACTGTCTCCATGCTCTTCTCCAAAGCTCTTCTCAGTTTATAGTTGAAAAATTTTATGACCTTTGGGCTGAGACTGAAATGAAGGTTTTTTGATGGATTTTCGAAGTAGGAAGGTTGGCTTCCTGCCATCCTGAGGATTTGTCAGGGAACCTCTGGGAAAAATGGAGAATCTATGAAGTAAACAGTTCAGCTGAAGATGATAACTTACATTGATTTCATGAGGATAGATAAAAAAAGAGACACAGTATCAAAGTTTTCATTGCTCTCTTCACAGGTTTATGATGCCTTTTATATGTACTGTCCATTCTCTCCTCTCTGTAGAAAATAATAACCAATTATAAAATTTTGTCACCTAAAGTATATTTTTAAGACAAAAATTATTATATTCCGTTTAGGAAAACGGGAACTGTAAGTGCACGTGATAATGTTATTTATGCCATGGTGTTTTCTTTCAGAACAGGGAAGATAAGGTTCCTGTGGACCATCATGGGACTCCTTCTTTGAGGTTTCTTTTACTTTTTTAGTTCCCTCAGTGAACTAATATGTACATCATAGTCAACATGCTGTGTCTTCTCTTCCAGCAGCAGAGAAAAACTTCTGATTAATTTCTTTTTCCTTTGATTGTGGAGAATCAATCACGAATACTTTTGTTATTTAAACTTACTGTCAAGTCCATGCACATTTGGAACACACAAAAAAAACCCGCCATCAGGTGTTACAAGTGGTCAGGATTATTATTATGATTACTTCCAGAAACTATAGTGCACTGTAATCTTTTCTCATGCCCTTACCTCATTTTTCACTGTGCAGGAAGGTGGCAGTGGTAGTGACAGGTAATGATCTTTGTTACCTAAGATTTGGGAGGTACAGAAACATTTTCTTTTACTGTGTTGAACTGTTTTTTTTAAATGGAGACCTGCTGCTAATAGCAGAAAAAGCAGGTTGTGTGATACCAGATGAGGGTGACTACCTGTCCAGCTGAGCTGTCCTTTCTTACTATCACTTTGTGTTCCTAAGGGCAAAAGGCTAGCATCTTGTTATTCCAAAGTGTCTGTAAAAGTGCTCAGAATTTACAGCACTTCCAAGATCTGACAGCTGAATGTTAAACCATGAATCAAGTGACTGGTATATATGGGGATGAATTTGGTCAATGACATCTTTGTCGTCTAAAGCACTGAGTAACATAATTTTCAGTTTTTGTTGTCTTAAAGAAAACTGTTCTAAGCAACTATGTGACTTTTTTTTTAACCAGTATCACCTAGAAGACTGAACAGAAGGGAGAAAGAAAGCTCTTTTTCTATAATGTCCTGTATGCAATTGAACCACAAAGTACTGCAGGTTGATCATAGTATTCATTTTAGAATGCTCACAATTTTGCCTACCAGAAAGTGCCTCTTCAGTATTATCATGGACTGATGTATAGAGACTGCATAAAATACACACATAAACACACACACTGATCACTTCTCTATTAATTTAATTTTCAGCTAGTTCTCATATCTCTGTGAAGAAATGTGGCTGCAGAAATACCTCTGTTTCTTACTCCTTTCACTCCCTTCCCTTCTCTTGCCATTTTTATTTTTAAAAAAATATTTCATTGACTTCTCTTTCCATTTGTTTTACAGTTCTATTATGATGTAAATATATTGTATAATATACAATATTATCAGGAAAAATCAGATATTAACCACACAATATCTATCCATTCATCTAGCTCATTCTCTCCTTTCTTGTATATTTGTCCTCTGCTTTTGGATAGCGAGAGTCAACTGCTCACTTTAACATGGCAGAGTGGTAATGGAGTTCCCAGGGATTCCCCCTGCATGTTCAGGAGCAGGTACTGTAGCAGGGCTGCATTCACTGCACGCAGCTACATTCTTGACTTGCATTTCCTCCAGAATCAGAATTACCTCAACCTCCAAGCTAGCCTAAGCCAAGATTTCTTATTCTTGAACTCCTGGGATTTATTTTCAAGCATTTTATGTCTCATTGTTTTTTATTGTTTTGAGAAAATATTGCTAAGGGCTTGAAGGGTTTTTTTTCATTTTTAACTTTTGAATTTGTATTCTCATCACTGCAGTGAAATTAGCAACACAGAGCTTGCAACTATTTTCAGAAGCTGAAATTATCAGTTTTCCATTGCAGAATATGTGATCTGAGAGACCGTAAAATTTCAGTCTGGTATGTGACATTTGTGAGCACATCAGTGCAAATGTCACAGTAGTGCACTGGACAGCTACACACCAACTCTGAACTATTTCTAGGTTTATAATAGTCATGGCTAATAGCAGCACATATGTGCCACATGTCTTTTTATATCTCAATATGGAAAGGTCATGACCTCCCTTCTAATGTCTGATTGCCTGAAGGAACAACAGGCAAATTAGCATGTGTCCAGTTTGCTATTTTTCATCAGATTCTTCATAATACCCTCAGATTACAGTTGCACCTTGCACCAGTCTTTTGCTCTTGACATCAAACAACCAGGAACAGCATTGACCTGTCTGAACTCAGTATGTCCAATCATGTCTGACTAGAAACTCACATGCATGAAACTTCCAACCCGCTTGTCTGGGCAGATATGTTCATAAAAGCAAAATGGTTACAAGAAGTTCTTCCTCCATCTATGACAGTCTGATACACTGAATGTCACTTTAGTGTTTTTTCAAGAACTAGGACTTCACGAAGTGGATATCTGAAACACTTGAATATCTTTAGATCTTGAGAAGAGGAATTTGTATAACAAAACTTCTTCTGGCATTTTGTGGGACAAGCAAGAAAATCAGAAAAACAGCATTAAAAAGATGGTGGTATCAAGGAAAGATCTGGCAGCTGTACTACTGAGAGTCGTGTTGTTATAAGATGCACCATAAAGAGCAATATTGATGCTAACTTCTCTAATACTAAAGATCATCAGGAAGGGTATTTTCAAACACCACAGCAGAGGCTGCAGCTGGAATATAAAGAAACCCAGTGAAATAACAGTCAAGTCTCAAAAATCCCTTAAGTGACAAAATGTTACCTGAACAGTGAGAACATCTGCAGATCAACTCCTTGGTGTTAATGTTGACAACCAAAGAAAACTACTCAAGCACTAGTTTCCATCATTTCTCCTGTTTCTATCTGTTACAGCCTGTTGGCATATAGATAGAATTAAGAGTATCTACCACTGGAGGAGCCCAACCAGCCTCTGTCACTAGAGTTCATATTCTTGCCACCTTAAAAAAAAGGGTCATGCTGCACTTGGAGACCTCTGAGGCTCTTCTCCATTTCCTACACAGGACTCTGCACTTTCTTAGTTGTTGCATCCAGCTCTTCAAGGAACAAGAGGGGTTTCACCCCTATCAGTTAATGGTTGTGAAATGAAAAGTCTCTTTTTCCAGCTGTTAGAGCTCATCAAGTCACAATATAAGCCCTGCCTTTATCTTGTTTTTACAAACATAGTGCAGATCTTTAAGAAAAACCATCTGAGATGTGTAAAGCAGCAACATGGAGCAGTGCATCAAACTGACAAAAATTATACCTTCAGCATGGAACCCATGGCACATGTGAAGACCAGAAGTGATGTATTCCAGTCAGCTCTGGCTGAAGGCTATGCCATTCCTTTCAAAGGGTGCAGTGGTGGGAGGAAAGATAGAGGAAGTTTCACGTGCAGATGTCTGTGCTTGCGCATTGCCAAAGGAAGAAAGAGTGCTTACATCATCGGTAATGTGGTTCTTCCTAGTGGTGTGACTGACATGGATCCCATGTCCAGCTTTCAGCTCTGATGCTCAGCACTTGCCATCACAAGTTTTGAGCTGTTAAAGTACTAAAGGCCACTCTTGGTGCCTCCAGGTTTTTTGCCATTGTACAGAGACCTGAGAGTGGTCATGACCCACGTGTTTCAGTTCCACTTGTGACTCTGATTTGCAGCTACTCAATTTTTAGTTTCAGGCCTGTTCTTTTATAACAGTAAGAGTCCTCATAACAGCATTCAGTCATTGGTTAGAATGTCTGGCAAGTTAATAATGCATGAAAAGTGTGCAGCAGCTACACAAAATGCTACCTTCATTGTCTTTCAAATATGAGAACTACAGTCTTTCAAGTCTTACCAGCAAACTAAGCTTCAGCTACATTGCCAAATCAGAGGGATCAGTGGAGTCAGCTTTGCAAGGAAAATCCTTTGCTTTTCATTTGGGTTTTTTTGGGACTGGATCGGAAAAAAATTTTTGCAAGACTGTATACTATCCTCCTTCTCTTTAGAAATACTTCCAGTTTCAAACTCGTAGCTCAGTTTTGTCTGTGCATCTGAGTAGTAGGACATCTGAGAAGAAAGTGACAGCAGTGACAGCATTTGAGACTATATTGACCAGACCTCTCCAGTATAACTACATAATACTTTTTGCATAACTTGTTTGTCACTTATATTTAATCACTTTATGCTTGAATAATTTCATGATAAAGCAAAATGACTGTAGGATCAATGATCCACGTCGTCCAACTGAAGTGAAAGAATCGAAATGTTCCTTAATCTCAATATTTACAGCTGCTGTTTGTTACATGTGTTACATAAGCCCATCTATAACCTGAAATTTATTATTGAATGCTAGCTTTATACAAAATTATTTTGTTGATGCATATAAGAAGTGCACAAGATTGTTATGAGCATGACATGGCGCCTGTTACCATTAATAAATGAATACCAAAGAGATCTATGTACACCAAAGCAAAGATGATGACCATTCAGTGGGAGGAAGAGCCTGCAGATTATTTTAAAGACTTTGGTTTGTGGGAAACAGGCTTTGTATGATGTATTTAATGAAGAATTCACTTTGGGGCCAAAGAGGTATGTTTTGTAAACCTGCTTTTTCTCTCTCTGCAGCTCAGAACACTGGAATCTCAACTTTGTACAGGAATTCGTATGGTGCGCCTGCTGAAGATATCAAACATAACCAGGTAAGTACAGGGACTAAAATGTTACTGTTCCAGATGTCAAAAGACCAGTGCAACATTGTTTATGGAAATGGGAAAAATTTAAAAATATCACAAATAAACAGATTGCTTCATGTAGAATTTTACTCCTGTGTCCAAATCAAACACCTGTGTTTGAATATGGGAACTGAAATGAGGTCCTGAAGGTCATTTACTCCTTGATAGCAGTTCTAGAAATAGAAACTAGAAACTAGAGTAGTTACACTCCTTTGTGCAGCTGTAATATCGGGCCAAAACTTGTAACATCACTTGTGGGACTGCTAAAAGTAGTGAACTTAGGCAGCCTTTCTCAATCCCTTCATAGAGTGCAATACAAATATTTGTTTTGAACAAATATCATGAAGTTTGGGCCACAGCAGTGCGACTGTTCCTGCCATCTTGAGGGAACATTACTAACATGTGCAGAGCAGCAGGATCCACAAAGTGTTCTCACATCAGTGTCTGAGCATTGGTATTCCCAGTGATAGCCATCTGAGGAATGACAGGCTACCTTTTGCAGTCACAAAGTTTGCCCAAACTCACAGAGGTGGCATGAAGCAGGGGATAGTCTTCTAAGATAGTCATCATGTGTTTTTACATTTCAGATTTCAATAAAGTCTCAGCTATAAAATCAGAGATTCACTAGGGATGTCTGAAAAAAAAGTGTGGCGACCTTAGGTTAGAGGACTGTCTGAGATTTATTTTTCTGCTCATCAAAAACATTCCCACTTCAAGGTACCAACAACACAACAATGTCAATTTGAAGTATTGAGGAGGTGTTAAGAAGATGCTTCTGCTTAACAGTAGCAGAAGAACCTGTTTCAGGGCACTTTTCTCATGTCAGTGCCCTGAACACTGTGAATGGTTTTTAAGCATATGGTTTCATCTCTTCCCCTAAATGTCACTTCAGTCAAAGGCAGATGCAAAATGTTTAGCACCTTTAGAATGTAAATTGATTATATTCAAATTCTTCGAGGCTGAGTTTTGGTCACCAATATTTGCATTATACAGTTGCAAGTTACATACAGATTGTAGTTAGGAAAGTGAAGTATAAGCTATGCTGGATTAACTACTTTTGACATAAACGAGCATCTTTTGCAGCAATAATATTAAGTAATAAATATATTCGATAATAACAATGCAATTAAATAAATGTAAAGAAATAAAATGACAAGGCAGAGCTGTGGAATTAATTCACTGTTAAAGCAGTGCTTTGATCAAAGTTAAGATAATGCACAATTTTGTATTTTTAGCATGAGAGATGTAAGTGAAATTTACTCCTTCCATCCTGTTGCCTACAATAAGTTGTATCTAACAAGCTGTGGGTATTGCTGTCTTTCAGGTTTCAACACAGCCAGTTCCACAGGAGCCCAGCAGAAAAGATTATGAACCATATCAGTCATTTCAGAATTCAACAAGAAACTATGACGAGTCCTTCTTTGAGGACCAAGTGCATCATCGTCCACCTGCAAGCGAATACAACATGCACCTGGGACTAAAGTCAACTGGCAACTACGTCGACTTCTACTCAGCTGCTCGTCCCTATAGTGAACTTAACTATGAAACAAGCCACTATCCAGCCTCTCCCGACTCCTGGGTTTGAGACTTGGGCAGATACAAAAGCTCCAGGAACTGTGCATGTGCATGCATACCACGAGACATTTTTTTTCCTGCAAATTTAGTTTGTTAAAGCCTGTTCCATAGGAAGGCACAGATAACCAGTATGGAGAAAATTAAGAGATTTTTTTAGAAGGGTAAAAGATATGAAAGCTAAACCTGGGAGTAATTAGAAAGAAATATATATATACATATATATATTTTACAGTGTGGGGCAACTTTACTGTTGGCCTGTAGAGTCTAAAGTTGAGTGCTGTATATTGAACGTGGCTGAAGGAAGGAGGAAGAACATGACAGTGGATCTGGGTCAAGAGTTAAGCACAAGTTACTGAGCAGCATACATACTTTATGGGGAACAGCTTCTCACACCTTGTTTAATATCCTCATTCATTGTGAATCTAGGCTTCAAGTTGCATTTGGGGTTTCCTCTGTACAGCAAGATGTTTCTTGCCTTTTGTTAATGCATTGTTGTAAAGTATTTGATGTACATTACAGATAAAAAAAAGGTGCATTGTGTATATTACACCAATGCCACAGTGTTTCTTCATCTATGGTTCTAAATATTGCTTCAATTTCAAATTTTGAAAGATGTATGAATTTCCAGTTTTTTGTTTTCTTTTCCCCAGTGCGTTTTAACAAAAAAAAATCAAAAAAAAATCAAAAAAACAAAAAGGAATATTTAGCAGTATTGTTTGTTCTGATATGTGACTTTGTTTGTGGCAACTCAAAAAAAAGGCATTCAGCAGTTTCTGACAATTAACATTCATCATTCCACACTCCTTGTCAACAAAGTGCTTTTTCACTGCCTAAAATTTTAGATGTAGATATTTGAAATAGATTTTTTTCATTTATACCAGTTTTCTTTATGATGATACAGTGTTAAAAGAAAATAAATTACAATTGATCTGTCATCCATATTTGCTAAGAATGTCTATTTCCAAGAACCTACCATACAAATACACATTCTTACTCGTGTGTGTCCACGTATGCATAGTATTCTGTGTGCGTGTGTTTGAGCGTGTGTGTTTGTGTGGTGTAATTCTTATTTTCATCCAATGTTCTCCTTGTTGAGCTTCAGTTTTTGTTTGATTTTCAGTTCTTTTAAACAGTGGAAACTCCAGTATGTGCTTTCTCTGACTCACTTCCGTAACCATTGATAGCAATTCAACATTGCTAGGCCACATGCTCACAAAAGAAGGGGTAGCTGATTTTTTATCACCAACTCCATCACCCTTAGGTGCCATTTCCTTTAAAATAACATCTTTTGATCTCCTCTTGAGGAAATTTCATTACTCTCCAGCCACCAACCAGTAAGTGCTCAAGGAAGGCAGAGTTTGATCTTGCCATCTCCCTGAGGGAATGCAAAACTAAGACCCATCAGACTTTAATCTGGACTCTCCAGACTCTTTAGAAGGGTCCATTTCTTGAACCATTAGGACAATCATTTATTTTAACCCATACCAAAAATAAAAGCCAACACCCAGAACACATTCCTCAAATATGATGATAAAGACCATTTCTGTGCATTTAAAGTGAAATTCTAAAAAATGTAAGGGACAGAGGATTTTTTTTTAATTTTAAAAGTAAACAACAGCTACATAGGCTAGGAAGCCAGAAGAGCTGGCATATTCATCTTAGCTCTTGTAATGCTGGAAGGAAAAAAAAAGAAGCATTTCTTCATTTCCATGATTCAGGCAACAAACAGTTCAGCATACAGTTTTCAGAGCATAAGACCCACCACTAATGGAGTAGTTGTAAATTGCTTAAATTGCCAATAAGGAATTTGTTTTAGGTTGCGAGCATTTCTGTGGTTAGTCACTGTAATAGTTTTAACATCACCTGGCACACTTCTGGCTCTGCCCAGGGGGAGGAGTCTCTCACAAGTCATCACCTGCTCTATAGGACGCAGCCCAAGTAGTTCATGCAGGCAGGTATTGTGATGTAGAATTGGTTTATTGGTAATCTAGGTCTATAGTTTAATCTTTTGGGCAGCTTTTCCCAGTGTACGATATGTAACCTTTGCTCTTTGTAGTAAACAAGGGGAAAAAAATAGCATGCAAAAAACTTTTTAAAAATTTCAGAAAGGGTGGGTGGGAGGGGCGCAGTGGGCCAGATGTATAGTGAGGTAGATAAAAATACTATTCATAGTTTTGGACACAGGTTGTTTATATTTTATTTATTACATTGATTTTAATAAGTGACATTTGCAGTGCTCTTTTGAACAAAGCACATTTTCAGTATAAAAACTTTTTTTTAATAAAGAATGTCACTCGCAACTGGAAGTTCTTCTTGACTGCCTGACAAACAGCAGGCTGGTGCAGCTCTCCAGGCACAGGTTTGCCAACAGGCCGAGGGGATGCATCGTTCTGTTTGAAGCTCTTAGGACAGGAGATTATTGTAAGTTGGATATATTTCCATTCTTCAAACTACTGAAATGCCCACATTGCCCTCTTTCAGCTCCTCTTAGGAATTACTGGGAGTCAAATGTTGACCATTGCTCAAGTGAGAGATTCTGGATTGATGACGTGGCATAAAATACCTTTTGTCTATACTTTGTGTTGGTTTGTTTCCATTTTTCTGTAGTGGCAAGTGCTCCGACTGGTATCGTTCACTCTTGCTGTACTGGGTTTTGAGAAGGTGTTGAATTCCCTGGCTTCTTTTCCAGGTTTGGAAATACAACACTGCTGCCATACTGAGCAAGATATATATGATGCATTCTTTTTAATACTGAGGAAAGTATCATTACCTGTTGCTGTTCCCTTCATTCTTGTACTAGATCACACACAGAAATAGAGAAGAAACAAAATTGTTCAAAAAAAATGTATAAAATGCAATTGATGTACTGTAAAATGTCGGATTTTTTTTTTTTAACAAGCTTCGTATTAGAATCTTGTTCAGCTGTGTAGAGCTATATAAATCTCACTGTTTTATTAAATGCTGTTTATGGTCTGGAAGGAATGGTTAACCTATCTCAAGATTTAACAAATTTGCACTAACATGAGCAATATTAATTTGAAAAAAAATATTAATTCAATATTTGAAAGATAAACTATGATTTTAAAGGTATATTAACACTGAAAGTACATTTTGACAAATAACATATTTAAGCCCAAAATATAAATGGTTATGTCAGATAACACAAAAGAACTATAACAATATAGATTGAGAAAAAAAAATGTTTCACTGTACATGTTGCTAACATGTACAAAGACAAACTCATATTGACGTATTTTCTATTAATAAATCCTACTGTATTGTGGAGAATCGCTGGTCATAGTGCAGTATCTTTAAACTCAGAAGTTGACTCCGTAGAAGCTGCCCAGCTTCACACAGCAAACAGATCCTTGTGATTTAAGTATTTTAAATATTGATCAGAAACCTAACTTTCAGCTCTGAAGTCAGTCACTGCCCTCTCCCTCTCCACAAGGTTGATGAGCTCAACCCGCTCTACATCAACCAGCCAAGGGAAAAGATATTTTTGAGAGCGCCCAGTTCACCCCTAATTACGCCTGCAAGGGTTCAGCTGCCACCACTAGTAGAGAGTTTTTCTACACCCCTAGAAAAAAACCTGAAAAGCTCAAGGCTGGTGCCACTGGATAGGAACATGCTGTAAAATATATGATCTTGGCCACAGGTTACATCAACCACAGCCAAGAAACAAAGAGCAGAACATTAATTTACTTGTGCGTTGCTGGAAGACCCAGCACACAGTGCATATAAAGGCTCAGGAATAATTGTTTCCCAGGTTCCATGAGCTTGCAGAAGCGTCTCGCCAGGAGACTTGCAACTCAAATCAGAAATGCTGACTTTTTTTTGTACCTTGGCACAGCACAGGCTGTGCATGCCAGTGCATGGCAAGGGAGGCTTTCTCATCTCTTCTGTCACTGTTACTCATCTTCTCCTGCCAGCAGACAGAAAGAGCCCTGAGTTTAGAGTTATTGCTTGTATCATGAGTGGGAGAGATGGAGACAGCAATCTCAACCAGGGGGAGGAAACAGAAGGGCCTAAAAATACAGAGTGTGTTCATGAAGACAGATCCTCACCCATAATTACTAACAGTGGAACTGACCCAACAGGAGATTTTATGCAGCAAGATCTTCAAATATTACCATCAAGTTAATGTAATGAACATTTAATAGTAGCAGTGTGATGCACACAAAGCTTTATGCTAGAAAAGTGGGAGGGAGCATCAGAGAGAAGTCACAGGTCACCACTAGGCACTCCCAGCTTTAGCCAGCAGACGTTGGGCATGTGGGCAGGGCCTGCTTACTGCTGTGAAGGAGAGGGATGACTTTTGAGGAATAACTTTAGTTCCAAGCCTTTCAGATTCAGTCAAAACAATATTAGCTAAAACAGAGGCCACTTTTTGCAAACCTGCCCCTTGCCCCACCATCCTCCATGGCAGAGTGAGGTTCCCCTGGCAGACACATGGTGCACATGGGGGGCAGTCCTATCAAGGGCCTTGCAAAGGCTCTTTTCTCTCAGCTGGAAAATACCTGGTGCAGGTGTGTGTCTGAGAGCTGCCAGAGCCAGGGCTGAGCTTGTTGAGCAGCTGCAGCCACTTTCAATTTGAAGTCCAGCACTTTCCCTGGAGGACAGATGGGCACCAACATCTGCCAAAGAGCTGTGCAATCCTGGCTCTTTCCCGGGGACTAGACAGTTTCTAAATAGTGGCCTAAAGCCAGTTTCAAACATTCAGGCTGAAAGGGAGAGATTTGAGTTTCATCCCTAGGCAAGAGGGCTGAAGCCTGTGGTTGGTACCTGTGAGGAGAGGGGCATGCCCACCTTCCAGGCTGTTCTGAAACACAAGAAGAGAAGAGAAGAGCTGTACTGGCTATTGCACACCTTCTGACAACCTGTGTTAGGAGCACTTGCTTCTAACTTGTGCTCTGTGCTTCTGAGGGCCAAACCAAACAGCTCCACGTAACACAAACATTTCTACTTCTTCCTTCCCAGTGCTCCCCCTGGGTTTTGCACCCTCTCAAGTGAGACACATCAGTCAAAAGAGCAGCAGACCACAGTCCTCTGCAAGTCCAGCAAGGCACATGCATGGGTACTGCTGCTAGTCAGGTGCACTGCTCTAGCAGGACACCATGCCAATTCATTATTCTTAAACATAATTCTCAGTCAAACTCGCTTTAGTATTTTTAATGCAATTTTAAAAGCAGTTTCCTTCCTCTGTAAGCATTGGTGTTGCCTTGCCAGAGGAAAGCACATGCTAAACTCTTGCAACCTGTAAATGTTTAGCTTACACCCAATTTCAAAGCCTATGGAATTCCCTGGAAAGATTTTCATCAGCTTCAGCAGGCCCAAGTGAGAACAGGTGAAGAATTGATACATCCTTCTCAAAGGAGTACCTCCTCATCAAGGTCACTCTTGCCAGCACATCAAAGGCTGCAACCTTCTAATAGCTAACAGGAGCAAAAAGTTATTTGCTAGTACCCATCTGTCAAAATTTACTCTAGAGCCTTTGCCTTTCTGCACTTTTGCTTTCACTGCTTTCAGAGAGTGACATAGATAAAAAGTACTCACAGTGACTGATAGTTGCAGTTCATTTCAGTAGTTGGATGAGTAGTTTCAAATGCTAAAATATCTTTCTTTACCAAGCAGGTAAAATCTGAAACTTGCCGCTAAATTTAGGAAAGCAAAATGGCAGTGGTTTGCTGATTCATTTTTTTTCACAAATTCAATTAAAATAGTAACTCTGGCAATGGGGGCTGATTTTCACAAAATTTATTTCTTTTACATTAATGTTACATAGGTAGAAAATGTTGATAGCTAAACATCAAGACAGCAACTTGTTTAATAACATCAAGAGAAGAGAAAAAATTGTGCCATGGAATTCAGGCTACTGTGTGCAGGCAATATCAATTATTACCTCTGTCATCAAGGAGAAGAGAGGGAAAAAAAAGCCTCTTCCACCATTTGAAGCCTAACATCCTCTTTAGCAAATATAAGTCCATTTTGAAAAAGACTTCTACTCTTTCCTTCGGGAAAACAGCACCAAAAACAAACAAACAAAAAAATACCATCCCAAAACCTCTCAACCTTTTCCTTAAGCTACCCTCGGTTTGAGTTTTGTATTGGGGTGGCAGGAAGGGACGAGAATTTGCTCTATATGCAATATTTGAACAATATGTTGTGTTGCTTTTGTTTCTGCCTAAGGTCTGTGGATGTGGGCAAGAGAACCACCCACTGTAGGGCTGTAGCAGCATTAAGCAAAAATTAAATCAAAATATGCCAAATAGCAGCTGCATTGCCAAATGTGACAGCCACCACTTCCAATACCCTGGCTACCACTGCAGGCTTGTCATCAGGGGAAGGAAAAAAGAGAGTGTCAGCCTCCTGTTCCACAGGCACAGCTGAGAGCGAAAGGAGTGAGCTGTGCAAAGCTGCTCAGGACAGACAGGCTGCCTGTGGCTGTCCCTGCCACAGGGCTGAGTGGGACAGGCTGTGACAGAGTGTGGGGCAGCCCACAGCCTGTGGGAGCACCACGGGCAGGAGGATGTGGGGCTCAAGGGTGGGCACAGAGGGCAAAATTGGGCAGAAGCATCTTAGATCTCAGCAGGGCACAAATGCTGGGGCCAAGGAGCTGCTGCTGGTCTGAGAGTGCTGAGGGTGCTGCAGCTTCAAGAGACTCAGAGCTGACCAGGCACTGCTGTCTTTCTCTGCTCCTGCGGCTCAGCTAGGGACTTTCCTCTCCATATTTTTGCTTTACTTTCAGTTAGAATGGTTTAAGAGGTAACCTGGGTTTTTTTGCTTGTTTTTGTTTGGTTGGTTGGTTGGTTTTTTTCCCTTCTGGTCCTTTTTCTAGCAATGCAACACTTCATAAAATCATGGAGTGGTTGAAGGGACCTTAAAGATAATTTAGTCCAAATTCCCTCTTGTGTGCAGGGGCACCTACCACTAGACCAGGTTTCTCAGAGCCCCATCCAGCCTGGCCTTAAACACTTCCAGGGATGGGACATTCACAACTTCTCTGGGCAACCTGTTCCAGTGTCTCACCAGCCTCACAGTGAAGAACTTCTTCCTAACATCTAATCTAAATCTCCTGTCTTTTAGTTGAATACCACTCCACTTGTCCCATCCCTATCTGCCTTTAGTCAGAATGGTTTAAGAGCTTACCTTTCGGGTTTGTTTTGTTCTCTTCATGTTCTTTGTAATAATGAAGCAGTGGTTAGGGTCCACTCCGATTGCCAAAACCCAGGTGCAGAGCCAATGCTTGCATGTCAGCAGCTCAATCTGCTCTTGCACTCACAGTTTATCTGTAATGTAGTGAAAAAAAAATAATCTCAGTTCCTAGATTATGTGTTCTGAGCAAAACAAAGGGGTGTTAGGGGTGTTTAAGCATGCATGGCTTGCTGGTGCACGAAAGCCTGGGCACAGCTCCCAGCCCTGAGCTGGCCGGGCACACGGCGGGAGGATGTTGGGCAGGCGGCTGCAGACTGCCCAAAGCGGGGACACCCTGGCCACAGTGGGGACACCCTGACCACGGCTTACTCCACAGTCCCCACATCAGTTGTGGCTTTTTAAGTTACCAAGAGGGAAATATAAAGTTGGGAACCAGAGACCAGGAGATTTAACACTACAATTGTTTACTATGTAAAGTGTGAGCAATCCTTCCCGCTGCTAAGGTCTGTAGTCTGGGGATTTGGGCTTTTTTGGGGTTTGTTTTGGGGTTTTTTTTTGCTTTTATTAATATGGTTTAGGGCAATAACATTTTTGATGCAACCAGCTGTGGAATATATTTTGAATAAGCAAAAAGAAAAGGGACATTAATAAATGCAACTGAAAAAAAACCAACCGGAGGCAAGTTCATTTGATTTCCTAAAATTTGATGTATATGTGTAGTTTAAGATAATGATTTGGTTCAAGAACACTGTGATGTAAATGCAAATTATGTAATACTCTAATAGACTGTGAAATTCCAGGTCTATCAGCAGTGTATCCTATACATAGTTAATTAATGACTGCTCAAATCAGCAAAATTAAAGTTAAAATGTTAAAAGACAGGAAGATTGTGTAGCTGCTTAATAAATGACAGATGATGGCTGTCATGCATCTTGTCTCTGACATGCCACAGTTTAAGTATGATGTTTGTCTGCTGTATTAACTTTCATTTAAAAAATAAAACTAGCTTTATAAACCAGAACACCTTCAGTCACAACTAAGCCTGACCTGCTGGACTGAGGGATGTAAAAAGTGGGAAATGAACTATGTAGTCTTTTATTGTGTTTCCAATACCATATCCAGAGATCATGAATTACCCCAGAAAAACTGGAACTCTTATTTCCAGGGATTTACTCTGTTCCTTGCTGATGGCACTTACTGCCTCTCACAAGACCATCTGTCAAGGCACTGTTGGAACCCCAGCAAAAGGCCAACAATATTTCCCTGACATCTCAGCAGAGGCAATAGGTGCTTGGAAAGCAAATCAGCAGCTTTGCATCTTGTCACAACTGAGTTCCTGATCCTTGCTCCAAGACCTTTGTCCACCCCACACAGGGCTAGAAGAGCAGAAAGGGGATATCACTGCCCCAGCCTATTTGAAATATATCACCACATAGGACTAGGAGCATCTAAAACTGTCTAATGGCCCCATAGGTTTTTTTGTTTGTTTGTTTGTTTTTTGGGGTTTTTTTGTTGGTTTTTTTTGGTGTGGATACTCCAGTGGCAAAGGGTGCCCCATGGCAAAGGGAGAAATCAGCTTATTGCATGCAGAAAATCTTTCAGCCTAATATCCTTCCCCTCAGCACCTCTAAGGGTGCTGAAGCCATTGGTTTATTAGCAACCTCATTAAATGTACCCACTGCTCCCCTTACTGCCACCCACATCCTTGCAGACTTGCCTAGTTCCTGTACCTGATATGAAATAGTGCCACTGGGAAGAGAAGTGAACTGAGGCTCAAAAAGTCAAAGCAGTTTGATGCAATGGTGTCGGAACCCAGGAAATTCCTCTGGCTTCCCTGGAGGACTCGAGCCCCTGACCAGGGGACTCAGAGACCTTGGCACAGAGCCCAAGACCCCTGTGCCTTTGATTTAGCCCTTGGAAAAACAATTACCAACCTTATATCAAGAATTACAAGCCACAAAAGTTTAAGTAGAATGATAGTCACAGGGTGAAAAATAGATTTTTTTGGGATTTTTAGAATGGGGGTTCAGGGGGCAAGATGGAGGAATCTGGGCATGTCCAGCCTTTCTCCTTCTTTTTCTTGGCCTCCATCTTCTGCTGTGATGTTGGCACTTTTAGATTGGTTCAGAGTAGAAGCTCACTGTCTAACAGAGGTGATAGGTATTGGACAGTAATTGTAAACATTGTATACGTAATTTTTAGCATAAAGACATAACACCACTCCGGGGGCAGGCAGAATGCCCTGGACTGTCTTGCTGAGCAGACCTCGGCAGGACAGGAGAAAGAATTTTATAGATAAGATACAATAAACAACCTTGAGACCGAGAAATGAAGAGCTGACTCCTTCTTCGACTGCCAGGCTGGGAAAAGAGACTTTCTAACACATCTCGGGGTCACTCTCACCAGCTAAAGCCCCGAGATAATGGAGGAGACTTGCAAGATCCTGCGGTGGTTTAAAGTGTCCCCTGAAAAAAGAGGTCCCCTCTACAAAGAAAGGGATGAAAGGCGCCGAGCCTGCAGAAGAGGCAGAGATGCACTGGGTCTGCCAGATGCTTGCACTGCTGCCTGCCAAGCTGGACCCAGTTTGCTGCACCTGCATTTCAGTGCCTTTGCTCAGGACAGCAGGCACCAGCCACTCTTCCCCAGAGCAGATGGCACTGCCAAGGGTTTTTCAGCAGCTCGTCTGGCACAGTTTGAGCGGCCACAGCAGGACAGCAGCAGAGCTTGTCCCATGCATGGGTGGCACTGGCAGAGGTACAGGAGCTAAGGAGAGCCATGGGGAACCAAGGCTTCACTGAACTCAGACAATGGGACAGAGACTCACCAAGGTCTGCAAGGCTGTCAAGCAAAAATTATATTAATGTCAATCATGCATTTGCACGGTTACAGTAAATTCTGATCTTTATAACAATATTAGAATGTTTTAAGCCTCAGACCTTGTCTGGATTTGTCTGGGTTTTAACCCATTTTGCAGCAGCAGCTTTGCTATCCATCTTTCTTTGGCTGTCTCAGTATTTGTATGTCTTAGCTCAGGTTTTGCTTAGCCTTGCAAAACTGTGTGGTGTCAGCAGTCAGCATGAGCAAAAATACTCATCCAAATACCAGAGGGATAAAGTATTACCAATTAAAGAGTTGCACATTTAAGGCATGAACAGCATGTGATGAGGGAGGAAAGGAGGACATAAGCTGCATCCAAGGCCAAGCTAACACCACTTAAAAAGCATGGATGTGCCCACAAACCAAGCAACCTGTGACAGGAACTGGATGTTAACTGGTGAGCAGCAGATATGTGAAGGAGATGCTGCATTTTCCCCTCAGTGCAGGGGTACCAGAAGAGGATGCTCTGGGCAGAAGGAGCTCTAGTCTGACATTTCTCAAGCCTGGAAAGCCTAGGCAAGGAAAATGAGCTTAGGTCTGAATGTGTGTCTCTTCACATGTGTGAGATCATGCTAAAACTACATCAAAAATCAGGAAGTGTTGCCAAGTTGCTGGTGTGCAGCACCAAGTATCCAAAACCTGTAAATCAGTGTAGCATCCATGTCTGTCCCAGCATGAAAACCAGAAGGGGAGTTACTTTTTCCTAGCACATTTACAACTCTGAATTTATAGGTGAGGACCTCAAAAATTATTCTAATAAGGTACTGCTTCAGTCAGTTCTCAGCTGTCAAAGTCACAGAACTGCTCAATTCTGGTTTTGTTTCATTTTGTTGGAAAAGAAAAATTCCCTTGGGTACATCAAAAAATCAAAAGCTTTCAGGAGAGGAAAATGCCACATGCCATTCCTGCCTGCTGGAATATGATGGGAGAGGACTCAGTAGAGTGTGGAACAAAAGTCCTGTTGAAGCCTGTTGAAGACTAATTACAGCAGAGGGGATGTCCACAAGACAATGAAAATGTTGTACTTGATCAGGCGGTGATTTTGCTGTATCCAACCTTTCTTCCTGAGCTCAGTTTTCTAAAGGCAGAGTGGGATATCCTTTACCTATGGCCTGATGATGCTGACTCTGATTAGGACAGATGCTTTAAAATAAGGACAGAATTCAGTGCAGATAGAAGAAATCAAATGCTGGTATTCTCATCTGTGTTCTTTATGCTGTTATTATTGTCTCCTGAAAGGATGATGAATGTTCTTTTTATGTGCTTGATAATTGATTTGCATTATTATTGAATTTCCTTAATGTTGATAGAGCTCAGTAGAACAATATGGATTATATTGATTTTGCTGGAAACAGACTATTTATCTGCAATTTCTATTAATTCACTGAAGCCTTACAGTGATAATCAAATAATGCATAACTGGCTTTCTACTGCCTTCAGGAGGCATCAAGAATGAAGAGTGATCAAGTCATTGAGTTCAATAGGCATTGGAGTTTTGTCCTTTATAAAACTGTCTGAAGGGTCTTCATAAAAGCATAAATGAGATCCTAACACTGGATTTACATCAGAGGGTGCCTAGAGCTTTTTGTCCTGGGTCAAGTTTAGTTCCAGAATTCCCTTACTCATCCAATCAAAATCAATAAAAATTTTGTGTTGCAGGGAACATCTCTTGTTTTGGACTTCACAGATGTGATGTAGGCTGGAGGAAAGAGAAGTTCTGAATAAGGACAAACATACATTTTAGCTGAGCTTTTCATCTAGATCTGTGCTTTCTGAAAAACGCATGCACAAGGACTTGTTGAAGAAGATTTCATACATTTCAGTACGTCAATATTACTCTTCAGTCCTGAAGGGAAACTGCACTCATCAGAAAAATCTTCCTTGTCTGGGTTTGCATAGCAAACTATGAAGAATCTGCATGACCATATCTCATGACAGGCTTCAAATCTTACGGCTCACAATCACTTTATAGTGATGTAACCAAATTAAATTGTATTTGCCTAATCCAACACCTGTTAGCATAAGTATACTTCTTTTGTCAAGATATTTTCCAGATGGACTCCTGAAGGGTGTGCATGAGGACAGGTTTTTTTAGGATGTTGACTAGAGCTTGTATGTCCATTATGTCCAATAAAATAAGAAAGAGAAGCCTGCAACATTTGTCAAAATGACAGTTCAGTTTCCTTGTATCATCCCTTCTACTAATTAGCTCCCATTTTTTGTTTCTATCTTACACAAGAACAATTTCTTTTTCATGAGAAAACAATTTTCCCCTTATCTGTTCTAAAGGGTTAAGTAGCTTTTTCATCACTCTTAGGAACATAACTGCAACCTTGAGTCTTCCATGAAAGCCTTTCTTTCCTTCAAGGGCATGCTGACTACATTCATCTAATTTTGCTGCTCTGATTTGCATATTAAAGAATTGTTTCTTCTGGCAGAAAAACAGTGTGAGCAAAATCCATGGCTTTTGATGCCAACTGTAAGCTAGATTAATGTTAGAGAAAATAATTACAGAATCCAAAATAATATATAATGTACTAGAGAGCTAACAAGGCACTAGCTAGTCACAGGGTTAACAGCTTGAAGAGAGAGCTCTGCATCAAAAGTCTTTTATCTGCCAGCAGATGTCTGTGAAAGAAAACCATCACGAGAATACCACACTGTATCTGTAGAGCAGAGCTGGGAGGGCCTGGACTACCCACACACAAAACCACATCCCAAAACAAACAAGAATCCCAAAGCCAATACTCGGCAGCAGTATGCAGAACAAATTGAGGACTTGGTAAGTGCTGTGGACTCTTCATTTGAAATGTCCAGCTTTCACAATCAGCTTGCAGCCCCTTTTGTCCAGTCATAAAAGTGCTAAAGTAGGCAATATGATGTCAGTCTTATGAAAATTTAACATGCAGCCTGAATGATGGCCATAATTAGACGGATGTGATCATAAGCTTGGGCACTGAAGGTTTTGGATCAAAGCTTTTTGATGGCTTCCAAAGGCTGGTGAAAGAGCCAGACACCATTCACAATCAGCTTGCAGCCCCTTTTGTCCAGTCATAAAAGTGCTAAAGTAGGCAATATGATGTCAGTCTTATGAAAATTTAACATGCAGCCTGAATGATGGCCATAATTAGACGGATGTGATCATAAGCTTGGGCACTGAAGGTTTTGGATCAAAGCTTTTTGATGGCTTCCAAAGGCTGGTGAAAGAGCCAGACACCAACACCCTACAGTCTGTCTAGACATATTCTTTGCACATGTGGAGACTGCATTGTGAGAAGAAGAGGAAACTGAACTATAATACAGGTTATTTGCCTGTGTTTGAGATGCCAAATACATTTCCTCTGTGTTTTGTGTTCCCAACACAGCATTTTTGGATTATGACAGATTTCTAGAAAAGAGGCAAAATTCCTAGCTGTTCTTCTGTCATACAATTCTCCTTGGTTGAAGTCAGGAACATTTGCATGATTCCTTACTATGCCTGTAACCAACTATCTCTTTTAAAATTTTCTTGCTTCTAAATCATGTCTGAATGTGAAGTCTATGGCCTCTCTCTCAATCGCCTCTTTGTCTGTCATTTTAGGACTGTCCTACTAATACAGCCCTGAGGTGCATGTGCACAACCCAGACAAAGTTGTGCCTTTTTTCCTTTTAATCCCCCTGCTTGTCTGGAGCTGAACTAAAATATTTTATGTCTTCTTTTTTTTTCCTCTTTCACAGAGTAGCCAAGCATTTTACCAACTATATGGCATAATTTCCAGAAATTAAAGCACAATAATTTTCTACACAATCTTTAAAGAATATCTGAGCTACACTTTCACCACAGAGCTAAAGTGCACTGAAAAAGTGATCAGAAAGAGGTATTAGAACTGCATTCTCTAAAGTCTTGTTCTTTGCTGTCACTTGTGGAGGATGCTTTTCACTTCCTGCCAAGGCTTCAGTCTTGCCAACGATCACCCTAACTCATGCCTAAGTAAGAAAGTGTTGCCATAGTTAAAATTTAGCTGAAATGCCATCACAAGATTTGAATCTCATTATGTGATAGCATGTTCTGTGGTAGTCCCCCTCATATTTTGTCTCTTTTGAGCACCTTTTCTGGAGAAGGTGACACATACAAAGTTCTCCAAACCAGCTTGTTTGTTCTCATTCTCTTACATGTACCTTTTCCATTTCTACAAGAACGATTTCAGTAGCTATCTTTTTTCTCTGCATTTTCAAGAAAATAAATACAGCAAATTTTCCACTCTCTCCTGTCATGAAATTGTCTAACACATCTAAATTTCAGTCTCTCTACAGATGCTTCCAGTAATCTATGCCAAGGCTTCATATTCTGCAGTACCATTTCACTTGAATTTGTGCTGAGCTTAACACTTTTCCACATTTAAATAAATACCCTGCAAAGCTTTCACAGCATTGGTTTAGTACTTTCTTAGACTTAGGAAAACAATCAAACATGTCTTCCATAACAAGTCACCTCAGCAAATGTATTGGCACTTCATCAAGAGACTTTCCTCACTTTGATATTCCTACCTGGTTTTATGACTTGCTCCTTCTAAATACAACCTATCTCATCCCAGTTGGATTTATATTATTTAATTCCTCTCTTGCTTTTTCTTCATGTGTTACTCTTGCAAAATAATTGCTCCAAGCATTGCTTATTAATTCAGTATTCATTTCCAATATTCCTTATTTACCTCTTATATAAGCAAGTGTGTTTGTATCCTTTATCATTTGTTCTCTTGCCTCAATGAGTTTGCAATTTTTTTTTCTATGTCTTGAGTTTTCCCCCTCCCTGGAGAGCTATTAAATTCACTGATCACTCTACTTTTAGCTGACACTGCTGCTTCAGCTTCCTTTTTTCTTGTCATATTTTCACTAATTTAAGTGATTGTTCCAATCTTTCCAATTCAACAGGCTCTTTTACTTGAGTTTTTCATAAACAATCTACTTTATTATCTTGTTCAGTTCTGATATTTGTACTGGGGGCTTCCTGAAGAAAACCTAGCTATAGTTCCAACTCTGCCCCATTTATGTTGATTGAATTTAACAGACCACAGATGCCAGAGGTGGAAAATGGGGATTAGGTGTATGCAGTAGGATGCCCTCTAGCCCACCCAATGGGTTTGTCTCAGTGATTTTTCTCAGGTGGTGATGGTGTTCCAGACAGCAATCAATTCCTTTACCCTAAATATCTGTAAGAGGCAAACCACTCTTACATGGATGAAGAATCAAGGTAATGCAAAGCATAGAGATAAACCTAACAAGCATTAAAAAAATTTACAAAATGCTCAGCACTTTAAAGCTTCAGACATAATTTTCATGGACAGATATTTTTTCAGAAGATCTCATTAGTAAACATGAGTTCCTTTTGAAAACTGTCTCCCTGACCCTCTTTCATAAAATACATCTTCTACCAAGCAGCTGATGGGCTGCACAGTGTGTTTGTAGTAATGCCAGCAAAAATGGGCACCATGTCCTCACTCTTTATGTTGTGTTTCTACAGCCCAAAATCCTTCCACTGTGCAACCCTTGTTTTGTCTGACTGCTGTGCATAAAATTCAACAAGAAAGCAGAGAGAAAAAAGAAGTTGGCTTTGTGAAGAAGAAAGATTAATCGTCTCTGCAATATCTCAGTGGTGCAATGTAAAATAATATCAGTGGGGCCGCAGAAAGCTGTGTGCAACAGCTACTTGCAGCCAAGAAGAGAGAAATGGGATAACCTCTAACCAGAACATCTAAAGCTCTGTCATGTCACTTGAGTGTTAATTTAATTTTTTGACAAGGTTACTTTAATTAGTTGGCAGATGATAGAAAGAAACCTGACAGGTAAGCATAACCTGACAGGTCCTGAATCCCTGCTGTCCCTCTGCCTTTTCATTTTGAGTTGAAATTTGGGCTAAAAATTTGCATTGCCACGAGGCTAAATGTTGGCATGGAAGTTCCTGCACCAGATGTTTGTTTCACCTCTAGGAGATTTTGGATGTATACTTACAATATTTTAACAACAACAACAATAGAAATGGACAAGAGCTTAAATTTGAAAGAACCCAAGCCAAGACTGACCTTTTCCAGTTTTAGCAAGAGAGGACTGTCCAAGTCTTCCTAATTTGAAAACACACATTATTCTCTGAAAGAGACTGACTGTGATAAAACACAAAAACTAAATAGTTTTCAGGATCAGTTAGAAAAAAAAATAAGATGGACTTCAGGAGCAGGGGGAAAGTTGTATAAATCTGGTTTTATTTTTATTATGATTTAAACATATTTACAATGTGTAAGATCACAATTCACTGTACAATTAGGACAGCAGGCCTTCTCATTTAAAGACTTCTGGTGGTTAGAACTGAGCCTGAGAAATGGGAATTATGAGTACCAAATCTGGGACTGCCACTTATCACTTGGGCTTGATGCTGCAGATATTTCTGCATGTGAGTGCCACTGCCTCCATGAATAGACCCAAGGTTTTGCAAGACCATTTGTAGGTGTTAAGCTGCACAGGACTGTGCACTATTTTCAGGATCAGAGTCCTAACTTCCCACTTGGGCTTTGAAGTGCAAAATGTTCTTCCTTGCCCTGAGGGTGAACAGGGGCCTCAGCTTCCTCTGTCACTTCCAGGTAAATCAGTGGAATTTCTGCTTAAAACTATTTTATTTTCCCTTAAGTTGATCTGATTTTGTACACTCCCTGGAGCCCAAATGCCAGATATTATATTTAAGACCTGAAAAACTTTTGTATGACAATCCTGTTTTGTAATGTTCTTCTGACTAATAGCAAGCATGAGCATGAGCATGAGCAGGAGGTGGGTGGGTTTCCTGTGTTGCTTTTGTTTTACTTTAGTTGTAATATTGGACATTGTCCCATAAAGCACCTTGTAATTTTCTCTGTTGAGACCTTTATAGCTTTCAGGCTCACCAAGCAGGCCCTTCTCTGACATCTGATGTATATTATACTGAAACAGGTAACATCATCTTGGCACAAGTACTACTTGTCTGAAATTTTAAACTTCTCACATATTTGACCACAGGATGGGATTTTGTTTTATACTGAGCTCAAGAAAATATTTTGCTCCAAATTGTTCACAGTTTGTGAGACTCATGTGGTTAGGGTCAGCTGACATTTCTTTTTTCTGTGTATTACAGAAATGACTTTGCTCAGCTCTAGGTATGGATCTGCTGACTTTTCCACTATAAGCTGCTGTCAGCCACCTGAATCAAAGCCATAAGAAACTTGCAGGGAAGGAAACTGATTCTGCCCAGTCAGCCAGAGATGATAAGATTTAGGTAAGTACTGTGTAATTAGCGCCACTCAGTAAGTCCCATTAAAGGGTCTCTGCCTCAGCAGAGAGGTTGTTGTGCTCTGGTCTCTTGTGCAACTGGAGGGTTCCTTGCCACCTTCACTCCTGACTGGGCAACAATCATTTCAGAGCTTCTTAAGAAATAATGATGTCTTAAACATCATTATTTTTGGTTATAAAAAACCCACAAGCAGCAGAAATACTGACTTTTCATTATTAGGGGATTAAATTTCAAAACAATTAGTCAGGTTCCTCATAAAGGCAGTCCTAACTTGACTATATAACCAACATACAAACATATAACTTTGTTTACTACCACTCAAAAAAATAAATTTTGAAATATCTAAAAGATTTAGTTCTAGTTCTCTGAGAAGAGTTTCTGGTCTCTCAAATTTTATTTCCATTTTATATCATCATCTGGATGTCTATTTACAGCACCTGCTTGGAATCTATAAATACTAAACTCACTTTCAAGGCAAAAGTTCTTTTCTAAAGTAAAAAAAAATAAAAAATGCAGAAACAAATCTAAGCCCCAAACCAACTCTGTTAATATTACAACAGACTTGTAGGTTTTTTGAAATAAGAAAAGCCAAAACATTGAAATCAAAAGTTAAAGCTGGCATGCAGAGGTAAAGTGAAAATAAAATTAACAGAATGTTGTAAGAGTGCTGTTAAATCATTGTGCATTGTCATTCATATGAATGATATATATTCATGGTTTGTGTATGTGTGTGCATAGGTATATTTGGTACAGGACTTTATTTCAGCATCTGGCTTAGCACAATTCTGATATTGGTAATGAACCAATTCAATTTGCTCTTAAAGCATGTCATCTACAGATTCATGATACCATCACAGATTAAAATTTGGACCATAAAGATTTCAAAGATCAATTCTAGAGCAAGAGAATAATGGACACAGCACTTAATATAACCTACAAACCCTCTGCTCTGCCCCAGTCTGGCTGGCCCAGGTCACATTCCTGTTTCACAGCATGAAGATGCTTCAACATCCTGGTGTCCTTTCCAAACAAGGACCACACAAAGGCAGGGGAAATCCACCACCAGTTTCTAAATAACCTCTGATAAGCCGCAATAAGGAGCAATAAGAAGAGGTGGGAGGCAGGCTCCAGAAAGTGCCTTTGCTTGACAAAGGACACAGCCTCAGTTTCTCTTGCTCATTTATTCTCCATAACTTAAAACTGCTGGTTATTGCTAGGTATCACATGCAAAACAGGGCAATTATCATCTCTAGTTTCTACCCTACACTCAAAACCATTGAAACATTTCTTGACAGTAATTAAGCAAATGAAATTCTAAAGGCTCTGATATAATTGTGAAAAGACAGAGTTCTCAGATTTCTTTTGTAATTAAGTATTTTTTCAGCACTTTGCAAAAGTCTCACATCATTTGCACAGAAATAGATTATAGTAACTGCTCTGAACACAGGCTTTGAAGAACTAAGTACTGTGTAAAAGATAATAATTTCTATTTTCAGAAAAAACCTACATTGTTTTTAACTGATTCATCTGAGCAGGCTGCCAGTTTGCTGTGGGACAACTGGGAGAAGTCACCCACTTCCTACCCTCAGTGAATTGTCTCAGACCACTTCAAATAGATGAGGTTTCTCCTTTTCTTTTTGGTGAAAGGAAGAGTTTGGGTATTGCAAATTGCTCTATGCATGAGCTCAAACACTGCTGATTAAATTAAGTTCAGGAGTGCAGTTGTAGTTTTCCTTATTAACTTGTACCTGTTGTGAAATAAGTGGGAGGCCACTGTTTCAGGCAAGTTTTTCCTCAGATTTTACAATCAATTCCTCCAGGACACATTTCCTACACATACAACAATGCATAAAATATTGCCCAAATGTTCCCTGGCTCTGTTGGAAAGCAGATGAAAGACTTCCCTCCAAGACATTTTACTTTATTGGAAGGAGGATCATCGATGGGATTTCTAGCAGAGCTAATTAACTAGAAGATTATCTTGCAAACACCCTTCCATTGCACAGGTCAATAAATTGCTTTTGAGATGATGTCTCAAGGCCAACTGCCCCAATGCAAAATATGAAATAGACATGGCTTCACAGGTGGCTTTATAGCAGTGCCATACAGACATGGCAGTGATAAACTGACAGAGGAATAACTGAGAAATCCAAGCCATTACAAGCTATTTTTCAAATCCACTACCAGGCTGCATGGGAATTGGTGAGTCCAAGCCTGAGGAAGGCATGATTTGAAGCCTGTGTACACATTGCTAAAAGGCAAGTGCAATTGCACCTCTCCATCACTGCTCTTAATAAATACCTAACTTAGTTTTATGAATTGGCTCTGTGAGAACATCGTTAACCAGCACAGGGTAAATTCATCATGGTGAGCAAGATAAACACAGAGATCCACCGTGGGGAAGAGAATGTGACTAATGGGTGTGGAAGGTGGAGAAGAATTTAAAACTAAAATGCAGTTACAGTACAGGGTGTTGGGCTGCCAGGAATGCTGTATTTCAAAGAGAAAAAAAAAATCAGTTTAGAGCAGACAGCTGTCAGAACCCTGTGATTTTGGAGAAGCAGTCAGAGGTGCTTCTTTGAGAGAAAACGTGAAATGGAAAATAAAGAAGAGAAATTGTGTTGTCTGGGAAGATAATGTGAGTGGGGGAGGTTCAGACAGAAAAATATTTACTTGTTTATTTTCAAAACAAAAAACACCACATGGAAATATTAGCAGTGAAATCAGAGAAAAACTCTAAAGCAGAATGTGTTAGCTGGTTAATTTGAGGGTTTATTTTGAAAATCTAGAATTTGCATGTATATTTGCTTTTGCATGCATGTGTACACAGATAGGTGCAAATATGAATGCACATTTTTGTACGTATGTGTGTATATTTAGGTATTTATGTATATACAGACACACACCCCCCCTTCCACACACGGCAGATGTCTGATTGCCATTTCCAGACCTACTGCACACTTTGAGTACCAGTTGCCACCTGCTTTAAGAATAAAGCGCGATATTGAGCAGGAATTTAAGCAATGTGTTCCATTAATCCAAGTGAAAGGCAAATCAAGATAAAAAGTTCGTAAACCATGCCTATTGTCCCTTTTTTATCTTCAGACTATGGCAATGAACATGAACACAAGGCTTAGTGATTTTTCCTTTTACCAAACAGCCAATAAAGTGGTCAAAAGACAAAAAATAACACAGTAACAAAAATGCAGTTGGTTTGCACCCAGAATGTTCTATTTTAGAAATATCTCATACAGAGCAATTATGAAAAGAGAAACATGCCATTCCAGTTGCATGAAAAATTTCTCAATTTTCCAAAAACTAAATATAATCCAAGCTGAAAAAGGTTTACTGTTCCTTTATTTGTATTCTTTTCCCAGGTTTTATTCTACTCAAACAATCAGAGAAACTGTAAACTGGAAAATAGCTCTGGAATGAATCACTGCAGAGAAGTTCACAATATGCTGCCTGAGAATTTTATCAAAGAAACTTCACTAGCCCTTGACAGCACCTATGGATTGCTTGTACTATCTTTTTATCAACACATTTTTGAGATTAAAAATATTTTTAAAAAGATTACCCCAAGACTGAGCCTCTGCATATCATTATCAATTTATAATCAGAAGAAAAGTGCCACAACTACCTCATGATTTCTTTGTGGGCTTCGGAGACATTAAAAAATGTGATGGCAGCCAAAAAAGTATTCCACCCAAATATTCTTTTAGTTAGTTTTTTCTCTTGTTTTAAAATATAAAATGAAATATGGAAGAAGATAGAAGTGAATGGAAAATTGAAAAGTTCTCATTTCCATTAGCAAATCAATTTCTTTTCTGTCAGAAAATTGGATAGTTAAAATAATCAGCATTAAACATAACCAACAAATAATCCTCATTATGCTATATTATCTTGAAATCCCTTTTGCTAACCTTGCCTTTAAGAGCCTTAGATGAAAACTTGTATATTACATAAGCATAACACTTGACACAGACATGCCTATAGGCACCACAAGATGGTTTACAAAATCTTAAATTAGGTATATTGTAGGTTATTCACTCCATGAATAAACTATTAAATCAGTAGTTCAAACTTCAGCAGTTATGCAAATCTGTGACTGCAGTCTGTGCTGTAGCACTGAGGTGGCAAGTTGAGGATGACGGGTTCATGAAGTTTTGTAAAAAGCCAAACATCAAATCCACTAACACAAATACTTTTGAGAGTGTCTGGAAGAAAAACTTTCTCAGCGCTGCAATGCTCTTGGTAGACTTCAGACCAAAGATGTATTTAAAAATTACATGTATTCAATGAATTATTTGCTTATGTGATTGTTGCCAAATCAGTAGAGAGAAACATCATTGCAAACTTGAATGAATATTCATACGACGCAAATAAACAATGAACACTCATCATGGCAAGCTGACAAAAATTATGCTAAAATTATGTTGAAATTGGTTTGGGAACAAATTCAAATTCATAGCCTGTTGGCAAATGCTTTGCTGAAAGAAAAAGAGCTACAATTGTCATAGAACCATTTGCATACTTCAAATGTTGCACTGAGTTATTTTATTTAGCCATAAGGACTCTAAGACTTTCAAGTCTGAAATCAACTCCCACGGGAAATAAACAGGTTTGGAAGATGAGCTGATTAATTGCCTTTGGTTCCCAACATTAACCCTCTTAGCAAGACAGATGAACAAGCTGGCTCTACAGATTCTTTTATTTAAACACCATTACGTATCCTTGGGCAGCATTACTGGGAGTTATGAGATATTAATTTTCAATTCCTGTTCCAATATGGAGCCTGAGCTGAACTTTCATTTTCTTTCCACATTAGCCGATCGTTAAGGTGGAATTTAGGAGGCAGCCATCCTTATCCTGGCCTGACTTTTCCATACCTTTCAGTTCAAAAGCCCCTTCAGCCATTGGAGCCCATTAACACCTGCTGTGCCTCTCAGCCAGACTCTGACTCACTCAGCACTTGTTTGGCTTTTCCATCAGCTGGCTGGTATTGCAAACATACCAAATTTTTCTTTGGTTTCATTGTGCCCTTTCCTTTATTATCTATTCTATCAAACCATTTCACTTCAAACAGTCTACAAAGACAGCTGCATTGCTGGATGCCCAGTTTGCTTTGGAGGGATTTTTCTTCCTGAGATAGAACTTTCGTAGGAGGGAGCTGAAGGTGTAATTTCTAGAGGCCTGTAAGTTCTTGCTTTTATTAATAACACTGAATTTCTTCAGTTTTCAAATACACCACTTGCCCTACACTGCCAGAATCACTACTGAATAAACTAGAGAAGGCAAGTAATTTTTTTTTGTTTGTGTGTTTTTAGACTAAAGGCAATTTTGAACCCACAAAAAGTGGTAACAAGATGCAAATATATGTGTTTAACTGCCGTGGGTCCTGATAACTAATGACAGTGTTGCTTTATTATGTAAGTTGAATGGCGCCCACTTGTTGCCATATCCCTGGATGTCCTACCCACAGCATCGCTATGGCCCTTAAACGAGGGACTGTACTCTACACTTAACTAAGACACCATTTTGGAGACAAATTTTCAAGTATCCACAGCCACCACATAGTCAAATCTGTTTCTTTTATCAAGATAATAATTTTTCAAATAAAAGCAAGAGGCTGAAACACTGAACTCTATTATAATGACTTCACTTTACAAGATTTCCATAAATTCATCAAAGATCCAGCTAATTATCACAGTCTTACAATGCGGAGATGAAGGCTGCTTGGAGGAAGAGCTTGTTAGAAAGGCAGTATGGAATGAAGGCAGGAGTTGAAAACCAGTCATGAAGCCAAGATTTCAAGACTAATTAAAGCAAGAAAATTTTGTCTATTAAAAATCAACTCCACTACTGATACACTGAGAAGTAGCTGGGGGAATATTCCCAACTCAATTATGACAGTTAAAATCTTATAGGTATTTGAAAACACAGCACAAATTTGATTGAGTACTCACTAATCCTGCCAGGACTTTACCCTTCTCTATCTCCTTGGCTCTGCCTTGTCTGGGATTGCAGCCCTATCTGTGGCTTTGTGCTGTCTCCATTCACAAACGTGAGCAGTGGAGTATTGTAATGAACCTGGGCTTTTCTGAGCTTAAAAGCTGCTTGGGGAATTCACTGCAGGAAAAGGTCCAGGCAAATCCTCTTCACATTTGTACACCATCTGGAGACCTGTCACATGCATTTTTGAGCATAAGGTGGTAAATGCTGAAGGGCCTTTGTCCCATTAGATTTCAATTTACATGTCCTTGCTCTGTAAGTGTCTCTGGGCAGCACTGCTTCCAAGAAACATATCTGGAGGTCTCCAGCCTTTCTCTCAGGCACATCCATCCCACTGCCTTGTCCCCAGCCTTGCACTGTCATTGAAGGATGATTAAGGAGTGCACTATCTCTCTTTCACAGCATTGCACCCAGATCATGAGCAGCCCCACAACTCAGTGACCTATTCCCACTGAGTCATGACAAGACCTTCTCATTTTTTCTCTGAAACAAATCCAACAGCAGCATTTAAAATTAAAAAAAACTCTCACACTGCAAAATAGAAATCCTTACATATTTGCATTACCTAGAGTCTAATGGCTAATCTGTGCAGTAGCCTGTTGTGAACTTCATGGTCTCTGCTTTGACATCAGTAGGTTCTGGGTTTCTAATTTCAAAACAACAGCCGTTGATAAAATCCGTCAGGCAAAACCAGCCACCTTTACTCCCCCCTCTTTCAGGAATTTGGAGGTGACATTGTTTGTGGCACTGTGAAATGGATTTGTCTGATGTGATTCTCTCAGCCACATGTGGGCTGAACCCTTGCAGTGCTCGTGCTGCTCATGTGCTCTGTTGCTTTCCTTGGCTGATGACAGTGACTGGGATGCCAAGGTAAACTTCTTTTTCTGCTGTTTGGTATTGTTGCCAAAATTGCAGAATATGTCCCTTAGCCTTAAGCCAGTCGCAAATTATTTATTTTCATCTCCTTTGGTACTCCCTGTAAACACAGACAATACCAGTCCCACGTCAGTAAAACCTACCTGGTTACCTGAAAAGTAGTAAAACTATCAGAATTAAAAACTGAGGTACCCTCTGTGTTATTTGTGTTGGCAGGTGCTGCTTGCAGACCCCGAGCAAGGGGCTGCTTTCAGTCTCCAAGGTGTCCTCCTGGCTTCTGGAGGGATTCAGTTTTCCTCAGATTTTAAGTGCTTACTCATACTTCCCAGGTGGGCTTTTTTTTTTTTTTTTTTTTTTTTTTTTTTTTTTTTTTTTTTTTTTTTTGTGTGTGTGTGTGTGTGGTGTTGTTTTGGGTTTTTTTCCCCTAGTTGCACTCTAGGTTCAGTGATTGCTGGAGAGATCTGACAGAGTTGCCTGAAATGTTTCAGTTTTACCTGAGCATTACACAGAGGAGCCATTCATCATTACCAGGTCAGGCATATTTACCACTTGCTCCCCTGCTGATGGGACTACAGTTACAATGGATACTTTTTTTTCTGCTGCAAATACATGGAAGGATTTGCAGGAAAGTTTCCTTTCTCCTTTTTTTCCCACTAGGACAAAGTTAGCAGTATAACACTGATAAAACCCCATTTATTTCCATATAAAGAACGTGCTACCACTGTTTTTTCCTTACATTTGCAGCTACAGTCCCCTTTCTTGTCAATGCAGACAGATTCTGTGCACAGGAGCTTGAAGTTGGTGATGTCTTGAAAGGCAGAACAGCCTCTCCTCTTGACACCTGATGGAAAGAAGAGATTAATAAAAGAGATCCATGGAGCATGCCTTGTATAAGTGTATCTGAGGGGATATTCTTCATATTCTTCCTTTATGCTCTGCTCTTTTATAAAGCAAATACATTCACCAATAAGGAAGATTAGGTTGTTGAGGAATTTAGCTTAATTTAATTTCCCCCCAGTTTCTGGATAGGAATGAAAGCTGGTGTTTTATAAGTAACGCTGAAATTTGAACTTACTGCTGACCCTTACTGCTGTCAGTCAGATCCTGAGACATGGGCTGAACACAGACACCACGAAACAAGGACGTTGTAGATGCAGCTAATCCTGTAATCCAAGGCACCTGCCTCTACAAAGGGCTGCAAGGATGTGTGAACTGTCTTTTTGCATGATTTAAGCATGACCTGACACAAAAGCATGTGAGATTCCCAAGAATTTTGGATGCTGACTAGGGTAGGAGAGTAGGTTTATAGCACAAAGTTCCTTCAAAACATTTCTTATAGTTGTGACTTCATGTGGAAGTAATATGTTAAGTTAGTTTTCAGTCACTCCCTTTTAATGTGGGGTTTCAGCACTAGAAATAGCTATCAGCAGCATTACTGTGCAATAACTTTGAAGTCCACATCAAGAACCTCTCATAGTACAGTATCCATGTTTAATAGGAGGGACACAGAGAGGAGGAAAACCAGAACAGTGAAACATGTCAAAAAAAGAAAAAAGAGAAAAGAAAAGAAAAGAAAGAAAAGAGAGAAGAGAAGAGAAGAGAAGAGAAGAGAAGAGAAGAGAAGAGAAGAGAAGAGAAGAGAAGAGAAGAGAAGAGAAGAGAAGAGAAGAGAAGAGAAGAGAAGAGAAGAGAAGAGAAGAGAAGAGAAGAGAAGAGAAGAAGAGAAGAATAAAACCCAACCAAACAAAAGACCAAACTCACCCTAAATACCTCTCTTTCATGCAGTGGCTAGAAGTGCCGTTTATAACTTACCCTGTTAAATGTGACATCTAGAATCATAAAGAAAATAGCAATAAATCCCTGTAACTCCTAACAATTTGGCTATTGAAAGCCTGGTTTTCTATCAGGGTAAAAAGCTGAAAAATTTAGTGTATTCATACAAAGCCATATACACTGTCACACCCTGGGGTTTCACTCCTGTTTTGGAATTGTAAAATATTTTCCAATTACTAGGTTGAGGACTTCATGTGCACTACTGGAGATTTCACTGGCCATGGTTCATTGTCTCTCAGTAGCGTGGAGCTCAGCTCTGAGCCCTCAAGCTGGTCTAATATAAAAGCAAAAGAAAAATTACTGCCTACAGTGCCAGGCAATAGCAAGAAAGAGCAATAGTTGGCAGACATGACCAGTGGAGAGACAGACTTAAGAAAATGTTTACATGCAGGAAGTTCATGAATACACCTGCTTTCTTTTGTGAGCCAAAATCTGTGTATTGAAGGAGCTGAACACATCAGCCTTTCCTGAGTTCTTAATTGCCACGGTTATGGAAGCAGAAGTAAAAACACTTGCATTTATGGAAGTTACCTTCTGTTGTCCCCCCTTTAAAGTCTTTGTCCTTACTCAGCCTTTCCTGAGTTCTTAATTGCCATGGTTATAGAAGCAGAAGTAAAAGCACTCACAAGTGCTTTTACTTCTGCTTTACTTTTGGAAGTTACCTTCTGCTGCCGCCCTTTAAAGTCTTTACCCTTGAAGAAAGTGACAGAAATACACAGTGAATCAATTCCCTTCTTCTACATGGTCAAGAGAAACACTGCCAGAAAACAAGCAAACCAACCCAAGCCATACTGCGGTTAACAAATTACATACAGAATGAATCTCTTCCTGTCTTCAGGGATTAGCTGACAAGTATTCCTCTTGATGTTACCCTAATTGGTGGATAGGCTCAAGTCTGAGCTGGATGACCTACTTAACTCTGTGTCACTCACAATGATTTCCATGAATTCAGAGTATTCAAGACAATTTCTATTTTTTTGTTTACACTTCATTGAATATGCAGTAAATGAGGGGTCCTTTTGCCTACATTTTATAGACTGGTGGTATTGAGATCTCCTAATTACCTTTACTATATTATGTATTAAGAAGATATAAAATGCCTGATGGGTGCATCTCACAGAGGTGGGATCTGACTGCCACTATTTACAGCCCACCCTCCTCGTGCCCCTCCATCAATGAGAATGGTGTGAGAGATGCCAGAGGGTGTGCAGCCCTTCTTGGTCTGTTGGACAGGTGTGTGTGCACCTGTAGACCCTGAATTTGACTACTGTCCTTCCCCACTGGACCTGCTGACCATGTCTACCTCCATGATATCCCACAGCAAAGAACACCAGGTGCTCACCATCCACAGCCCAGAAAGGTGCTTTCATTTCTCCATTTTAATTCAATCTCCTACCAATTTCCCTGAGCATACCCAGTGCCAGTACTTCAAGGATTCCAAGGATCCAGTAAGCCCAGTTACATATTTAGTTCATCTTCTGCCTCTGTGATTTGTGACCTCAGTCTTATGCCCCATCCATCTCCTCCTCCAATCTCCTGTGGCATGAGCCACAGCCTCTTTAGTCATTCCTTGTGAAGAAACCCCTACATCCCTTTGATTGCTGCAGTTTTTCTTCTCTGTGCCTTCTCTAAGACCACCATGCTTTTCTGGAGAGGTGGCATTCCCAACACTTTTCCTGATGATGCCCAGAGCCTCATTGACTTTTCTGGCTGCTGTTTCACAACAGATCAGTGAGTTTAGAAGACAGTCAGCAATGGCTCCAATATATCTTTCCTGGGTTTTAGCTGGCTGGCCTAAGTTGCTGCAGCATTTTATGTTCCTTTATCATATCTTCTCTTAATACTCTTTCCAGAAATAGCCATGATCATTTGCAACTCCCTTCACACAGGCAGCAGCTCCAATCCTCTGATGATCTGCTGCCCTTCTCAAGCCAACTGCTTCTGCCTCACTTATGTCCCTTTTGAAACTAAGTAATAAAGTCTGATTGGGATATCCAAGGCAAGGAGAGCAAGATGTGGCATTTCTGAAATACTTTCTATGTTGCACTGTGGAATTTCTGAAATATTTTTTCTATTGCACTCTTCATTTTCCTTTGTATACTCTAACTTTCCAATCTGAAATTTTATTTGGCATTGAAACTATGCATTGTTTGACATACAAAATATGGCCTAAGTAGCTTCTTCATTTTATAGCTCAAAATTATTCCCATTTTTAAAGAAATTTCAGCATATCCAGAAACTATGAAGTATTGTCTTGTTTAGGTGTCACCAAATGATTACTTTTTTATAGAGTTTGACATTCTTCACAAGTATTTCTGAAGTATGGAACAACATACTGCACTCTTTTACTCATTCACATTCCTCTTCCAAGCCAATCAAGATCTCAAGCAGGTCTATCAGGATGAGCTGCACATATGTCTATGTATTTTTACCTTGTTCTTTACCTGTAGAAGTGGTTTTGTAGATGGTAGGGCTCCTCACAAACACTGTACCACTTATCACAGCAGGTATCTCTTGAAATAATGATGTGCTGGAACAAGTACATGAAATTTATGAGTAGGTTTCAATAAATATTGCCCCAAGAAACTCCAGCCTGGCCCAGCTACAACATGTATACCAAGACAGAGTAGGAATATGCAAAAGTGATTTTTAAAAAGGAAAGTGTGCCTAGCAGCAACTTTTGTATCTAAGAAAGTAAGGAACATTTTTAAGGGCTAGGGATCCATATAAATTTTTAAAAGATGGAATTAAAAAACCACACAGAATAATGTCAGGAGAATGAGAGAGAGGAGAATTTATTGGAGTCTTAGAAATCATGGTCAGTAGTGAACTTTAACTATTGTTTTCCAGAGAAGGTTGAAAGCAATAAAAGCACTGATAAATGCTAACCTGAAAAGCAGAAAAGTATGTCAAAGGTGTTTGGTGTTTTGCTGGAGTCTTTTTTGGTGCGTTGGTTGGTTGGTTTGGGGGGGTTTTTTTGTTCTTCTGTCAAACTTTGTACTTTCTTATCATGTATAGATGGTATATTACATATTTGTGAACTATATATTGTTTATTAGCATAAATAAAGCTCAGCATCCATATTTTGGAATTACATATTCAAAATCTAGGTTTCATAAAAACTAAAAAATATATGCCAAGTCATTCTTTAGGCAGCAGTTTTGCAAGAGGTGCTGAGCAAGAGAGATTTTCTATCTGCTTCAGGAGCAAACCAATCACATTGCATCACAGTGCTTTTTCTCCAAATTGAGTTCCACTCATCTGCTGCTCTTTTGTTTGAAGGAGTCTCTGAGTGGAGGCAATACCGATAGATAGGCTTTAGTTAGCCTTCTTCTAACTAAACAGCAATGGCCAAAACCAGAAGAACCCTCTAAAATTAGTTGCTAGTCCAATTAGTTGGAGGGTTTTTCTTTTGTTTTGAGACTGCTCTTTGATAAGCAGTTGGCTTTCCTTCCCTAGCTTACCTGTGGCATTTTTAAACATCTGTTGCATTAAAGAAATCACATCATGGAGCACACTGGGGATTTGCTTTAAGCCCCACAATCTTTTAAAGAATGGCCTGTCCTATTACAGAGACAAAGGTATTTTTATTGATATTTTAGACTCTTTTAGGAAGGTTTGGTGGTTTTTAATCAGTTTTCTGGGGAAGAACCAAAGAATGATGTGTATTTCTGCCAAGTATAGGCCTCTTAACCATGGACCAAATAGACATACAAATCAATGCCCTTGGCAGCTCTGTGAATGTTTGGAACCACATCTATCCACTTCCAAGGAAGCTCCTTGTCTAAACTTTCATTCAGTGCCTTGAAAAAGCAAGGCAAATGGTACTGCTGAGTCTCAGTGATCTTCTACTCATTTATCACATCTTCATTCTTAGAGAACAGACCAAGGCATGACATATGATGTTTGTTGAGATTGCAGCAGCTCCAGTACCATTAAGTGCTTTCTAATAGCGTGTCTAGGGTAGCTCCTGGGCTGTGTGCCTTCCATCATCTCTCTGGCAACTGCCTGGCTTTGAAGGAAGGCTTACAAACTTTAAGACCTCTGGCTATGATTCCACATTTTCCCTTCAGCTGGAGCAGCAGAACAACTCTGGTAGGTAGGCTCATTTGATTGGCACTGATGAGGAAGGCAGTTGTGGGCACTGGTGCAAATATTTCAGGAGGGAGAGCTCAGATCCAGCTGTGATGGATGCTTCAGAGCAACTGTGTTGCTGTCTCCTGAAAACTCCTCTGCTGTAGATTTGGACATACGGAACAACAGATTGGTGGACAGGGAAACTGGTTAAGTCAGTCTGTAAATTTACTCACAATAAGTCAAATCAATCCTCCTATGATTAACATACTTAGTGTCGAAAGGTCTACTTTCAAGTGAAATGTCACTGTTTTGTGGTCTTTGGACAGATTGTTATATGGGAATGTTTTTGCAGGCTGCTAGTAACCTACTGTCATTACTGCTAAGCGTTCTGTCTAGGTGATGTGTAGCATATTTTCTCTTTAAAGTGCTCTGTGGTTGTAAGCCTACTTGTTAAAAGATGTCACATTTCTTGAGAAAAAAAATGAACAAAAAGTAAAAAAATTGGCTTTCAGCAGTGCAAAAAATATTTAGCTTCATAATGCTATGAAGAAGACCAAATCCCAGACCAAGATTTGCTGATGTAGTTTCCAGGACACCAAGTTGTGGCTAATTCATGTCAAACATGCCCCCTCTTATCTCTTAATGTTGGAACTATGCCTACACTGATCTTCACAGGAAATTTTAGGACCAAGTATCAAGCAGTAATCATCCAGCTCGTAATAGTATCAAATGTACATTTAAAGCAAATGAGTAACATCAAACTCTTTCTAAGTTTAAGAGTTTAAAAAGTCTAATAAGAAAATACCTATCTTTGCCACTAATGCAAAGCCAAAATGAAGAGCACAGATTTTGATTAATAAAAAAAATAATAAATCTCTCAGGACTCCTTTTATAATTCTTTTTTCCATCTGGGATATTGTCTTCCATATCTCCTTGTAGCATTATCACCTTGTTTGGAAACTGAAATTCAAAACAATAAACATGTACCATTCTAGAGCTGCAATGACCAAGCAAGTAACCTGGCTAATGAGAAAGGCAAATTAGATGTGGTCTAAAAGGTGCTGCAATGAACAGTCTCATGTGCATGTGCATCCGTGCCATGGAGCCACGACAAATTACGCGCTGCTGTAAATTTAAAGGTCATTTCTCTTATGGTAGCAGAGTCATGTGCATTTGGTAAAGAGCACCTGCCTCTGCTCCCCACTGCTGCTGTGAACTCACTTTCACATGAAGCAGCAGCAGGCACAAAGCGTTATATATTTAATATTTATTTTAATATATTACAATATTTATACATTTATGACTTTCAATATCATGCTGGACTGGTGCACACCAAACAATGCACAGACTTTTTCTGATTAGAGTGAATTACTAGGAGCTGGGTAAAAATAGGACATGTAAAGTGTAGGTTAAAAGGAATGAGGAAAAAAGTGAGGAAATAGGGCTTTTTTAATGTATTTATGCAATTTGGTGCATGTTTGCTGTCATGTAAAATGGACAAGGATACACTTTTCACATGTACTACAGTAGACAGAATACAAATGGTATGCTACATTTATAAAGCCAACCTATAATACTGATTTCCTTTCATCACAAATCATGACTCCTGACTTTTTAAAAATCAAGGATCTGGGCTCTTACTGAAAAATTCAAAGCTGTCACTGAATATGGTACATTGGAAAACAGAGAACCATGCGGGGTCACAGTTCCTTCCCAGCATGGCTGCGTATTTGAAGTTGTTATGAAACATATTTGCAGATGCAGAGGAGCATAACTGCAGGGTGTTTGAAAATAATAGAAGCCTTCAAAATAATGATCAAAGGAATTAGATATAATTATACCTGAAGAGCATCCAGAGATATGGAAACCTTGTTATCTGTCTAGTTCATACATATGAAGCATCCTACCCAGGTCCTGGGTGGATCTCCTGAGAGGCAGAAAGCAAGAGGACTTCCCTCAGAACACACAGAAACTACAACATCTGAAGATTTGGGTCTCTGTATGCAGCCTACAAGCTGCTGACAGAGACCTTCTTAAACTACACAGGACAGGAAAGAAGTGCCTGGAGTCAGGAATTCTCCACTGATCCACAAAGCAGAGAGAACGTGGCTAGCATAATATCCAGCAGCAACTGGAGTATCTTTTTTATTAACGATGGAAGCTGCTGTTGGAATAATGTGTTTCAAAATTGAAACTGCCTGATTATATTATGAATAGGCCCCATGCTACCTACCATTTGGTTATCTATACATATGTTTTTCTAAAATGAAATAGTCAGTCTTGGAAAGATTATGCTGCACTTTGAGCAGTTTACCTTTCAGCAGAGATTACAGAAAATAATTTGTGGAGTTCACAGATACTGTGTATTACACACTGCATAAGACAAAGAAATGGATACCATTTAAATCAACAAAGGGAAATGTGGAGAGCTGATCTGGAGCTAACAAGAGTTTATTTTCTTTTACAGTATCTATTCCAAATTGAAGAAAAGGGAAGAAGCAAAGTGATAATTTTGAAGTATTAAATAATGTGTGAAATAGACTAAAAACCCTTCTAAATCTAAACTTCTAGTATTACTTGTAAGCCTCTAGTGTTCTAACCTGTGTATCTGAGAGCAAGTGTAGATTCTAACACCACTTCCTAGGAATACTAGTGGTGTGGAAGGAAAGCAGGAGACACAAGATAATGCACAGATCCCCCTTCTCTGAGAGGCAACAATGAGGTGTATGATGTGGCTGGAGGAAGCCTGTGCAAGATTGTCCTTTCAGATATCCTGACATCAGAGCTGTAGGACAGAACAATAAGACCATAGTGGCCTTTCACAGCAAGCAAGTTTTCAGATAACTTCTCTGGAGTATTTGCAAGGATTTGGGTTCACATACCCAAGAGCCAGCTGGGAAGAATATTGTGAGCTTCTTTTTTTTTTTTTTTTTTTTAACATAAGGGTCTTCTGCTGAGGGTCCTGGAGAAAGCTTTGTGAAAAGTAGCTACATACAGCCTTAGGTTGCCCTACAGAACAACCTTTTGTCCTTTTTTTTCTCAGAAGTGACTGCTCTCCTCAGCAGTGTACAAGCTGGGAGCATTTAAATCAGACAGTGGAATTCAGGGAACAAATTGCTTTTTGTGCCCTGATTGTTTAGATTGTGAGAATTAGAATCACTTCTGGGAACTAAGGCTTCCTCTTTGTATGTAAAGCCTGACTTTCAGACCCAGGTTTTAATCATAAGCACTTACATAAGCCTGAAAATAATTAATTGGACATTTTGCAGTTGCATGCTGCAGTTCTGGATAAAAGTGATATATCACTTGGAGATCAAATATAAATGTGAAATTGGCTTGGATGACTTCATCTTGTGCACTGGTGTGTTGAGACTACAGCCATCAATGTCTATAGAATGGTCAGAAATTATAAACTCAATTAAAAAATTGCCTCAAAGTAGGGAAACTTCAGAATAAAATGCCTCCTGATGCTACTGGTGGTTCAGTGGCAGGACTATTTAAGTTGGTTTTCTTATGTTTACGTTGGCATTTTAAGAACCATAGGCAAAACACAAAGCACAAAATGCCTTCACAAGAAAGGTGTTATTGCAGCTGCAAGGTCAGGGCAGTCTAAGCCAACCACAGCCAGACCACCCTGTCACCTTAGCTTGTACCACTGTGCCAATGTGTTGATCTACGTGTGCAACTGCCTGGGAGCCTGATTTTCCACTAAGTGGGAAATTGCATGATTTTACAGGAAAAAAACCCTTCTGGATAGAAAACAACAACAAAAGTTAATCTCTGTGGAACAGAGGGGAAGGTTATGACTATTTGATCAGAATAAAGGGAGTTCACAGCACTGTCCACGGTTTTATGTTTTCCATGCTTATATCTTCATATCCATATTCTGGGTTGTGACACTCTGCCTTGAAAGTTTTGCTCATGGTGCCTGTGATGGAAAGAACTAAAAGAGGGACGTAAAAGACAGAAGACACTCCAGACAGCAGCACCTGTGCTAGGCTGAAACTCAGTAACTCCTCCCTTCTTTACAAAGTGGGACTGTCATAACACTTTGCTGTCATCGCAGGGCAAGGGTGAAGAGGCTGAGCACTGTATCTGCTCACATTAACAACCAGAGCATGTAGATGGTCTCCTTCCCTTGTCAGATACCAGGCAAGAAATGAAATTTCAGGGGTCTGATGTGCAAAAATTCCAAGGTCGCTCAACCCGAGGAGGATAAATGATAATAAGCTTCACTATAAATAGCAACCTCAGTGACCTGTTGTTGCAATTCTGGGTGAGTTATCAGTGATGCATTTTCAAGTATTCACCATTAAGAAGAATATGCATCATATTGAATGTCAGACTGTAGAGGTTGTAGCTGTTTTCCTTCTTTAGCAAAGGGATGAGACATAGCCCATCAAGCTGCAGCCACTATGAGGCATCTAGTTTAAGGTAGTTATTAAAGTTTCCCATGTATTGTATATTTGTATACAGGAGGAACTCATCTTGGTATCAAATGAATTGACTTCTGGAGGGAGGTGCCTATTTTCTTTCCAGTTAACTATGAAGGGAGCTTAAACAAGGATCTGTATTTTAGAATGGTAAAGTGTGAATTCCATGATTGTGTTTAGTGGTATCCAGTGCCAGTGAAGTCAGCAGCCATGATGTTATATCTTACCCCACAGGGCTAATAAAATGAAGGGTGATGCGTGTCCTAGATGGAGACATCTAAAAAACAAATGTTAGTAAATTCATGCAGGGAGAAAAGGACAAAATTATGGCCAACACCAGGCAAACACAAAGACGTTCAAGTGAGTGTGGAAAGCACCATTGAGTGTCACTGTCACAAGTATGGGCCCTCTTCTTCTATTGATTACAAATTTTCCATCTCAGCAAGAACAATTATTTCAGTGTAAATATTCCTAATTTTTTATAGTACAGGCAAGAAGAAGCTGATAAATGTGATTATTAATCTTTTGTCAGTCTATGTGAGTTTAAATAAACTATTCAAGTAAGGCATATTTTCTATTGGGTTTTCAGTGATACTGAAGGAACATGAACCTGCATTGTTTAATATCAATTTACTGCTAAACAAAGTCTCTTCTGACTTCAGTGTGGCTCATGAATAGCAAATTAATCAAATTTGGAACTGTTTGTTTGCTCTTTAAAATGATTTAATCAGACATACTTCATTTAGAAAGTAATTTAATAAGAGAGGTAAAGTAACAGTTAACACTGCTTCTGTGTTGAAGCAGATTGTTTAGATGAACTGGCTTATGAATCCAATATGCAGTATATAAAAATGTAGACGTATCACCCTGCTCTTTTTGGATCAATAACCTCAACAAGTTCCTAATAACATGTTTCATATAAAGAATTCAGACATAAGTTTCTCTATCATTCTGTTTTGTGAAAATAAATGTTTGCATTCAATACACAATTTTAATATACAATGTATCAAAAAGTCAGTATGGGTCAGATTAATAAAAATTCACAAAATCTGTATCATTGATCTCACAGGAGCTACTCCAGCTCATTCTTGTGATGGATGCATCCCCAGACAATGCATTGCAGAAGAGGAAAAAATGAAACATGAAAATCATTCTCTGTGGAGAAACGACTAGATTAGCAAAGGAATGAGTAATAACTTGTCAGCACCTACTCCATAAAGAAGTTTACTCCTGTTTATGGAGCAGGACAAAAATGCCTGGCCACTCTGGTGATGTCACAGAAGAAGGGAGAGAGATGCTTAGAAGATTCAGGTTTTGGAACAAATGTTGTCATCACCTTCTAAAATATATGCTTTAAAAAGTGCATTACAACTACAACAGCAAAGGTGCAAATAATGAAGAAAAATCATTACCTGTACTATTGAAATTATTCATTGCGCCTAAGCAAAAACCTTCATGTTTCAGCAGGCACCAAGAAAGGACTTAGTTGGGACATAATGTAGTCTCTTTTATTCAGTTGATAATTTCATTACATAATTTAGGATTGCACTTATCTGTCTTCAGCTGAGAGATGTAAACTCTTGTTGGGTATCCAAATAGGAACTCTATGATGAGCCAATCAGGCATAAAATGAAGACTTTACTAAAATGTGTAATTGGATCTCTTCTGGATATCAGATGATATTTGCATGAGGAATCATCACCCTCTCAGCTCTCACAATTTTCCTACCAGCACTTCTGTGCTAACCTAACCTTCCCTAGCCTCTCTTCTCATGTTCAGCATCATATCATGCTCCTCACCCTGTCAAAAAATGCCCACAGCTCTGCAAACTCTCTCCCACATCTCACTGATTCTGCCCTTCTTCCTTCAGATCTACCAGTGTCTTGTGTTCTGTCAGACTCTCATACTCAAGGAAGCACAAACTACAATGCATCCCAGCTAAAGATGCACTTTTTAGGTGGTGTTTTTGAAAATTCAGAAGGCTAAGAGGCACTGGAATTATGTACAGCTGACAGGATACTGGCTTTTGGCTCCACCTCTGTATACAGAGACAAAAAGAGGGCTGCAGTGGGGCAAACCAAGCATCTGTCTACTCTGGGGCCCTCAATTCAGCAGCATACAACAGCAAACATACACAGAAGAGGCTATAAAGTAAGATAACATACAACAATGGCAGTATTTTCTTAAAATATTCTCACAGTTGTAACCCTGTAAATAAGATTTTTGACGCACAGGTTTTAGCTGTGGCATCAAACTGACTGGTGGCCTTGTGCCTGTTGCATCCCTGCATTTTCTTTGCTCTGAGTGTGCCCAGGGCAGGATGTAGTCACTGTGGGACAAACAGCTTCTCCAAACTTTGTCTGGGAAACAGGGAGAAGGAGGTAGGGTGTGATAAAACCTTATATAAAAATATCTCCAAAGAGACCCAAGGTTAAGGACAAGGAAATCCTTGCTTATCCTCACACTGCTCACAGCAAATATATCAGGACACTGATTATTTGTTGCAATCCCTCTCCACCTTTTATGAGGGAAACTCATCTCCTTGACCTTGGACCTGAGAGAGCCCTTGGAAGGCTCTTCAGAGCATCTAAGAAAAGAATGTGATATCAATAAATCTTCTTGTAAACAATTTTAACTGTATTACTCTTTAGGTTTCTCTATATTAAATTTGGACTTAGAGTGCATTTTATTGTAAATGCACTAGCAATTTGGACTATTAGGCTGTTAAAATATTAGTCGAGCTGATGTTAAATTATTCCTTTATGTCAATAACAATAACAAGGCTTGGAGTGTAAATAGATTCTGAGTGCCAGCACATCCAACTAAATTGCCATCCCTCTAGGGACTTGCTGAACCAGAACAGCTGTCTCTGGAGTTAGTAGCCATGAATGGCTTGTTCCTACCATGACTTTTTCCAGTCACTTTTTAGACCAATGCAGATCACTTGTCTTGCAAAGCTGGACACACATTATATGTTATCTCATGGGAACTGGTGAGTTGAAGAAGGGTTTTGGGGCATATGTATTTTGTAAAGTGTATTTTGCTCTGCTTCATATTATATACCATCATCTTCCTAATGTCCAAAACTCTTTGTCTGTGCTGTTCTTCAGCTGTGTGGGATGGTTTTTGTAATGCACCTACCACTGGTAGCTGAAGTGCTCTTACTTCTGTGCCTTGTAGGCAGCGCTTCGGCTCAACCTGTAGAAGTGAAGAGGTCAGCTTTGAACACAATCTGGAATTCCTAAAGGAGGAAACAATATTTGAGATATGTGGCCTTGATGTTCACCCTTGGCTGACAGGAACTGCAGAACAGCACACAAATAATCTGTTAGATCAGCTAAACCCAAGAAACAAACCAGTTCAGGACTCACTGGGGACTCTTTCCTGTAGTTGTACGCTGCAAGAGAGCTTTACATCCACAGGTTTGTTTGCTTATGATATTATTTCTGCTTCCACTTATAAATGAGTCAGGCATGACTCTGCTGTTAGAAAATCCAAACCTGAATTGTGACTTCAGTAATTTGCTACTGAGTTGTGCCCCTGCCCTCAGCAAATACGTATTTACTCTCAAAGGCAGTGAATGAAATAGAACTGCCACAAAAACTTGTCTGCAGTTCTTTCTGAAAGAAGAACTGGGAACTTCTCTGCCTGTGTAGCAAGCAGCAGGGGCAGAGACCCACGACACTTCATCAAAAGCATTATGAAAGTGTCTAGTTTCCCTGGGAGGCTGAAGAATGTGATTTTCTGAAAACTTCACTCTGTTCATTAGTGGAAGAAACAAAATCAACGCCAGTTTTAACAATTATTGGAAGATGCTTGCATTCTGGTAGTACTGACTTAGACCTTAAAGGAACATCATTTATCTAACAGCTCATCCTTCCCCATCCTCTGCAATGTTTGGTGAATCATGGCTTACGTCCCTTGCTCTGTTTTCCACTATATATACTCCCTTTCTTCCATTATTTGCTCTAGGCTGCCCATTCATTATGGCAATGATTCACTCTTACTATGGGTAGCAACAGACACAGTGGTGAAAGATGTTTTGGCACTGCTAGCAGTTATTATCATGCAAAAAATACCAGTGCTTAGTTAGTCTTGTCCAATATAACAACAATCAACAGAAGGCCAATATTAACTTTTCTGTTTTGGGGAGGCAGAAATGTTATGATGGATGTCCTTATTTCAGGAAAACACCCTTATTCTGGACATCTTGTACCCAAAGTGTCTAAAGTAGAAGGTAAAATTGAAAAATGAACTGTTGGAACTGTTTCTTAACAGGAAAAATGTAATATAGTTCTTCTGGGAAATTAATATTGTGCTTGTACCTCCTGTGGGTAGGTGATCTAGAACGGCTTTTCAATTGCTAATAGTACAAAAATTCTCATTTGCACTACAGGTTGGTAAGCAATCAAAGCATCGTGGTCATGTTGCCAGGAAGGGACTTCTAAAAATTACTGAGTCCACTATGTCATTCACAGCACAAGTATCAGCAACTCATTTTTAGGTCAGCTATGGCTTTGCTAGAACATTTCTTGAAAATCTTCAAGGTTTCCCATGTTCCCAGATAAGCAGTTCCTGTGTTGCACTGACCTCTTAGTGGGAAAGCTTTTCCTCAAATTCCATCTGAAGTTACCAAGATACAACTGGTGCCCTTTGCACCCTGCTGTATCATCCGTGACTGCTATGCAGAATTTGTCTCCTCATCTTTGTGACTTTCCCTGAAGTACTCTTGGCAGCTATTACATGGCTCCTTATTTTCTTCTCCTGCAGACTACAAAAGCTCAATTCTTTCTAACTGCAAACCCCTGACCAGCCCAGATAGTGAAAGGCTGTCAGCACCATTGCTTTGTTTGGTTCCCCTAAACAAATGAAATTACCTTAATTACCTTCTAGTGAAATCTAGGGGAGAAAAACAACAACCACAAAAAAACCCTAAAAAAACCCCAAAAAACCAAACAAAAACAAAACAAAACAAAACAAAAAAAACCCCACCAAACAGAAATTCCTACCCAACCAGAAAGCAAAACTTTAAAGTATTTTTAATCTCTTACACAAAATCAGAGGAATTTCTTGTTTTCACATGAAAACCATGTTATACTGTACTTTTAGCCATCTCTGTAAAAACAAGAACGTTCACAGTACTGTCTCCTGTAATAACTGAAACTTCAGTTTGCATTTTAATGGTTTTTAGTAGGATTGAAATAGTGCATCAATTGCTTTTGTCATATTAAGTGCATCCAGCAAATCTCTGTCCAGCACAACAGTACAACTATGTAATATAGACAGGATTCAGCATCTACATGATACAAAACAAAAGACAATGCAGGCAACCAACCATATAATACAGGTCAAAAAGTGACAAAATCTAAAAGAACTGTAGGATAACAGATTCAAATATGCACAGAAAGGACTGACTCAAGTCCAACACTGGCTTAGTGATCTGAAGCCATCCTGATATGCCTTTTTTGTTCTCTAAAGAGAAGCACATAGAGTGCAAGCTGGCCTGCTGCTCCAAGGCAGTACATAAGCAATCCATACCTCCACACTTCAGAAAGCTCTTTTGCACTTGCTGCAAGCGTATAATTCCAAACACCCTGATCCAGTCACAGGAACTGCAGGCCCCAGCGTGCACTGCAGGGATAGTGAAGCCATACTGAGGGCACAGCCTTGTCACCAGCTTTCAGAACACCCAGGAGAAATTGTGGGGGTCTTGGATGCTGTTTACCCAGGGAAACCTCTGGCAGGACCAAGGCAAGCAAGAGGGCACAGAACTCGAGGTCACTTCATCCATCCCCTACTTTCTCTTCCTAATTGCATGTAGAAGCACGGCACTCTCCTGTCCAGTACCACTGTCCAGTCTTGCAACACTGCTCAGCTTCCCATCTTTTAAGTAGCCAGTAATGCAGGACAGTCCCCCTTAGCCATCCTTCCAAGAATTTTTGTTGCTGCTGTACTGTTATTTCACATTTGTCTCCTCAAGAACAATCTTCCCTATAAAAATCTGACTGATTACATGAAAAGCAGTGTGTCGAGGGATTTCAAAATCTGCTCTTTCCACCTATGTGCAATGAGCCTTGAGTAATTTGGTTTTGTCCAGTCATGGACCACAGTGCTCTATTGCAGGGAAGGGTAGAAGAAATAGCTTGTTTTTTAAGGATTGCTGAATCTGCATGAAGTAAACACAAATCATTGTTAAAACATAAGGAAAAAAAGAGAAAAGTTAGCATTGGATGTAATTAATTGTATCCATTAATGATTCTGTTGAAACCAAGACACATTTTGTTCTCACTGGAGAGTGCCCACTTTCTGATATGAAGGAAATACCCTGGGACATCCTACAAACGATTTCTATAACTTTCATCTGTTTTGAAAATTCCCTCTGATAGTGAAGGACTGTGAGCTGAGATTTCAGAATCCCTGTGTGAGGAAACCTTATCAAAATAGTGTTTGTTCTTTAGGAGAGAAATGAAAGCAGAGAGAACCTCCTGAACGAAGTGAAAGCAGGAGCATAGATTTATACTGTAAGACTTGAAATTTGTTTTCAAATTCTGAATTTTGTCTGTTGTTCAAAACAAGAAAATAATTTCCTCTTGTCTCAGTAGAATCCAGAAATAATGGCCACCTGCTGCCAGCTGCTGCTTTACTTCAATGGCACCTTCTAACAGCAGCTTCGCTTCAGGAAAAGTATCTTTTATGTCTGAGTGGGGGAGAAAATAAGTTCATTAGAACAATTTCTTTGTTTTACACTAGGGATGCTCTTCTGTGTCAGTCCAGAATGTGGTGGGAGGCAAATTTCCTGGGACCTAAGGGTTGTCCAGTTTAATTTTCTCTTCTCTTGTGATTAGGAAATAATTTTAAAAGCAAGGATATAGCAGGCCAAAAAGGACAGAAATAACAGAAGTGGAGCTTTGTGTTCAGACTTTGAGAACATTATTGCACACAAGACTTGGAGACTACTTGTTTGCTATTAGTTTGACCTTTTTACCTTGTTTGGTTTTTGTTCATGACTTTCAGCTTGACAGATCTTAATGTCATCAGGATTTTTTTTCCTATGAATGTTGCTACCAATCCAAACAACCTACATTTAAAAATATATACTGATCCTAATTATAACCCAGTTAGAAAACATTTCCTAAAGGAAAAAAAGGCATGATGAGAAGACTTGAAAAAAACTGGAGCCTTCTGAATTTTTCATGTATAACTTTTTTACTAAGACGGTGAAAAACATTCGCTTACAGCAACACTCCCCCACCTCCCAAGAACTGCAGCAGGTCTGTGACTTGTTTAAATTGGTGTCACAGCCATCTTACCCCTTTCTCAGACAATTAAACACCAGAGTGTTTAGTTCCTTTTCTCACAGAAGAATTTGTTGGGGGCTCTTTCTAATTTCATAAAGTTGCACTAGTCTGGCTGTAATTCAATGAATTATTGGCTAGGGGAAAATTATTGAAGCTCATCATGACAACACTTTTCATCAAATTAAGCATTGTTGCTGAGAGGGGAAAAAGTTATACTTCCAAGACAATGCACCTGCAGAGAATTAGCTGATAAATGATTTACAGACATGTGGCTGAAAACATTAATGGGGAAACACATTTTTTAAATGAACTTGTGGTTTTTTTCCCAATTCTAAATGCCTCCTCTGTGTGATCTTAAATATTTGGCTGTTTAAAGATGCAACACTACACTTTGTGCTATGGGAAGCAAATTGCTCAGACATTTTTCCCTCTTGCATGCTGTTTGATGGTTCTCCTCCCTGTTATTTGTCACTGACACTAGCATTCACAAATAAATCATCATGGCTAATGATTCCCTTCCATTGCCACAGAAAAAGTGGGAGCATATAACTACCTGCCCAAAAGGGGCAACCATCTCTGTGCTGTTTATACATCCTTGCTTCAAGCAGTGTTAGTCATACTTTGTAGGTTCATGATGATTATTTTATATTTATACTACAGGAACAGTAAAAGATACCAGCGTGTTACTGCCCAATCCTCAGAAGTATTATTTGTATGTCTAACTCCTGGGCTTTGGTTGCTGTGCAATGTCTGAAGGCTACAGATGGAAGAGGTAGTCAAGCATCAAATTACATTGTTTCCTACAGCTCCCTTGATTCCCATGTTGCAGCCTTTGGGAAGTATGGGGTGGGTAAAGAAGGAGCCTGCAGGAATAAAAAGAAGGTATGAGCCAGCAGAATGGCGCCATGGAGAAATGTACTTTATCCCCCAGACTCCTGCTGGAGAATTCCTACATGATGCTTGTTACTAAACTTTCCAAAGTAATTAGTTCCTGGTACCCAAAGTCAAGCACAGAAAGGGCTGGGTTTGCCGAAGTGTCACCCTCTGAGACCACTGACTGAGAAATCTTGAGGCTGTGCAATGAACTGCTGTGAGAAAACTAGGAAGAAGAAAGTGATGAAACTGCCAGGTGGTTTTACAGTTATTCCTGAGCAGAGAAGAATGCAAACAGAGGGCTTTGTGGAAGAGTTTGGAAAGCACTGTTATCTAGAAAAATCTGGGAGGCACTAAATATTCTGGACCACTTTTCTATGTCACTACCCCAGACCTCTAAATGGATCCATCTAGGACTGGATCTTCTGTGCAAGATTTTCTCTTTCTCACCCCCATCCTCACCTTTTATCTTCTCGGTGCATCCTTACTTTCCCCTCACCACCTGATTTATTTCCCTTTGCTTCCTTTCACCTACTTCCTGCTAATTCTCCTCTTTAATCTTTCTTCTGCAATGTTATTTACACTGTACTCTTCATCTTTCCTCTCTCCACATCACAGCTTGGAGTAGCATCACATTCCGTAATCGTTGGGAAAGTTTTGATCATTCCCCGAGTCCCTATTATATGCAGTCACTTTGCTGAGATAAATCAAGCTCCATTGTCTTAAATTTTCTTCTTTCAGTGGGAACATGTAGTATGCCTGATATCCAGATGTCAAACCTGAATCTTTCCTCCTGAGTTTAAGCCTATTACTTTATCCTCCTGCGAATTACAGACATAGAGAAGAGCTTATTCACTTGCTTTTAGCAGCAATGTCTTTAAACATCCAAAGACTGTTATTATGTCTCTCCTTGACATTTTCCTCTCTAGATTAAATAGCCTCAGTTGACTTAACTTTTCCCTGTAGGTGATATTTTATAGTGCTCTCATTGTTCTCTCTGCAATGCCTTTTTGCTCAGCCTTTTTGAAGCATGTCATCAAAAATGGACATAGATGTCCTGCTGAGACCCTGGCAATGCTGACTGCAGTGGAATTCAGTCTTTTAAGATATAATCCCTTCTTTCTCTAACTATATATAGAGATCTAAAAATATAAATTATCTTTCAGTATAGAGGGTTTAGGGTTGCCTTTTTTTTTTTTAGCAATAACATGACATTGCTGACCTATATCCTTCACTATAATTCTTTTCCCCACAGAAGGATTTCTTGCCAATCCTTACTCTGGCTATGTTAACATAAAGGACTGTTCCTGACTAAGTATATTGCTTCTTATTCGTAATGGTAAGCAGCCTTCTTTGAATTCATCCAATTCAATAAAATTATCCAGAATCCTAAGCTTGCCCTCTCAGGTCCTTCCTAGTCTGACATCATCTGCAGATTCAGTAGTCATACTTTCTCCTCTGTTGCTTCCACTGTCCCACTTTCTGTCCCCAAACTTCCTGACTCAGGTTAATCATGAAAATTTTATGAAACACCGCATGCAGATCAACTCTTACTGGAATGCTGCTTTGCATATCTCCCATTCTGACGGTGTCTTATTTTCTAGACAATTTTTCCCCCGCATAAAATTAATTCATGTAGTAGTTCATGTTTCTTTAACTTAATTATAGATGAATGGAAGGCAATGCCTATTGAAACACAAGATAGATGAACTCTGATGCTTCCTACATATACACAGATTTGTAATTCTGGAGGGATTAAGAAGTCCATTCTGGATGTGTCACTTCATTATCTTCTAGATGCTTATGTACAGTTTGCTTGATCATTTGCTCCTCTCTTTTTCTGTGAGTGAAGTCTCTGTTGCAGATGTGTTAGGTGTCCTTTGTTCATAGAGTCAGTATTTCTAACAGACACTGTTAGTATTTATTGGTACTGGACCACACTCCCCAAGGAAGCGGTGGCCATCATCCCTGGAGGCATTTAAAAGATGTTTTTATGAGACATTTGGTGGAAGTGTTTCGAATGGAGGACTTGGCTGTACCAAAATATTGTTTGGACTTAATCATTTTAGAGGTCTTTTCCACCCTAAAAGATTCTATGCATCTATTAATGAATGCCATTTCTTGTGCAAAGACCTACAAAACCAACAGAGAGACAAGTGAAGGAAGTGAGTGGCTTTGGCCGTTGACATCTGCTGTGTTTGTGGTTTACTACGTAACGTGCCTTACATTACCCCACAGCCTTGCCCTGGCTGCTGCAGGCTGAGTCAGAAGAAATCTCTGGATGGAGCAAAAGCTTGTTCTTTCCCTGGAAGCCACTGAGCCAGGCCAGGGGAAGTGTAATAGGTCAAGGGTGTCAAAGGGAATGGTTGGGAACCACAGTTTCCAAGCAACTGTGTGTGAATCATTTGCCTATCCTGTACACTTTGTTATCGATGTTGTAGCTGATACTGTTTGCTGTCTTATCTCATTGCTGTTTCCAATAAATTGTTCTTACCTCAACCCGTGATCTTTACCTTTTGTGCCTTTAATTCTCCTCTCCATCCTGCCTCAGTGGGAAGGAGAATGGGGCAGGGCAAGAGGAAGTGAGCAAGCAGTGCATAGTTTGGAGTGTTTTGGTGGGAATATTAAATTGGAGAATACCATTCCTAAACTACAAAAGAAAGAATGACACACACCAAAAAAGAGAAAGGGGAGGGGGAGTTTTCTAGCTAAAGGGATAAAAATATTTCCTTTCCTTACAAAGGGTTTGTCTGATTTGGTAGGCACATTCTCTTAGATTTATTCTCTTAGGTTTTTATTTCTCTTTAGGTTTCTCTTAGGTTTACTCTTAAGTTACTTTGAGACCTTCATATATGAATGCCTACTAAATAAACCTGTCACCACAAGGATATAAATTCACAGTTAAACTGCAACAAGGGTCTGATGGCTTTTTGCTAGGTAGATCTTTTCTCCAAGAGAATTCCCCAGAGTCTGTGAGCAAAGATTTGTGTAGCAAGACAAAATCCAGGCAAATCAAAGAGTGCTAAAAATGTGGCCTCTAAGCAATGAGCACAAAAATAAAATCTGAGTACCCTAGCAAAGAACATGAGATTTTTCTGATATCATTTGCACTGTTGTTCAAATCTTTCTGATCAGTGACAGATCAATAAAACCTCAATCCTACAAACTGATGCTCTTGGAAGACCCTGTGCCGCAGCTGAACTTCCTCAAAAACTGTAGCTTCTGGAATCACAAGACAGTTTCTGAGTTATGATGAGGTAGAATGTACTATGTAAGAAGGCATTTTTAAATATAATCATAGAATGATTTGAGTTGGAAGGGACCATAAAATAATATCTAGTTCAAGCTCTACAGCCATGGGCAGGGCATCTACCCCTAGACCAGGTTACTCAGAGTCCCAGCCAACCTACCTTTAAATACCCATAGGGATGGGACATCCACAATTTCTCTGGCCACTTCTTTCAGTGTCTCACCACCCTTATGGCAAAAAATTTCTTCCTAATATCTAATCTAATATAAACCAGCACTCTTTCTGTTTGAAGCCATTGCCACTTGTCCTGTCCCTACATGCTGTAAGACACTTAAAGATCACAATTGCCTTTAAACATTATCAAGGCTGCAGAAGGAATTTGCTATAGGATAAACCACCACAGCAGGAACTTCAGATAAGCACAGAGGAGAGGAAAGTGCAACAAGAAGGCACTGATTCCAGGCCTAGCACCTAGAATCACCTTTGCTTATCACCTCCTAGATAATGCGTCCAGAAAAAAATCTCACTGTGACAGACTGTGGCAAAGGAAGCAACAGCTTATAGACATGCCATGCCAAGTTATGGGCATGGCATCTACACCCTGTGGATACTGAACTTGGACTGTATGAAGGTGACACCCCAGAACAACCTGGGGACCCCTGCCACTGAGAAGAAAGACCAACAGGATATCACCTGGATCCATGGGGTGGTGATACCTTTCTGCTTATTCTCTCTCAACTCCCCTTTCCTATATCTTTCTCTCTCTCCACATTCACTGTTGAATAGAATCCATATTATTGACTTTGACATATGATCTTGTTTGCACTTTAACCCTGCAGAGGCATCTCTTAATAATCAGATCATAAAAATTGCCCACGTGAAATGTCCATCTCCAGCTTTCCTGTAGGCTCTTTTAGGTATTGGAAGGTGCTCAAAGTTCTCTCTGGAACTTCTCCAGGTAGAACAACCCCAACTCTCTCAGCCTGTCTTCATAGGAGAGGTACTCCAGCCCTCTGATCATCTTTGTGACCTGCCTTTGGACTTGCTCCAGGAGGTCCATGTCCTTCTTATACTGGGCAGCCAGGGTTGGATGCAGCCCCCCAGGTGGGGCTCTCAAAAGAGCAGAGTAGAATTTCCATTTGAAACCTCTGAAAACTACAGAAAATAGATCAACTCAATGGGAATTTTTCAGTTTCTAAGTTTTGCATTCAATAAGACCCACTCATTGATATCCTTGAATATATTACTTAGAGGGTCATAGCAGCTGAGACCATCTGTCACTTTGACTTACAGCTCTGATGATTACTTCATTATAGAGTAGAGGCTTCAGTGTTTCAAAAGGAAAGAATTATTTCTTTCAAGAGAACATATCCCTCCAAGCAGAAAGTCCAGCAAGTCTCTAAATTCTTATTACAGGGATGCTCTGCAGAAGAGAGTTTTGCACATTGGCCTGAAGCTGCCTCAGTTGTGCACGTCTGGTCCCTAGCACTCTCTATCAGGAACAGGGCATCTGAGAGTGAAAATGATGATCTCATTCTGGTTGCAGATTAGCTTGAAACAAGATTTCACTAAGTCATGAGTGCTAGAGGGTTTCACTGGGTTATTGCAGTCACGACTTGTGTGTGTACTGCAGGATGTAGATTGTTCTACACAGGCTCCCAGGCATTAGCTAGGCTACAGAAAGTAATCTTTTTGGCAGAAGCAGCCTCTGTTGATTGCAAAAACTGTAAATGCCAGGGGCTACTCTAGCTAAACAGCATATTTCATCCTTTCAAGTCCTGAGAGTGCAGGCAGGCTTGGTCAGACCTCAGTGACTTATTTCATCTGAAATAAGGAAGCAGTCAGCACAGTGCTGTTGAAGTGGCCGGTATCTCCTATGACAAACTATTCCCTCAAAAGAATTCTTATCAGAAAAGAAGAATTTGTCAGTACAGTATAATATTTTTATCTTTCAAGTATTACTTTAGCTATAAAATAAATTATTTTAGCTTACAGAGTACTTCAACTTTGCCTTTTTATGATTTTGATTCATGGGAGTGATTCTAGAAAGTGTTAATATCTGTTTCGTTCTTTGCTCTTCTAGCATGTATGTGTCTGCCTTCAACCTCATGTATGTACAACATATTAAATATCCAAGTAATGATACATTACAAAATAATTTAATTTCAATATAAATGAATTATTAAATATATACTTGATTTTTCTTAATAACTGATCAAGGCTGAAAACAAAAACTATTTAGATGCTGTAGGTAGAACAAGTTACTAATTACTCCGTGTTCCTTCCTTCTTTGGCAAGACACTTTTCCTTTTTTTTTTTTTGGTTTGTTTTTACACCAATTGTGGCTATTACTAGGATATTATGTATTTAGTATCAGAATTTGGTTATACTGTGGGCTTTGCTATCCTGGATGAGCCATATCAATCCATGCTATTATTTTTTGTTTTATATGCCTAGCCTGAAAATACTATGCCAAATGCATAAGGAAATAATTGAAGCTTCGAACTCAAATAGTAGCTTAGCCTTGTTTCTTCAACACATCAACACACTGAAGTTTCTCACTACATTTCACAAACTGTAATTAATATTAAGATAATAATTACTGATTAACTAGACATATGCCATCATATTTACTCTACTAAATGGTTCAGGAACAGACTGGGAAGTCATCACCCATTATTAAGTCAGTAAGGGAAAAGGAGCATTTCACAACTGTTCTGTTCCATCCATTTATCTTTCATATTTTCTTTCTTAGCCTGGGCTAATTCAGAAACCTGTTTCATGGATCAGGTCCTCAGCTAAATGGAGCTGTTTGTAAGTTCCTTAAAATCACTCACTCACTCACTCACTCACTCACTCACTCACTCACTCACTCACTTACTCACTCACCCACTCACCCACCCACCCACTCACCCTCCCACCTACCCACTCACTCACAGAGGAGAAGAGCAGGGCAGAAGGTTGAATAACTGCAAAACCAGAATAATTATTTCCCAGGCCTTATTAATACAAGTGACACATCATTCTCATTTTGGCCTTTGCATGTCAGGGGAAATTACATGACACTCAAGTCAGACTTCTGTACCAACTTTCTGTATAATAAAAGCAGATCATGCAGCAATGACTGAGAGCTCAGTGCACAGACATGCAGAAGGTGAAGGGGATTCTGAGGGAGCTGTGTCTTCACATGATAATTGTTCATGTCTCTTGAGCAACTATATAAACCTTCCACTGCTAAGATGATCAACAGCTGGGCAGACCCATCTAAAAAATGTCTGCTTACCAGGGAATGTCTGTCTATATATTCATACCCTATTTACCTTAGTGGCAGAAATTGGAACACTTCAAAAGCCTTTACCTGTATCATAAATAGACTAAAACTTGCTTCTTTTCAGAAGCCTGAATTTGTTGTTACATCCTGGCATCAGTGAATCTAATAATGGGGTGTGGTAATAGTGCAAACTGGAACAGCTCTCAAATTCCAGTTTGACTTGGACAGTAAAAGCCGAATTAATTCTGAAATATACATGTGCAGCTACTGCCTATGTCCTTACAATCCAACATCTAGAAGACTGACTTAACTGTAAGGACACAGTTGCAATGTCCAAAGATTTTAAGTATGTGTATAAAAGTAAGAGTCAAACACATGTGAAATATCATATAGTAAAATTCTTTGTGTTTAATTTGCAATGTTGTCCTGCACATCTCAGGCATAATGAATCAATTCCTGTTTGTCCTTTCATGAAGCAAGATCTTTTTTTACTTTTGGCAGCAGCCTGGCTATTCACTACAATTTTTTTATTGAATTCCAAAAACTGGGGAGAGAAAATAATCTATGAATTAACCGCAGTGGTTGCATTGCAGCGGGAGTCTCTGATCGCAGTCTAGATGAGCAGTAGTAGCTGCAGAGAGGTTACATCAGGTCAGTCATTTGGGCTCTTTGCTCAAAGTGTTGGGCTAAACAGCTGTTCATGGGATTACTCACAAACAAGACTGTAAAAAGAAGACACTTAAAAGGTAATCTGCATTTTATTTTAGAAACAAAACTAAATCCCCCAATTCTGAATAATCTGCTCAGCTCGTTATGAAGCCTTTACTCTGGCAGTAGTCTCAAAGTTAATTACCTTTTTTTATTCCAGTTTTTCACACATCATTTCAACTATAGTGTTAGTAATTTTATCTTTGATGCTCATTTTAGCTTCTCACCAGTTCCTGCAGCCATCTTCTGGGAATTGTGAGATCTGGCTGGAAATGATAACTCTACAGGCTGACTGCTCAGAAAGAAAGTGTGGTCAAAGAATGCAGCATTAGACTGTGTCTTTGGTAGGGATTTTTCAATAGGTTTTGACTCAGGTTGGGCTAAACATTTCATTCCCTTTCCTTGATTGGAGCCAACATTTTTATGATTAGATGCCTTAAGGAACTGTGCTATGCTGAAAAAAGCAAAAAAAAAAAAAGCATGGTTCTTTGATAAACAGAAAAGAAAAAACTCTGTCATGATGGTTGAGACTCATTAATAGTTCTACTTTTCAAATTTTCATAACTTTGCTGTGTGTTTTGGAAAAATGGGACATGGGGGTAAAAAAAGAATCAAGGCAAAGCTAGTGTTACTGTTCAGTGTCTTTTCAGATTAACAAGTTTTTTGCGACAAAATAATGAAAAGTTTATACTGAGATCAGAACATCTTGGCCTCTAGTCATTTGAACACTGATGCACTAAAAATCATGCACTGAATTTCCAACATGTATATGCTAAAAATATAAGGGATTACAAAATAGAACAACTGGTCTGCAAGATTTCCAGGTAGATTTATGTAAGCAAGGAAAAGCAAAGCTTTATATAATTCATACCATGAATATCTAGAAATTTTTTAACTAGGCTACATTTTTGTCATCAGAGGACCTTCCAGTAGAGCCTGAAGCAATTTCACTAGCATCTGCCTGTCACAACCTTTTTCTCATACGCTTAAATCTTGCACACTTGTCATGAAGCCATCAATGAGGCAGAATGCAGAAGTTATTTTCAGGCTTGGTTTCTCTGTATAAACCATGGAGACAGAGAGATACATGCCTAAAGAATCCACACAAGACAGCAGGCTGGCTCTGCCAGGCACAGAGTTTACCTAACCAAAAAGGAAGGGGAAGGAAAAAAAAAAGGAATCTTCCAGTTCAGCTTTCTCTTGATATACCTCTTATGAAGGAAAATGCTTTGACCATCTGGCTCCAGAAATCCCAAAAGAAGGACAAGCCTTACCAAAACAAAGGGTGTTGCATGGGAGATGAGCGTTGTATAAAAGAATATATTTTGATGCAGCAACATTTTTGCACCTTTTCCTTGGAAAGAAGAAGGAGCATTCATATTTTTTGGGCATACCACAATTTGAAAGATGTTAGGCTACAGCATTCTGGTTTACAATATTGTGAAGGAGATTCTATTTCTTCTGTTACAGTAGCTCTACTTCACGTGAAACTACTGGAGAGAGGATAAACATGCCTCTAACCTACTGATTTGATTACCTGCTTGGGCAGAAAAACATGCAGGTCACTATCCAGATTGTGCTAGGATGCAGTTGAAGCTGTCTTTTGAATCCTGGTCAAGGGCTCCAGGGAATATCTCTCTTACATGTCCAATATTTTAAGTAGTTCTTTTTCCCTCCTGATAATGCATGCTGAACCCTGAAGTCTTTAGACAGCATTCGTACTTCTTTTCCTAAGAAGTGTCTGAACAATCTTTTCTGTGTTAGTTCCTCCTTTTCTCATAATTCTAAGAGACCTTCTCTCCAGCATCAGTTCCAGACTGAATTCAATTTTCTCTAGCACAGGTAAGCAAAAGTGTGACCTTATCAACACAAGTGTTTTCTCCTGATGTGAGCCTATTCTTTAGATGGAGAATTAGCGCCTTGTTTATTTCCAGTTGGACTGCCTCAAATATTGGAACGTGCTGCAATCATTGAACTGGCTGCCTTCTAGCTGGGGCACCTCCAATGTCACCTGCTTTGCAAGAGGTTTCCTGAATGGATAAAGTTTCAGTGTGGTTGTGATTTGCTTTGTGTACCTGGCAGGACTCAAAAAAATAAAACCAAAAATATTAATTATGCTAGAAGAAGAACAGGTATTTGTAAAAACTTTTGATAAAACTCATGGCAGAAATATGCCTTTCATTGGTAATGTTTTATTTTTCCTTGTTGTAGCATTTTCTATAGGTTATATATGGTATTTTTCAATTAAAATGAAAATAAACACCAGTCATTTTACTTCTCACAGATGTTTTCTTTTACCACATGATTACAGTTTTGTTCTGCCTGTCTTCCCCACCTTTCTGTTGATCATGATGAGTTTTTTTGGCATTAATCTTAGATTTGTCCAATCCTGCAAGAGCTCCTCTATCTGCATGACATTAGGGCCCTCCTAAAGTAGAAACATAAATCTCAATGTGGCTAAAGCATTAGACTCTAAATATTTTTAGGATATAGGATCTATTTCTGCTTCATAAGCCTTCCCTTAAAGTGGACCTTCACTCTAACTTGAGTGCCTGCATGTGATTGAAAAATAAATTGTTTTTTAAATAACCTCAAAAGAAGAAAGAATTCTTGCCTGCTTCCTGATATAGGAACTGCTTTTCTCAGTTACCAAGCAGAGTGCCCAATAATGTAGCTGGTTCTCACCATGTTCAATGGGAAAAGCAGGAAATTTCACAGATTGGACTTGCTCTAAAAAAGGTTTTATGTAGATGCATTGGAAATGAGGAAGAGATTTTAAACAGTAATGTTTATACAAACAACAAATAACTACAGAAAAACTTTAAAATACTTTCAACAAAAATAAAAATATATATGGCTTTTGATGCCATATATAGGTTTTAGCTTTTATATTTTTCAGATTCTGTACTGCTTAAGTGTGTACTTCTGAGCTTCATATTAGGGGATGGTAGCCTCTCTTCACAGAATAGGTAGACAAAACAATTCCTTCTCTAGCTGGGGACCAAGGACAACTGATCCAAATTTCAGGCCCAAGAGCATAAACAGCAGTGGACTGAAGAGAGAAAAACAAGAAGGATGGGACTTCATAACCTAAAGCTGTAATTGGATGACTAAATCCAATATGCAAATGGACCAGAATTTATAGAAGTGAGAGACCCCGTGACCGGTCATCCATTTTGTGACCATTTTGGGTTCATTTTGGGTGTAGCCCTGGTTGGGCTCTTGGGCTGCCCAAGGTGGATCCATTGAGGCCTTCTAATAAATACCTACTTTATTCTTTAGCTCTGTCTAGCCTCTGCTCTATGTCAGCCTTCACAAGGCATCACTTTCAGCAAACATAAAGATCAGTTAAAAGAAATGTATCTGTGTTTGCTGTTGCAAAACATTTAGGAAGATGTTGATTCCAGAGACGCATTAACCATCTCTTTAACCTAGCCACTACTCCTCATTGCAAAACCATCCCCTTGGGGAGTATGGATTACTATTTTCATTCTTCAACTGCTAAAACACTTGAATAGTGGGAGCTATAGTAATTGTAGCATTCCCATGTCTTGTAGTTAGCAAAATGCAGGACTTGTTGGAATATTGTTGTGGAAAATTTACATATTAACTGTACGAAAAAATCTAAAGACCACTTCAAAGTCTACTTGAATTTCTCTACATCCCTTGTAGACTGGGAAATTGTCTAGACAGAACAAAAGAGTTTAGTCCTTATGGAAGTTCACTGCTGAGCTTTCCTCAGTACTGTTAAATATAGGGTACAATTGTAATTACTAAAGAAAAATTCTGTCCTTTCTGCCAGGTGCACCTGTGCCCCGAGCCTTTCTTCTGCTCACACTGTGTGTTGAAAATGAAATGTATTTGTTGGCTGATAAAAACCAACAAAACCAAAAAAAAAAAAGGAAAAAGAGAAGATTTCTGCTGTGAGAAGTCAAGAACATCACTTAAATGCATATTAGTGGCTTCTACCTTTAAAATCAGAGTCTGTTTACACTGGGATAAAAAGGGTGCTGCAGTTAAGATAGACCTCTGGGAAATATTTCAACTCTCTATAAATAAGCACTTTGTCACTTTGTAGACTTTTTAGTATCTTCACAGTCTTCTATGCAGTCTGTCTCTGTGACACCTCTATATAGGGTAATAGAGAAAAATGGTCATTCTACAAATAAACTTCTTCTACACCAACTTTTATTTTATTTCCCCTTAGTTAAGAATAAACCTTCACTTGAAGTTGTCAGGTGTGATTATTGATCTGAGTCTGACAGCATAACTCTGGACAACAGTCCAGGAATAACCATAAAGTTGAGCTATTCTTTTCCCTCACTTTTAATTTAAATTTGATTTTAAACAACGATAGCAAAGATTGGAGAAAAATGTAGCAATCTACTGAAGTTAAAGCATAGTATCAAAGCAGCATTATGTTGTTTATGGCTTAGAATCCTGGGAGGCCTGCAGGAGCAGTAGTGGACATGTGGCTATAGATCTCTCTGCACCTAGACGATTCAACACACTGAGCTGATTGAATAAAAACAAAATGACAAAAGACACTAAACAGGAGAAAAGTTGGAGCACTGACAATTTTGAATGAGGTCTGGCAGAAGCATTTTTCACCATGATCTGGTGACTTGTCCTGCACATTTGAGGAGGCAGATGCCCCTTCCCTACCATCTCCAATTTCTTGCACTCGTAAAATTTTATGTTCTGCAAGTTTTACTCATGAAGTAGTTTGAAAGGCTGTAGTCTTGTTTTGACATATACCCCTCTGGACCATAGAATAGATTTCTGCAAATTTAGAATTGTGAGGAAAGACACATTTTTTTGAAAGCACTGTGGATGGCCTGGAGGCTTATTTAGTAACCAAAATTTTTATTGCAACTATTGCAAATTCCAAAGCTTTCAATCAATTGATTTCTGAGGGAATTTGCTTGAGTAGAAAAAATTATGACTGTTGACTAAAGATATAATTTGGATCCCACACTTCTAACCTGAGGCAGAGCTGGCTTGAGGCTTTGCAGAAGCAGTCAAAAAATCATGGAATATTTTAGGTTGGAGAAAGACCTTATAGATCATTGAATCCAACTTTTAACCCAGCACTGCTAAGCCTACCACAAAACCATGTCCCTAAAAGCCACACAGACATGTCTTTTAAATACCTCCAGGGATGGTGACTCCAGCACTTCCCAGGGCAGCCTTTTCCTTTATGTTTTCAGTGAATAAATTTTCCTTAACATGCAATCTAAACCTTCCCTGGTGCAACTTGAGGCAGTTTCCTCTCATCCTGTCACTTGTTACTTGTGAGAAGAGGCCAACCCCAACCTCATACAGCCTCCTTTCAGGGAGTTGTAAAGAACAAGGTCACTCCTGAGCCTCCTTTTCTCCAGGCTAAACAACCCCAGCTCTCTCACCACCCTTCATCAGACTGTGCTCCAGATCCTTCACCAGCCTTTCTGCCCTTCTCTGGACACCCTCCATCAGATCAACAGCCCAGCTTGGTGCCATCTGAGAACTGATGGATGGTGCACTCAGTCCCCTCATCCTGATCATTTGTAAAGATATTAAATAGGTCTGGCCCTAACCACAGCCCTGGGGAACACCACTGGTGACTGAAGAACAACCTGATTTAACTCCATTCACCACCACTCTCTAGAGGCCATCCAGACAATTTTTTACACAGCAAAGAGTGCACATCCAAGCCATGAGCAGCCAGTTGCTCCAGGAAAATGCTGTGGGAAGTAGTGTCAAAGTACCAGTGTGCAGGCAGAAAATACCCACAGCTTTTCCCTCATCCATCAAGCAGGCTACCCTGCCATAGGAGGAGATCACATTGGTCAAGCAGGACTGGCCTTTCCTAAACCCAAGCTGGCTGGGCCTGATCCCCTGGCTGTCCTGTACCTGCCATGCAATGGCACTCAGGATGACCTGCTCCATGACATTTCCCTGCACCAAGGTCAGGCTGACAGGCCTGTAGTTCCCCAGATCCTCCTTCTGGCACTTGTAGCTGGGTGCCACATTCTCTAACCTCCAGTCGTCTGGGACCTTCCCACTCAGCCAGGACTGCTGGTAAATGATGGAAAGTGTCTTGGTGAGCCCTTTCACCTGCTCCCTCAGTACCTTTAGGAGGATCCCATCTGGCCCTATAGACCCGTGTATTTTTAAGCGGTGCAGCAGATCACTGATTATTTCCCCTTGGATTATGGGGCTTTAAACTTATAACTATGGACATACTTGAACTTTTCTGTGCAAAGAGGAAGTGAAAACTTATTCTGCTGTCATTCTGAGGAAATAAAATCATTTTTTCATAGAAAAATTATCTTTTTTGGGGGGAGACTAGCAGAGACTCAAGAGTGACTGGAAGTGATCTGTAAATTATCTATTGACTAGGGATGCAGAAACAAAAGGATCTGGTGTGAATTTTCAGGATCTAATTGCTCCTTCATGACTCCTTCCTTTAGATATTCAGCCCCAAGTTGAAGGAGTCTTGCATTGGCAAGTAAAAGCAGCTGTACTAGGTTGATCCAGAAGTCCAACAATCTGTGTCTTATTTGTGACAATGACCAAAACTGGAAAAAACTGATCAAAACAGGATGAGCATATTGCAACTCACTAAATTTTGGGCTTGCCATCAAACAAATGGCCAGAGGCTTGTGCTTTAGAGCTGGCAGTGCAGGGTCCCAGGATGTGTGTGTCCTGCTTTGGCATGAGGTGTCAGCAATCATTCAATGGCCACGTGCCTGTGGCCTCCCCTGCTCTGATTTCACTCTGAGAGCACCCAGGGCAGGAGACTGGCACCTCTACCTATTCACTGTGGGACAGCTAGGACCTGTGGGGCAATGGGGAGGGCACATTGTGTGGCTGGGAAGCAGAAAGCAGCAGGCAGGTTGTGATAGGAAAACTGCAGGAGCAAAAGAGGGACACCCCCATTACTGTGCCCAGCTGAGAGCTGAGCATGCTGATGATTTGTTCTGACTCACCATTCATCTTGAGGAAGACTTGAATCTTAATTTTGACACCTAGAGGGACACCAGAAAGATGAACACAACACCAGAGAAAATGTATAGCTATCAGTAATTTTCTTGCATAACAATTTGTAAGAGTACTCTGTACTCTTGTACTACTGTCACAAGCAGTGCCTGTGACAAGGTCCCTCTGACAAAGTAGGTGGCCAAGTACCTGTCTCATGACTGCTACCCAAGACTATGCATAAATAGGTTTGGAGAGGCTTTGCCCTGAAATGACTCAGACTCTTTAAAGTTTGTTCATAAGCACAGATACACCAGTAATATATTAAAAAAAAAAAAAGGCAACTTTATAATGTTGCAAGGTTGGTGTTAAATCCTTTCCAAACAGTTATGTGGACCTATATGCAAATGTCTTTTTCCAGCTTTCTAGAGGGGTAGAAAAAAGAACAAATCATAACTTGTGCAATAATCAACACAAATTATATATATTTTTATAGAATTGACAAAAGAAGACTCACTTTTTAAAGACACAAAGATTTCAGAACAGTGCATTATGCCAATTAGATTTAGTAGTACCATTAGGAAATAAAGTTTTATTATTCAATTTTCAGTCACATTTGCAGACATTAGTTCCCCTGGAAACTTGTCAAAGCTTTAGAGTACAGCTGTCAAGGCAAAAAACACAGAAAAAGAATACAAACAATTTGCAATTGACCTTTAAATGTTATTTTCATCAATGAAACTAAATATTTGGAAAATTTCTCAGAATAATCTCTTATGTCTGACTAAAATTATATCATATTCTGCTTGTGCAATACTTGATATATCTACAAATATATACATACACAAATACAAATTTAACTGATACGTGTACCTGATATATGTACACATGCTATATGTATATACTACGTTAGATAATTTTTTTACCTGCAGTAGCTTTCCAAAAATTCCTTTCAGACAAAAACAGGATACAAACGTTAGCAACAGAAGCACTTACGTCACTTGCTTTATGTCTAATAATGATCTTAGCAAGAGTGAAGATGAAATTTCTACCCTAGGTGGTTAGTAATACACAATCAGATTTTGGTTTGTTTGTTTGCTTCTCCCATCTGATGCACCAAGTGCTGGCCAGTGCAGAGTTTCCAACTTGAATTGAGATATATTTAATATAAGCTTGCAACTCTGTGGTTCCAGTGCAGCAAAAACACAGACACTAATAAATAATTTAATTTGAGGTTTACTATGCTCCTAAATGAGAGTTTCATGCAGGGAGGAAAGACTGTCTCCCCAGCGTATTACGTAGGATATACACAAGACATGAAAAGCATGGATATATTTTTATATAAGAGACATGTAATTTACAACCATGAAAAGCATGGATATATTTTTATATGAGACATGTAATTTACAATTTTTTTTCTACTTCTGAAAGCAATACAAATTTTGCAGGTATGACTGCTAAATAAAACAGTTTCCTACATGATACTAGAGATTAGTATGATATTACAGGAGAAAACATTCAACAAGAATTGCTATTTTATAATATTAACAGTTTCAGTATTGTAAAGAAATCTGTTGTGTCCTTAATTTTGTTATTTTTCCTACTTTTACTCAGGACTTCTCCTTTCCATACCTGTCTTGTTTCTGTTCCTGGTATCAGAAAAAAATTAACACAAATTTTTCTAATTATATCTTTACAGAAACACTAGGAATAAAGGTTTGGTGCTTAGTATTTTAGGGTAATAAAGTTTAGGTGCTTACTACTTTAGGGCAATAATCTGAATTACCTGTTAGAAACTTTATTCCCATTAGGTTTAAAATGCAGCCATGACTTGCTAATTAAACAAAGAAAAAAATGCTTATAACACTCTCTCAAATACAGAACACTGATTGCACTTTTTATAGCATCATCATTGGCTATTGATTATTCCCAAGGAACATCAATCTAATAGACAGAGTGGCAGTGTTCTAACTTCTGTGTGTGTGAGGCTTAGATATATTTAAAGACATGCTACAAGAGGAACATGCTGTGGGGAGCACTGCAATGAACACTGATTCTTCAACTCCACTGATCAATGTGACAAAAAAATATTTTACAATTTATGTTCCAAAAACATCTAGTAAAATGTAATAAAAGAAAAAAGTAAGGGTGATAAAAGTGTAGGCACATGATGTTACCAGTTTAATGACATTTCTTCTTTTTATTAGTAGCAATCCCACAGATGCCTGAGGAAGCACATTTGCCTTTGTTAAAACAAATCCATTCTAGAAACTGTTCTGACATCCATCATTAAAGCATTTTATGTGAGTAGTCTTTCTTACTGTATTATTAAACCATTCATTAACATGATAGATAAAAACTCCATTCCACTGAGAATCTGCCTTGGCGTTACAAAAATGTACCAGAATGCTTGGCAACGATTAAATATGCCATGACAGGAAAACAATGGAACAATGCATCTTAACATTAGGCTTTTCCAACTGTAGAATATTTCTATTGTGCTATTTAGCATACACACCAAAGTCAATTTCCTCTTACAATAAATAAATGAATAAATAAATTCCCTTTGTACCAGAATTGAATCTAGGCAGTGCAGCCTGCAATATGATTGCTAAAACAAGACAAAAACAAAGATGGAAAACCCTTAGTTACAGCACTGACTCATTTTAAGTTCCTGATACAGCTCTTAAATGTGCCTGGGAAGCCTGAACTGTATTTCTGTAATTGAGCAAATAGCAGATGACTGTACTTAAAACACCTGAAACTGCACAGGCTTTAGAGAGCAATGTATTTAGGCATGAAGACATCACCAGCCTTTCTTCAGTATTCTCCAGGGAAAACTTTATTTTCAAAGCTTGGCTTTATAGGTAATTTTTTCACATTATTACTGAAGTATTCAAGCACTTCACAGCCTTTATCATCTCTTGTAGTGTCCCTGTTTTACCTTGGAAACAGATTAAACAGAATCACAGCATCAGGAAATCACTGAAACTGGAAGGACCTCTAAAGACTCTCCAATCCAAATCCTCTGCTCAAAACAAAGTCACCTATAGCAAGTCACTCGGAGTCATGTCCAGATAGCTCAGTGGATGGACACTCCACAATCTTTCTGGACTGCCCATTCCAGTGCTCACTCAGCTTCACAGTAAAAGAAGTGTTCTTCACAGGTTTAAATAGAATTTCCTGTGTGTCAGTTTCTACCCATTTCCTCTTGTCCTATCCCTGGGCACTACTGAGAAAAATCTGGCTCCATTTAATCTACATCCTCTTTTAGCCTTGTCTTCTTCAGGTTGAACAGTACCAGTTCTCTCACCCTTTCCCCATGTGACACACACTCCAGTCCCTTCATCATCTTTGTGGCTCTTCACTCTTGCTCCACTATGCCAATGTCTCGTACTGGGAAACACAGCACTCCAGACCCAGCCTCACCAGTACTGAGCAGAAGGAAACCTGCTGGCAATGTTCTTCCTAACAGGCCCAGGGTGCCCAGGGAACAGGACAGAGTACTCTTACAAATTAAGTAAACTGTACAACACCTTGGAAATGAGCTTGCAGCTTTCAAAACCAGAGCTCCCATTTCCCTGCAACCTAGTCCACTGACTCCTGATTCAACACTAAAGTTATGAACCCTTAATCCGGGTTGGAAGGGAGCAGTAAAGGTCATCTAGTCCAACCCCCCTGCAATGAGGAGGGACTTCTTCAAGTAGATCAGGTTGCTCAGTGTCCTGTACAATCTGGCCTTGAATATTTCCAAGGATAGGGCACCTACCAGTCTTCTGGTCAACCAGCTCCCTTGTTTTATCCCCCTCATTGTAAAAAATGTTTTCCTTATATCTAGTTTAGGCCAACCCTCTCTTAGTTTAAAAATTATTACTCCTTGTCCAATCACAACATGCCTGAATACAATTTCTTCCCTATCTTTCACACAGGTCCTTTAGGCACTGGAAGGTGCTCTAAGGCCTCCCTGGAGCTTTCTCTTCTCCAGGCTGAGCAGACCCAGATCTCACAGCCTGTCCTCATAGGAAAGGGTTTTCCATGCTATGTGCTGGGGCAAAAGGCCCAGTTCTTCTACAGTGTGTCCTTCACAGGGAATGGTGCTTGGAAGCAGTAACAGATTACATGAACTGCACCAAAGCCTGAAGGAGAAGGGATCCGTAAAACTCAGAAGATTTCAAGGCACTGCAAAAGCAACACTAAAGGACATCTAAAATATTTTCTCTGATCTACAGAAGGGAAAACAACTAACTAGGATTTCTGACAGAACCCAAATGCTGGCATCAGAGGGATTGCTATGCAGCCTATAATAGCATGAACTAAGCCTAGCCTGGGAAGGACACACTATGCAATGAATCTCGTTTCTGGAGGGTGAATGGGGTTCTATATCATAGTGCTGTCATGGAGCTTATAGCATGCAACAGAGACAGCCCAACCCATCTGGGATTTCAGTGCACCTTGGAGGCTGACCTGCTGTACTTTGAGGGCTTTGGTGAGTGATGTAGGAGATTCACATGAAAAGAGGGAGTGCAAGAATAATTACATATATCAATTTTTGGTATCCTCATCAGCAGTGTGGATCAGAGGAACCTGGCTTAAGCACATGTTACTGCCTCAGTGGTTATTCAAATGGCTACAGAGACATCTGGAATTGGAAAATTTCAACACAAAATTATGGGCCATTTAAAATTGTGCAGTCAATTGCAGTTGACAAGAATTGCAGTTGAGAGAAGCTTCAATGCGGAGGGAAATTACTGTGGTCAAACTGTGTTTCATGGCCAAACTGTTCAAAGTCTTTGTTTGGCCCTCATTTTTCTTTTATTTGAATCCCGTAAAATCATTATATTATTCATCCTCACAACACTGAGCAGAAGGACACGTGATTACCCTCATTGCTGTCATGCTGAGGTACACAAAGGCCAGAAAACAATTTAAGCACCTGATTCTTAAAAGCTCCTTTTTATTCCATTGAACATTTTTGTTTCCAGCAGTCAAACTACTTAGATGCTTGAAGTTTTGCTCTTGTACATGGAGTGATCCTTTTCTGACTGTACTTGTGCGCCATACTAGAACAAGGTTTGGAGGCTCATTCAAGTATACTCTGTGCCTGCCTGACTCTGTGCCACATTGCTTAGCATGGTCCCCAACACAGGTTTGCCCACACCAACCCACAGCCTCTGTGCCAGCTGAACCAAAGACAAAAGAACACCAGGCAGCATGGACAAGACTGTAGCACACTTGTTTGACCTGCACTGTCCTTCAGTACACTTGCAGGGGACTGTCCAATTGAAACCATTTTTATACACTCTCATGCCCCATCAGAATGCATGCAACACATGGCTTCTGTTTCAGCAATAACCAGCTGCCTTTCAGCACTCTCCTTGCCTAGGACACTATGAAGTAAAAGGTGCGCAGAAATCTGGTATTTACATCCTGGAGTCACAGAAACACCCCACAGAGGAGACTTAAGGCTAGTTGCTATGTCATGAATACACACAGGTCAAGCCAGCCATGCCACATGTACAAAGCTCATGGCCACAGAAGACTGTTTAGTGCTGTTTAATGTATTGGTAGAGACACAGTTGCAGACGAACAATTGTGTCTAAATATAACATGGACCCTTAGGTTAAGTGTGCTCCAGCCAGTATAGCCAAGAGGCAAGTCTCAGCAGGAGCAGTCTCTCCTACTCCTTTTCACTGGGATAATGATCTGTTTGCTCATTGTTGACAATGTTCTTCTAGAAAACCACTGATGTGGATTTGAATCTTCCACTTGTTTTTTCAGAGGAAATGGGATCTTTGATTTCTGTTACCTAGCAAAAGCTTCCACTCAGGTTAATATGTCCAACTGCATAAGTGAAACTTCAGAGCTCTGACATTAGGCATTATGGTTCATCTGATTCTCTCCAAATAATTATTATTAGGTGACTTGCTTAGGGCCACCTCTGATATCAAGGTAAAGAGAACCAGACTTGTAGGCACATACGACGTCTACACAGCTGCTCTAACCTCTAATCTCTCTAACCTCTCTAACCTCTCCTGCTTCTAACCAGGAAGCGTGGCTCTTGTTTGGCCTGACCAGCCATGGTTCTGGAGTCACTGTTAGAAATGTACCTGCTATAGGCATCTCTGCTTGGTCTTTTGTAGGCTCAGATGGAGGAACACACAGAGGCTGGGAGTCCACAGGACACACATCGGTGAGTATTAATGAGAGCCTCTCCTTTGCAGCCACAACTCACATATTTGGAAAATGGCTTTGTCATACCAGCTTAAGCACCCTGTTTTCAGACATGACAGATGTTTAGGTACTACATCTCAGGTAATTGCTTTTCAGGTCCTTTCCTTGGAAAGCCTGCTTCCAAAACTCACACGCATTTTTGATGGACTTGCGGATTTTCTCTGACTTAGAACAGAACAGTTGCATTTAAATTTATTTAAATATTTAATATCCATCTTTCTCAGAGTGAATAGCAATGCTCTCTAAACTTTCTTAGTTATGTACCCACAGGAGTGCTTTTTCAGTCTTCCCTGTTGCTGTCAGCTAAATGTGAAAAAAGTGGATTATTGCTAGCAAGTATGTGCGCTCTTCCTTCTGATTTGTGAAGTTCCAGACACAATTCTTTGGTGTATACTGCTCTGCCTGACCTCCTCTTTCTTCTAAATAACATTGAAACTACTATCACTGGCTCAGTCTCCCCTCCCTATTGTTCTTTTCTTCATAAGCTCTTTTTCCCCTGGCAATTCAATTTTCTGAGTTTCTGTGGTGCAATTTTAATCTTTTCTATGGTTTTCTAGGATTTTTTTCAAAGGCCATAAGTTCTTCACTGACAGGTCCTTCCTGCTGCTGTTTCCTGCTCTTCAGGCTTAATGTGGCTTGTGCAAGTTTGTAGCAATTTAGTCAAAATGAATGAAAATTTGTGCTAAATTACCACAGCTCAAGGGCTTACACTTCCTCTTTATTTGGGTAATTGAGAGAGCCTAAAGTACCATAAATACCTCAGAGTTGCTCATCACACAGAAGTATTTTAATCTTCAGACTAAAATCTATTCACAAAATGTCTTTTGCATTTTCTTTCTGCTTTTATCCAGCAGCCTCAAAGCATTTCGCAAAAAAAACCCCATGTACTAGTTTTGTGTCAGGGTGTTTTAAGAGACAAATAAAGTGCAAAGTGCATGCAGTAAAGCTGATCTACCTGTGGTGCAGTGATGAAGAGTGAAGTAGCTCTCTGAGAGGCTCTTGCTAAATGTCGCAGTCACCCTGCTCAGAGAAACACAGTGCCCTGTACCTCTCATGATTGCTCCAGAGAAGGATACCACGTGTCCCTCCTCAGCTGCAGAGAATGATGTGCCAGCCATCTGGCCCAAAGGCTGCCTGGAGTCTCTGAGTGGCAAATCTGTCTGAACTGTGGGACATGATGGACACTAACTGGCAAGGCAGATTTCCTCCCTGGCATACATCAGCCATCTCCTACTATTTTGAGAAAAGTAAGACCCCACTGTGTTGTTTATGCAGCTGGAGACAGAGTTTTTATGCTTTATACTTTCTCTCTGACCAATATAAAATTTGCTGGGACTCAAAATAACTTTCCAGGAACCATTTCATAAAATCAGAGCAGTCAGGAGTAACAGCTGTGAGTTTCAGTTGCCACTAGTAGTATTACCAGTATATTAAATCAGACACAAAAGATAGGTCTGGGCTTTTCTTTTTCTCCTTTTTAATCTGGAATGTGTTCAGAACTCTGAGGAATTGTTAAGGTTGATATCAGCTGTTTCCCCAGCTGTTTCTACTTAGAAAAAGCTTGTAAAATCTGGACTGTGCCTCCAATGGCATCCCACTAAGAACTTGCAATACCACAGCAGTGAAGAAAATGCAAAACACTCATTGAGAGACTGAATCTCTACAACCAATTCTAGCACTTCACAAAACTAAGTTCAGTTTCAAGCAAGGAAGCTTTACTCAGTAGCAGGCTAAAAAAACCTATCTCAGTAGTTAAGATCAGCCTCCTTCTTCTCACCCAATCACCATCCTCCATTTCTTTTTGTTGGGGAAAAAAGAACTAGTAAATTTAATTAAAAGAGCTGCTAAAGCAGAAAAGAATACTTTAGTCATATGATCTTCTGAGTTCTCTCCAACATCATCTTAGGTAATGGCTTATCACGTAACGTGCTTTATTTTCTCTTTAGCAGTAAGATATTTCCAAACTTGTGCATCCCATCTGTATCCATTTTCACAATGACTGAACAAATGCAATTAGTCTGCAGTCAGCCATGTAATGGTCTCCTACTACTACCACTAGGTATTTTTAGTCCATGGATTCTCTTATTTCTCAGCTATGCCTTCTTTCTTTCCCTAGCTTACATTTATTACCAGAATTGCTTTTCTCCCTTCACTGCCACTCTGTGTTATTGAAAGAATCTCATATACTTTATCTTTTCATAATTCTCTCATGGTCACGTCATTGCAACATACAGATGGTTGTAAAAGGAGGAAATTTTCCATTAAAAATATTGCAGAATTTGTCATTTATTTCTTCTCAAATTCTGTATTTTGCTTTATTTCCTAGATCTGAGCAGTCTGTCTTCTACCCAGACTAGCTTTTACTGCTTACTATGCTTTCACAAAGATATACGAACCACTGGAGAAGAGAAAATCTCCGTATCAACCTTTTGAGAAAGGAGTTCAGTTTCCTTCCCTCATAACAGATTTCCTATGGTCCACCCACCTCGCAGCAGAATGCAACAGTGATCTTTTTAAAGTCCAGATTGCAGTTCTCTTCTGTGCTGAACAGAGCAGGGATGAACACGACTTTGCACGTGCCCTTTGCCTACAATGTGCAAACACAGCAGTCTTTCTGACTTAGCTTCAGCCTGTTAAAAACAAAGATGTGTCACCAACTCTTCTTTCACCTTTCTGAGAGTTAAATATGACATGCTTTGAATTCTCTGAATTTGTCAGCTGGTTCCTTCGCCAAGCTAAATGTGATACTCCTCTGACTTTATGAATGATCCTGCTTTCCTTAAATCTGTTTGGTGAACAGGCCCTTCTGTCTTTCAACACATTTTATTTCTGATTTTGTCATCCAATTCTGTGCTGTATATGGAATTTCCTGTTTGTTTGAGGTGCTGGTATTTGACTTTTTTTTTTGTTGTCATTGTTTTATGAGACAGACAAATTTTACTATTTCCCGCTTCTTTTTCAAAGTACTTCTCTGAAAAATGGTGAATCCTCAGTTGTCTCTCAACAGCTGTGAAATACTTGCATCAGGTTGGCCTCTGATGGGGACAATACACATGCAGGAAGTCTTTCTCACAACAGAAATACATTAATTCAATTTAAACCAGTTTTTAAACCAACCTTGTTTAACAAAGGTTCTTGTGTAGACCTTCTTACTGTATATAGCTTATGCAAGTTTTTCATTGTCCTGAATTAAAGAGAGAAGAAATTGGTTTCAGCTTAATTAGGAATGTCTATCATATTTATTTAAAACTGCACACCTAAACAGACTGGTACAACTTTCCAATGGATAAAAGGCTTTAAAATATACACAGCAAGATGAGAAAAAAGTATATAAAGTCCCCTACAGTATTCTTCCCACTGTACTCTGATTTCCCCATCCTTTCCACACTTCTGATTGGAAGCTCAGCTTTTGAGTTGTTTCATAAAACAGAAACTTGCATAAATTTCACTGCAGCTTCTGGGGACCTCAACAATCTCAAGAAATGTTCTTGTGGTTACACTTCCTGTTCACCAGCTCCTGTTTCCTTTTTTACCCTTCTTTTTCCACACTTTCTCTGTGAATTGTACAGGCTCTAAAACAATTTTGAACATTTGGACTACAGCATCGCCTTTCAAAAATTTAACCAAGCTTCTAGGAATATCTTCAGAATATTCTCCCACCATCCCCCCAACACATTCTTACCTTTTAATAGAAAAAGAACCATTAAAAATAAATATTCTGACACTGAATAGAAAATGAAATGGATTTATACCTCTCAATTTGGTTAAGTTACATTCAGAGGCAGGATATACTGAAGAAGTTACAGAAATACAAGCAGGCTGAATCTTTCATTACCTTAGAGAATAGCCAAGCTTAGCAGCAGTGATTTCATCTCTAAGTCCAAAATCTTCAGCTGAAAATACTTTCCTTGCTTTCTTTTGAACAGGCTCAGAAACCTTTTCTTCCTTCATCTCACTTTTCTTCCCAGCAAAAGAAATTATTCTGGTTTTTTAGTCAGCCTCTTTTCACTAAGCATTTCAGTTTGCACCCTCAGCTCAGGTTCATGTGTGTGAATCACTTGAGCAGAGCTGATAGAATTCTGCTTTTTCCTTTTTTCCCCCCTTACACATAGGCCTATTTGCTATTACATTTCCTTCCCTTTGATATCAGATTAGTGAGGCTGCATTAATTATTCATTTCCCTAGGTGACAAACACTCTGTGTTCAGTAGTTGATTGACCTGGTTCTTTAAGCTGAATAGAGATGTTAGTTTTATCTATACCAGGGAGGACAAAGGAGAAAAGATACCTCAGCAAGAGTTCAAATATTTATAACAGACCATTTTCCTACTGCTCCTCCCAGTGCTGCATGCCTTTCACTTTATGAAACTCGATGTTTTAAAAAATCTTTTCATTCAGTATTAGGAAATGCTTTGACACCGAAACTGGCAGAATTCTTAGGTTAAATATTCTCCTCCACTATTCTGGTGCTTTCCTGACTAGCTGAAGTCACCAGACAATGTTTCTTCCACTTAAATTCCTGTCTGACAAGCTCAAAAATGGGAAAAAAAAGTACAGGCTGCTGGGTATTGAAAGGATATTACAGTAAACTGTTTCTAAGGTTAGCTCTACGGGATCAAGTCATTAGCTATTTACCTTGAAATCACCCTTAACTGAAGCCTAAACTAAAGGCAAAAAATCTTTGCTTACAGAATTTAAAATAGGTGCTTGCAGAATTTCCTGATGTGTAAGTGCTAAAAGGAAATAGAAAATGCATGCAGGTCTTTAGTCATTATTTATGTTGGCTCAGTTGCCCATTATGAGGCAGCTGAGACTAGAAATTCACATCTTCTTGACAGAAGATTCAGTCTTGAAAAATCTGAAAACATCCTCAGGCTGAGGTCATGGAAGGGGATCTTGGCTCAGGAAAGAATGTTACCTTTCATAACATGTTGATTTAAACACATTTTAAGGATGAATTTTTTTTCTACCAGATGAAAAAGAGAGAGTTACCCAAACCCTTTATGTTTGATTAGTCAAGGAAAACCAAGACCCAGGAATGCTCAGACTCTTGTGCCCAACCAGCCTGCCAGCATCCCCTTAGGGGTTCCCTTCAGTGAGCAGTTCACTAGATCAGAGACTGACTTGTTCAGGGTCATACACCAAGCAGAGAAACTCCTCTTGGGTCTCCACACCTTTACCCACTGCCAGTGACTGCCAGAACCCTTGAAATACTCACATTACCAGTTTAGAGAATAACACTCTTCATAAATGAAATTGTGAGAATTTAAGGTTCTAAAATTGCTGGTGATAATATCTGACTGCAAATGCTCAATGCTATAGAGTAATTCAAAGCAATATACTAAGACACTCTAATCCCCAGTAAAAGCTGCTGAAGATGATCATTCAGCATGCAGAGAACACAGTTCTTTACCAGAAGGGCATATCCATGGGGGAGACTTGTTTAGCCCTTCAACTGATTCCAGATGGAGTCTTCTCCCACTTCCCTCTATTTTACACTATTTCTTTACATTTAGGTGGAGCTTGGGTGACTTTAGTCATACATCTTACTAGTATGACTAGTAAGTAAGTATGACCAGGTGGTCATATCTTGGGGCTGGATATCTCAGGATAACCTCGGGAAGGGGACGTGGGTCAGTCCAAGGTTTTGCCACTGTTGCTGATACAACAGCAGGACATCATCCTTTATCTCCCTTGGTTTTCAGCTGCTGTGCAGTTTATCAGCTGGAAAGTACCCCTGAGTTCTCTCCTCTGCAAGGGTTTTGGCAGAGCCTGGTCATGGTGGCTCCACTCTGCTCCATCATCTGTTTAGTCCCCTTGGATTGTATTGCGTGGGGGAGGTCAGACATGCTGACTGCATTCCATACGGGGAGTAGCAATGGCACGTTTCCCTAGAACTTCCATGCCATTATCTTTTTAACCCCAGTGATTTCCTCAAATCTTACCACACAATTTTTAACTTTCACTTCTTAAAAAGTGATTCTTCACTTTGGACCTTTTTCTTGAGTATTAATTTCCCATGCCCCTATAACAATGCTGCTTTCTTTCTGGCAAACCTGATAGTCATCTCATTGGCTTGAGTATTAGAAAACTGTTAATGAGTTTACAACCAGCTGATGCACTTCTCTTCCTACCTGATCAAAACTGAAAATACTTCTGGAAGTCAGTGTATATTATAATTTTAACAAGAAAGTTTCATTTCATCTAAGGCTTTGCCCATGTTTTATACAAACATAACAATGGACTATGCCACATCTGTCTGTCAGATATAATCCCTGACACAACTGAGCTCAGGGAAGTCACAGAATAAGTCAGGCATGGGATGTGTGAAGAGTTTCCCCAGCTGACACATATTTGTAGCACAGGGTTTGATTCATTTCAGTCCATGCTGCAGCTAACAGTGGTCAGGGCAGCATGCAGGTTCTCACACAGCACTTCTGAGACATTGCCACAGCACTCCAAAGCCACTGCAAGAACAGATGAAGCCTCCTCAGGCATAGGTTACCTTTGCTGGATTCTCAGCATTTGCAGAGCTGAAGGGACAGCAGAAATATGCATGTGGGACAAGGAGTATGAGCAATAGGCCATAAAAACCACTTCCAAGAGACAGACTGCAAGCATTTGGAGATAGTGTGAGATTTTTTTGCTTGGTATTTTAAATGTTGGGTTTTTATTTTTCTTTACAGACTTGGGAGTCATGAGATACAATAAATGCCCATGAGACGAAAAAGCAGCTGTATTGTTATCATATATATTTCATTTGCTAGGGTGAGTTTGATGCAGCAGAGCTTTATTCCAGGATTGTCTCCAAAATCCAAGGTTATGTGAACAGAAGCAGGCAAAACAACATGCATTTAACTGACATATGGGGCTGAGAAGGGCAAAGAAACAGGGCATTTCTTCCTGAACAACCTGTTGGTGGAAGGGATCTTCATCAGGTGTTTGGAACTAGTAGCAACATGGGGGACTGGCTAATCTTCTGTAAAGACATTTGAAAGAGGACCACATGGAGCTATTTTCATTGTTGTACTGGAAACAGATAGCAACAGAGGAGAAAGGAGAGGCCAGAGGCAACATCAAGCATTACAGAAGCAGAGGCATGCCTAATAGACTGTTTTGAAGAATGCATTTTGAATTTTTAATTGAATTTAAACAGGAATTAACTGATGTACAGGGGATGGTAGCATGAACATGACTTATGGCTGCTGCTAATGACAGTGGAAGTGTAGTTCAGTTTCAGTGCAGAGCACTGTCTTTCAGGGTTATAAACTCTCAAACCTGTGTTAGACACAGGTTTGGAAACCAAGGTAAGTTTGTTCCATGGGAGAGGGCAAGCAGGATGATAAGGAGTAGATGATAAGGTCAAGGAAGAAGCACTAACCTTTGGACAAAAGGATGAGGTAGTTTGGAGAGGCAGAACTTCCCCAGGTAACCTGTATAAACTTGAGGCTGTTTCAGGATGACCCTAAGAGACAATATTTCTAGCAGACTTGTCCTTCAGGGGAAACCAGCAATACTATAACAGCCAAGAATTAAAAATCAGTAGAATTGGAAAGAAATGGCCTATAAAAAATAATAAATGAGGTCTCTGAAAAGAGGACTATGGGACTCGTTAGTCCTCTAGCACAGATATTGACAACAGAATGTGTTGAATTCAGAATGATCCATTCAGCCCACATATTACCCTCGCACAGTGTCCATAAATGATGGTGGTGACCCTCAATGTGCTTGTTGATATACATTTTCCTTGACCTGGCAGTATCAGACATTTTTCCCCATGGCCTTGTAACATGGCTTGCAAATTGTAACACCAAATTGGTAATTCAGCTATTACCAGACCAACACCATTATTCCAATTTTGTTGGCATTCAAGACCCAGGGACAGTATTTCTTCAAGAAAGCAATGTCAGTGTGTTGCCTGGTGGCTGGTACTGCCTCTGGTAATTCATCACAGTGCACTACAGGCACTGAAATGGGAAGTGGAAAGCTTCTGGCATCTTACTGTCCTCAGGTTTTAGCTGGAAAGGGAGGGAAGAAAGAACAGTACTGCACAAAAATGTGGTGGCAGGCACTAACAAAGGATATAGAGAAGGCGAGGTACTTAATGCTCTTTTTTTGCCTCAGTTTTTACTGACATGTTCTTCTGTCAGGTATGCCAGAAAATAATCGTCCGTGCAATTGAAGCATTACTCACGGTAAAGGGTAACTAGCAGGGCTAGGAATCACTTAAGCCAGCATATGAGACTTGATGGGGTGCATTCCATAGTGCTGGGACAGCTGTCTGCTGTCATTGCAAGTTCTTTATCACTTTTGAAAGGGCGTGGCAATCACAAATGGATTTCTGAAGACAAAAGAAAGTAAATGTCACACCCCCCTTCAAGAAGGAAGATCCAGAGAAAACAGGCCATTCAGCCTTGTATGGAGAAGTTGGGGAACAAATTTTCCTGGAAGCCACTTAGGACTGTAGGGTTGAATGTTACAGGTGCTAAAGAGCTGCCATGAGCACAGGCTCATCATAGGTCAGCGCCTTTCAGTGGCTGACAGGGCAATCATCTTTGGCACAAGCAGCAAAAGGTACAAAGGTGACTTTGGCAAGAGTCACCTAAGACACGGTGAAGCTGGGACTCAGCTTCCCAGTCTGCACTCTGGTGGGATGACCTGGGCCAACAGCCAGGCACCCACAGACCCGCTCACTTCTATTTCTCCCTCTTACTGAGGGGCACACAGTGGGAAATAGAGAAAGACTTGCAAGCACTGCTCAGCAAAGCCCAAACACTGTTAACACTGCTTTGTTCACAAATCCAAAACACAGGACCATAAGGGCAGTTATGATGAGAATTACCACCATCCCAGACTGACACAGCACCAGCATGAAAAATATTCTAATAATATTTTGATAAATTTTTAACACAGGCTAATTGGTGAACATAAAACTAGATTTCTGTGGAAAGTATAAAAAAATTGTACTACTAGCAACAAAAAAAAAACAACAAAAAAAAAAGAATTTAAATTATGTAATCTGAACAGCAGGGAAAAAATGAAAACTGCTAAATAAACAATATTTGTGCAAAGAAAAAATAAAATATAGATATATATTCTAAAAACATCATATAACCTTTATCTCTCAGCCAGCAAGCACTTTGAAAATATACTCATTAAAATTGACATAATTCTGGGACACAACTGAAAAGCAAAACAGCCCTTCCACCACCGTTCAGATGCTGCAGCTTCCTAAGGAGAGGTCATAAAACTTCCCAAACTTAAAGAATGCTGATACTTTGCATTCTTTTCATGTAAGAAGAAAGAGGACTGGAGAGATAACAGGAGAAAAAATGTGTTAGCCTTATACCCTTGAGCTGTGATGAAATACCAGTCTACTTACATTTAATTATGTTCAGTTTATAACAAAGCATTCAGCAGAAAGCATCAATAAGAATGTTGACACACCGAGACTCCTTCTAATAAGAGTGAAGAATTATAGTTGAAAATCTGGCATCTAGAATTCAACTGAAAAGGGATTTTGCTGTTTAGCAATTAGTTCTCTCTGAAACATAAAGTAATGTTTCTAAAGGAAAATTATTGGGTAAATTTGCAATTGAGGTATGTGTTCAGATCAGTTCAAAGATTAAAAATTACTACATTACTCTAGACAAAGACACATTTGGACTAAACATACAGCACAATATATAATTTCTTGTTGCATATTACTTAACATTCTCTGGAAGCAACATAAATAAATAATGCAGAGTGTAAAGACCAGAACTTTGCAATTGATATGTTTGCTGCAAAGTTAACAGAAATCTTAGGTCTGAAACCAAGGCACTAAGGCTCTTCCAGAAGAAAAAGTGTCTTTTGGAATAGGTCTGGGTGCATCAGAAGGATAAAGCAGAGCCAGGCAAAACCTGTGTCAGGTACTGGTGCTGGGGGAAGCCAAGTATCAACTTCACTCCTGCCTTAGGAGTGGCTGTTTGTATCTAAGCTGAAAGACACCACACTGTCAGGGACTGAAAGGTGCTGACCTATGATGAGGTTGCGCTCTTTAGCACCTGCAGCAGTCAAACTACAATCTTAAGAAGTTATTTCCTAGAAGCTAGAGGCAACTTACTTGTGGACATACAAAACTCCCCCTCAAGCCAACAAAGCTTCTGTGAAAAATTAGAAAGAACCTGAAGATGCTGAAATAAATGAAGTGTGATGTTATTTACCATGGTATCTAACTTTAAATATGAAATATGGACAGTAAGCAACCATCAGTTCTGTACTAAGGGCTTACTGCAAGGCTTGCGGTTAGCCAGGTTCTTAGTTTCCATCACAACCACAAAACCCCCACATTGATGATAACTGTTTTCAGAAATAAAATGTAGAAAAACCCCCACCAAATCCAATGTGTTTGTAAACACTAAGAAGTTAAATCAGCTTGACTTTTTTCATTTTCACTTTTAAGCCAACATTAATTCCCTCCTTTTTTGAAACAGCACAGCTTGCACAGCTTACAAATCTGTAAGACAGAATGGGATGGGAAACAAAGGAAGAGAGGAGTGAGTAAGACCCACTTGCTGAGTGCAACATCTAATTCTCTTGAGCCTCATTTGGTATGAACACCAGTAACTCCCAGGAGCAATCACAGCCCCCACTCACACTGATCCTGAGGCTGTGATGAGAGTCCTAAACTGCAAGAGGTTTTGCACATTTATCTCAAGTGGAGGAAAGCCTTGTCTTCTACAGAGCTACAAGAACAAGACACTCTCTAAGTGGGCAGCACTGATGAGCCCATTTTCTATCATGATAAAATACACTGTTTCTTCAGTAAGTCCCAGATTAATGAGACAATCGAGACAACCATGCCCCAAGGGGCACTGGCAGTGCCTTCTGTTTTCATCTCTGCCACTAGTTCTGTCTTGGCAACTTAATTTTCTGTACTTCTGCTTACCCATTCTAAGACAGTGGATAATGAAAATTATCGCCTTTACACAGAACACTGGTCTTTTTGGATAAAAAACCTCCAAAAGATGAAATTTACTTTCTCTGTTGAAGCAGACATATTCCTCCCTAGTTTCCTTCTTTTTTTTCTCTTCCCTGCTCTCTTTCTTCTTCCATCTTCTTCCTCCCCCCTTTCTACCTTTCTTCCATTGAATCTATAAATTGCTTTGGTAATCCTCCATATCAGAATACTTCTGTGGCAGTATCACCATGGGTAGCATTTTAAAGCAGAACTGCAGTGCACTGCATTGGAGGAAGAATTAATATTTTGCAAGGCAAAGCCTCTGGAAACTCATACACATTTATTCCTTTATTTTCCTTTTAGTATATAGTGGTAAAGCCATTTTTATATAATCTTATTTTCACTTAATGAAAAGCAATAAATTTTAGCTTAATGTGAGGATATATTGTGATAGCAGTTTCCATTTGGGTTTCCTTAAAGGCAGAATTCTCATGTGAACTCAATATAAATTTTTACTTCAGCTGTATGGCAAACAGCAACCTGTTCTTCAAAGAAAAGAAACCTACAACAAATTATGTCACTCTAGCATGCGCCATGTCTAAAACTTAACAGCTAAAATAATATTGTAGAGTGGGGAGAAGCAAATGTAAAAAGCAGCCATAGCTAAGATAGATATTAACAGAGTAACAGACTGTTTTTGTGAAAAAGGCATACAGAACAATTTCTTAATTTGCTACAAGCCTCCTGAATTTGATTCATATCTCAGTAGTAATCCATCATACTGAGAAATTGCTTTTCATGCTGATTTAATATTTGATAACAGCTTAGAAGTCTGAACTTCATGACAATATAATATAAGAGTGGCAATGTAACACTGCAACATTTCTTTCTGAAAACATCATCATTCTACCTTTCTCGTGAGAAAGATCCGTAGCATGCTTTTTTATCAGAAATATGTTCAAGGAAATCTAATAAAACACTAAGAAAAAAGAGCATTTGAGTCTTACAATTACATTGTGATTCAATTCAGAAACTTTTAACACTCAACAAATTTATGTTTGACCCAATGGAAACTTTTTCAAACCCTAAAAAAAAAAAATTAATTATACAGGTTTTCCTGGAAAATTGAATTAGTAAATCAAAAAAGCAAATAAATTTGAGTTCCTTGTCAGAATAAGAGTACAGTTAGAGTAGCAAAATGGAATTAATCAGACCATCGAGATACAGAGAAATCAGCAAACACTTCAACCCAAGTGACTTTATTGAGTCAATACAATGACAATTGGTAACAGAAGGGTAGAAAATCATTACTAAAGCAAATTACTCCTTGCCCCAAATTTATTTGCTTGGTCACTTACACAAACTATTTTCCCAAGTCTGCACATTAAAATAAAATCACCTTTTTGGGTGATATTCCACACAATCTCTGGAAATTTCCTAACAAAGCACAGTCCTAAACCCAGCACCCTTTTCTCAGTCTGGCATAAAAGTGAGACAGAACTAAAATGGCTTTATTTGACTTTTGCTAAAAGCTTTACATATTTCCACATGAGTAAAAAAGCAAGGAACTTTCCCAACTGGCTGCATTAGACTAAGACCATTCTTTTAAGTAGTAGGCAGCAACATATACAAATAAGGATCTGCAAACTCAAAAAGTCAAAGTGAAGGGTCAAATTTCTAAGTAAATCCTTAGGTTTGTTTTATCATTTCTCAGAAATTAAGGCACACTAAAAATATCACAAAGGATTAGAACTATATGGATAACTGATATTTTTATTAACTGGCAGGGGGGAAAAATAAAAATAAGAAGATAAAAGAGAAAATTATTTTATTTCCCCATGGTTTTTCAGGTTTAAAAATAGCAAAATTTTAAAACATATTGCTGAAATAAAACAATCAAAATTTCAAAACAACTCCCTGCTTTGAGGCAAAACTATCTTGGATGCATTATCAAAATCAGCTGGTAGTTTTCATTGACTTGATGCCTGTCTATAAATTGGGCAAAACCCTGTTCACTGAAAGAGTTTTGCCTACCCTGTAGCCAAACAGAGCAGATTATGGTACTTCCCAGGATTTACAGCATGTATGTGCATATGAGTGCTGGAAATGACAGCAGAAATCATGTGGCAGTGCAGCTAGCTGCCTTTCAAATGCTGAGTGACCCTAGGTTGCAGTATTATAATTTCCCATTGACTTGAACCCAAAAATTGCTTTTCTATGTGTGGCAGTATTTTCAGAAAGAACACAAAATTCTGCTGAAGGCCCCAAGCAAAAGCACCAAAACTACAGCCATCTGTTTAGTACTGGTGAGCATTTTCAAAACTGACAAAAATGGTGTCCTAATCATAGTTCAACAGACTGTTTATTTTTAAAAAAGACTCCTTACTGAACATACTTTGGGCTACAAAGGACAAAACATAAGAACCTGGTATTACTGTCAAAAGCGCTGTGAATGCCCAACTGCCACTGAAAACAGCTGTCATACGCATGCTTTTGCATACTTCCCTAACTATTCTCTTCAGGTTGTGTTTTTAACTTAGTCTTTGGGATTTGTAAAGGACTTTTTCCTATTTTTGGCTGGCTTTTTTTTTTTTTTTGCCTGCATCATCACCACAAAAGACATAGCTTCTTTCTGCTTGCTATTTTAGTTAAAATTTGTAGTAGCTGGAGAGTTCTCTTTCTTGATTGTGCTGGTTAATGTCACAGAGACTTAAGATGTCTATTACCAGCTCTTACCCATGAACTGAAGAGGTATGTGGTGGAATCCCCCACAAAAATACTTCTATTCTACAGCATCCACCAGTCTTCAAAACACATTAAAACAAGAAATATCCTAAACAACATGTTTTATTTACTCTTCCCTCAGTGTGCTGCTATATTTCAGTGCCCTGTGATGCTGTCATTCACTCATTTTCCAGTAGAGACTTGACTTTGCTACAGTCTCTGGGGAAAGTGTGTCAGCACCAGGCGTGGCTGAATTGGCAAAGGAAGTGACTCCACAGCCAGCTTTTTGTAAAACCTCTGCCTGTTTTCCGACAAAGTTTCCCACTGTTGCTGCCATTTGTGCATGCTGGTACAAACAACCGGCCTGCTGGAAATGACTAAGTGAGTAAAAAATCCCGGCATTTCACTGCCAGTCACTAAGAATGCCTCTCTGTTTCTTGTATTTGGCATAATTGAGCAGGACATTGTTTAGCCTGGGGAAAAGGAGGCAGACCTTACTGCTCTTTACAACTACCTGTGAAAGGAGGCTGTAGCCAGGTGTGTGCCAGTCTCTTCTCCCAGGTAACAAGTAACAGGATGAGAGGAAATGGCCTCAAGTTCTGCCAGGGTGGGGATTTACACTGGATATTAGGAAAAATGTCTTCATGGAAGACATTGTAAAGGATTGGAACAGATTGCCCAGGGCGAACTATTAAACCATGTCCTCAAGTGCCATATCCACACATTTTTGAACACTTCCATGGCCAGTGCTAAGTTGATGGTTGGACTTGATCTTAAGGGTCTTTTCCATCTTTACTGACTCTCTTGATGCTGTGATTGTTACTAATATTATGGCAGTGCCATAGCTGGAAAAATGCATGTTGCTTTACATTTGCCAAAGAAACCATCGCACTCTTTCACAAAACTGAAGTACCACTTACAAACTTTATGGAATCTCCTCATTTAGGTACTTGATTCTACAAATCTCAATTTATTTACTTATGCATTTCTTTTCATTTTGGATTTTTGTCTTCCTTTAGCTTTTCTTGCAACAATTTAAGAATATTATCTGAAAATTAAAATCTATCCTATGGTATCATACTGACACCTCTATAATTCTTCTGCAAGCATAGAAACTTAGCATTGGCACAGGCCCCTGTCTCCTGAGGAAAGCAGTAATTATGAGCACTGACAACTACACAGGTTGGTCTGAGAAGCTCCAGACTATGGAAAGCAGCAAAGATCCTCCCCTCTCCCTCCCACAACAAGCCCGATGCTCTGCGTGCTTGTTCCTGCCTGACCTACCTTCAGTCCTCTCTCCCTTCTCCCTGGGGTCCTCATTCTCATCTCACTCAAACAGTTCTGGCTCCTACTTCATTGCTTGAGGAAAAACATTTCTTTCTTTCTGCCCTGCTTCACAATTCTCATGTTACCCTTCCAGCACCCTCTACCCAACTTTTTGACCTTGTCTCCCGGTCCACTAAGGCCAAGTCCTCCTGTTCCTCATTTTATTCTGTTTCAATCTGTCTTCCCCTCTTCCAGTTCTTGCTCCTTCTGCACTAGTATGGTTTGTCTTGAGATCCCAGCTTCCAAATCTGATGCACAGCTGTGCTTTCAGAAAGTTTCAGCCCCGTGTCTCTGAGAAATACTCAGGGTGGATGTTGTATTTTAGCTGCAAAGCCACAGCAAGCCTTCATACAAATAGTTGTGTAAATGGCAATGTGAATTGTCATAACATAAAGAAATGTTGCTGGCTGTAGCAAGAACAGCTAAAGCACATCTTTGATGTAATATTTCCTCCCAGTGCACCTTCATGTACTAAAACTTTGTGCTTAAATAGGAAATTATTAAATTAAATTGTTTCTTAGAGAAAAATCATTAACTTGCAGGTGTTTTAATTTAATATAGCACATTTTTCTTTAATTTCATTTCTATAACAGCTGGCTTAGATTAAACCTGCAGTGGCAAAAATTTCTATCAACTTCGGTAATCAGCACAAGGAAATCCAAGGCAAATAAACCTGGGAAAACCAAGAAAAAGTGAAAATAAATTCAAATTCAGAGAATGGTAGACAAAAAAGCATTAAAATCTCATAATACTACTCTAGAAAAAAATTACAATCTGGATAGACTTTGACAGAGACTAGAAAGGGAATTGGAGTAATTTGTGTAAGGCTACACGGAAGGTGACAGAGCTGAAAATACAATCTCAGACTAACATGCTGCATTTGTAAGAAATTTAAATAACCCAGCAGCAAAACGTAAGGACTTAGTTACAGTATTTTTACATTTGTTCATTCGAGCCGTTAAGGATGCCATGACATGAATATATTTTGGACTGTTGCAAAAAAAAACCCCAAAAATGTGTATTTACACATCACATATATTTTTGTAATGACGATATAGTTGTTAGATATAATAAATAAATAAAATATTATTACAAATAAATAAAATATTATTAATTTCCCTATAGCAAATGCCTGATGAAATATTTCTATACCACTGTGGAGGCAGGGAGGGTCAACTTTCAAACATCATACACTCATCTTTTGGGGTACTTGCTTTCTTATTTCAAACTACAGAAGAAAACCAGAATGGCCTGCATGGTTTACACCTTGCTGCTAATATAATTCATACAGATATTATGCTCTGTGCCTTTCCACATGACTTGGAAAAGCTAACTCAAGTGTTTGAAAATTTTTTAAAACTATGTGAATCAGGTCTCTAATTTCAAACAGCCAGGCAATGAGGTCTTGAAGCAAAGGCAAGGTGGGCACTTATCGCCCCGAGTTATTACCAGGGTCTCCAGCACAATTCCAAAATATGCTCTATGGCGGAGAAAATTAACTCCACCTCAGCCAAAAACTGCACAGCTCTTAATGCCGCTTCGCACAACGCGGTTTGGCAGAACACAACCAAGCGCCAGGCGCGCACTGCCAATTAGTCACTAATTACAAGTACTATTTGAAGTGCAGACGATTCAAAACCACGTCGTTAACGGCCGGCGCCGTTTTCCCTCACACACATAAAACCAGCAGAGCGGATCAGTCCGCAGCACTGGACGGCGCTGCCCTCACAGCCCGGCCCGGCCCGGCCCGGCCCTCACGGCCCGGCAGACGCCGCCCGTTGCGGGCGCCACGTCCCC
>NW_005054340.1:315157-331331 GCF_000277835.1 Geospiza fortis | reverse complement strand
GTGTGAGCCCCGGCAGGTCCGACCCCCCGAGGATGCGAGCCCCGGTGGGTCTCCTCGCTCTCCACTGCGCTCCAGCCGCGGGAGGTGCGCTGGGATCCCCGCCTGAGCCCTGGGCGCCCGCGGCGCTCTCTGCCCTCCGGCAGCCTCTCCCGGTGACGGAGCGACGCTCCCTGCCCTGCCTCGCCCCGAGGAGAGCTCCGCTGTGGCCAAACCCTCGTCGGGTGCGTGCAGCTTGGCATCTCCAGGCTCCCACCCGGCAGGCGGGCAGCGCTGTCTTCTGCGGCATCCCGCCCTCGAAAGGCGGCGGAGGCCTCCGGAACCCCGCCTGGGGCTGGTGGTGTGGTGGGAAGGGGAGCGGAGCGGTCTTTCAGCTTGTAGGGCTGTTCCTGTAGAGTGTACGCTGAGTGTGAACAGACACTGCAAATCAGGAGTGCTCTGTGCATCCATTTTGCCTGTGGGCATCACGGTGTGAGTGCCAGAGCATCCTGCGCGCTCCTGGCTGCGATTCTGGCAGAGTAGGAAACAGGTAAAGCTGCTTGAGAAGTGCCCGGCAAAGGATCTCCATCGCCTTCCGTCCTGCTGCTGTGTGCGAGTGGACGGTCAGGGTGGGACCTGTGTGTCGCCTCCAGTGGGAAACTCATCTGCCAGGGTCCATAGATGGTAGCTTGTCTCTATGCACAGGTGGGGTTCAATTCCTCGCAGTATCGAAATTGTGCTCCTTCAAGTACTGTTAGGCTTGCTTCTTACAGTTTCCTTAGAAAGGGGAGCTTTGGTCCCTGCATCAGCAGCTTTACGTGTCATCTAATGTTTCCCTGTGGAGTAGTTGGTGAGCTTTTTATTTTAAGTGTTTCAGTAAAAAATCCCAAGGTCGCTAGTTTTATATTCAGATCAGTTGGTGAGATTTAAAGCTAAATTTGCAAACAGCTGTTGAACCATAATTGAATTCTATGCTCTTTATAACGAGGACCTGAAATTCCTCTAAATAGAAGTGAGAAATAATGGCTTTGCTTTTTGCGTGGCAGATACAGTTCAGCAGTGCAGGTGAGTCAGTCTCTTGGCTGAGCAGTCATTCCAGTCCTGCAGCCTCCCTTGTCATGGCATTAGCTCTTACCTGGCTTCTTGCTGAGCTGCTTCAGGGAGCAAACCAAAGCATCATTTGCCAGTGCTGACAGCTTTTGTTGCTCTAGCTCCTGGAGCTGGCTTGTCTTGAGGTACATGTCAGCTTCAGAGTACAGGGATCATTAAGATCTTACATTGGTTTAGCTCTGTCTTCCGGCTACAACATTGAGGAAACAAATATGCTTTGTATTTTCTGATGTTGTTCCATGTTTGAGGGTTTTGCTTCAAAACCTGTCTTTTGAAACTGGCGAAAATTTTTTAAAGACCTGAAGTGAGCCTCTCTAGGCCACATGAGAAACCAGCGATGTACAGTGTAAAAGCTTAGTACAGGAGTACAGTACAGGTTTCCTTTGCTGTCAGAATATTTCAGTTTGAGCTTTTTACTTTTTAAAACATGGGCCCACATATGAATTGAAGAACACCTTCACCTATATGCCATTTAAGGCATACCTGTTTTGGGTTTTTTTTCTGTCTTTGTGAACATGCACACAAAATTTATCTTTGGAAGAAGGGTAATCACTCAGCCTATCTTTGAGGCAAAGAAAAAAAATGCTTTACCATATGTTCAGGTCACTTTGGGAAGAAGATTTTTCTAAACTGTTTGGCCCTTTGGTCTTTTACCACCTGGAAAACCCACAAGAAGTGTTATAACTAGCAAGAGTATATATTTACTCTAGTGGTTGAAGATAAGTTTTAATCCTCTATCTCAAGCTTGTTTAGATCCCCAAATATTAGAATAATGCAATAGATCAGTCTGCAAACAAGTTTTAATAAAATGAAAGTAAGAAATTCTTCAGAAAAATTGATACAGGTGGAATTTTATTCATAAATAACAAGGCAAATTTCTTTCAAAGAAAAGGTGTGAATAGGGAATCTCTTTTGATAAATGACTTAAAAGCCCAGGTTTTGCTGCATATAGTTCTATAAAGAGCACTACCTGTAATTACAGATGTGTCTTACCCTACTGAGTTTGTTAGACATGTAAGTTTAGAAGGATTTGGGTCATCAAATTAAAAGCAAAATTGACAAATCTGTTGTTTTTCAAGTGCACCGTTGGCCCTTGCTTACTGACTGCACTGCATTCTTCTGCATTGATCTTTCACACACGGGGAAAAGAATAGGCACTTGAAAAGACAAAGGGTAGTGAAATGGAAAGAAACCTCAAGACCTCAGTGCAGGAAGCGACTTTGACCTCCCCTCTGAAATTTAAGAGGGCCCTAACTAAATCTTGATTAAATATCCGCCTGTCAGTGAGATCAAGTGTACCCATAATACATTGCTGAGTAGGTTTGTACAGTTCCTCTGAAGAGATCTGTGTAATTATGCTTTAGCTGTTCATCTGGTACATAATGTGGAGGGATAAAGGAAGGTGATTGTGTTAATAGTGCATTTATGAAGTTTTATGATAGATGTTTGAAAATAGTTATGTGCTTTTTGGTACATCAAAAAAATAGCTCTGAGCTGAGATTTCTGTGAAATGAAGGCATATAATAACTCCTCTTCTTACTTTGTTGAACACTAATGTATGCTCCCTTAATCTTGTACAATGGTGTATTTTGTGTTTTCCTTTTCATGCATCTTATCATTGTAATGGAATCTGTTACTACACACTATATAAGAAATAAATTTTTTGTTAATATTGAATACACACTCAAGGAAAAGGAAAGCTGCTAAGACTCCTGGTATACTCTGGATATGTAAAAGTTCTTCTCCAGTTGCTGTGACCGGCACGTGATTTGGGCTGAGCTGGAAGGTTTCCTTGGGAAGGACTGCCTCAGGTCTGCGCCCTGAGTGAGCCGGGGCCAGCCCTGCCCCTGACCTGTGGTGCTTCTCTAGGCACTCTGTACTTGCTCCAACTCAGTGGGGTTTATTTCAGAATTCAGTCTCAGAAACAGAGAGGAGCCCAGCAGTGGGGGCAGGGAGGAAAAAGTAGCATGCTTCCTGACTCCAGATCAGCTTGAGTGGTAATTGATTAACACAGTTATTTAATCAGTTTCCAGAAGGAGTAGTCATACCCTTATGAGGAACACAGGCTGGCATTCACAGGACTGACAAGGTAGTCCTGTCTGCCTCTCAAGGGGAGGGAAACATGACATATGATAATTAAAATCCAAAACTTTTATTCAGTAGTTAAACAGATAGACTTATTGCTCTTCTGAGTGTGCTGGCAAATGATCCCTTCTTTATTTCACGCTTTAGTAAACGCTTAGGGCCACTTGCCTGTCCCCACTCCAGGGAGCCATCTCCTTTCCTCTCCTGCCTTAGCACCTGAGATCTGGACTTGCTCTTCAGCACAGGAGCTGTTTTCTTCCTAATCCCAACACAGGGTCGTTGACACCATCCACTTCTGGACACTCCTCTCTGACAGTGTTCTGGAAGGTGGCTTATCAGTTATTTAAATCGTTTGTTTGGAGGATAAGGAAATCTGAGCTCTTTTAAGGATGGTTTTTAAGTGACAAAATCACCATGGTAAGCATCTGTCGAATTATGTAGTAAATGCTAGGCAAGTAGGAAGTAGCTGATTCCTCATAATTCCTGAGAAAAATCTCCAAGTGTTGAGTGGGTTTTTCATTAGCTTGGTGGATGTAATCAGTTCCTCTCTTGTCACACCCTGAGGTAATGTAGCTTAGCTGATACCTTTTGAAAAGGAAGGTGAATTATGCTGCAAGAGTATTTATCATCTTAAGCTAAATCTCCTAAAACTGGGTTGAGTACAAGCATGCTGTGTCATGGGTGGCAGAATGCTATCTAATTATTTACTTTGCTTCTGGTCTCACAAATGCACATGATTATTGCAGCTGTTTGCTGGTTCCTTCTGCACAGTAACCTTGGGTTGCTAAATATATGCACCAAAGTACTCTAAGCTGTATATACTATGCCTGACAATATTTGTTAAAAAAATCACATTTAAAATTCTAAGTTGCTGCATTAGTCACTATTATGCCTTTTTAGTTGTCTGGTTATTTGCTTTTTAATCCCTGCTTTTCAATACAGGCAAATCTGAATGTGTTAGCTGTGTATTTTCTCCAGTGACAGATAAAGAGAAAAGGATGGTGGCCTGATGATATACAATGTGAGAGGAGAGACATTTTAGATCTAAATTAGCACCAAATCTTCACGTATCATTTTCTCTAGTTTTCTGTTAGATGTTGAAAGACATGGAAGTGTGTGTCTTGTTCAGAACTGTTGTTTGTAACCCTGGCAGATGTTGCTGTGGAGACAGCATCTTCCATGAAAAGTCATTTGAAACAAATAAGTAAAAGGTCCTGACTGTGCAATGATGTTAAATTTAGAAATTAATTAAAATAAAGCAATAATTTATAAATAAATGTAAATAAAGCATAGCAGTACTGTGATTAACTGAGATATTAAAAGAAGTCTGCACTTGACAAAACTAAGTGTTTGCTTTTGCAAACAAACTTAAATTTCTAAGGAGCTTGAATCAAGCAAAATTAATTGAAATTTTAATTTTTGCCTCACTTCAGCCAACAAAGAAATGTAGTCTTCTACAAGGAAATGTAGTCTTTTTTCCTTGTCCCATGTGAAACATTTCTTACCAATTAAAGTTTTACGCTGGAGAGGAAACACAAAATGGTTAGTGATTTGGTTTTGGGTTTTTTTTAGGGCATGATAAGAGGACACAGTTTTGAAAGGTTTTAAGATATGTTTATTTGAGTTTGTCTGTTGATTGCCTGTCTTCAGTTAATGACCTTTATTGATAGAAGTTTATCATTCAAATATCACTCAGGACTTAAAATCTGATTTTAAAAGACAGGGCCAAAGCTTTCACTTTCTCCTAGTCCAGGTCACTTTCTCTTTCCTGCTTTCCTTCACTCAGGCTGTAAAATTTATACACAGCAGTGGCCTTTCCAATGCTGTCCTGGTTAAGATTTGGGAATTAGACCTTTGTCTAGGTTTCTGGGGTAGCACTGAACAGCTGTGAGGTGCCCTGCTCCCTCTGTGGCAGGACACAGGAGGGCCTTCAGAAGCATGGCTACCCTGTCCCTGCCACCTTCAGCTTCTCCGAGTGCTCCTCTGGCATCCTGCTCGCTCCAGCTGTGACGCCTCTGCCAAGGCTCACCACAGACACTGTGTCAGGCACTGTGAAACACAAACCAGCGTGTCTCTAAGTGGTTTTATTGACTTCTGACCGCTATAGTGGTTTTCTGATGTGGTTGCTGATGGTAGTATAACCTATCCAATTAAGCTAACGAGATGCATCATCTTATCCTGTGCTGTCCTGTAAGCATATGTAGCAGTTGTTGAAGAAAAAGAAAAGTACACTATTGAACCAGAAAGCAGATCAAGAGCAGCCTGTCTGTTGCTCTGCTTAGTAGCTGCAGTTCTAAGCCTGGCTTGCTTCCTGTTTTAGATTGCACTTTGGAGTGGATAAGTGATGCACATAAGTGGATCTACTTTCACTTCTTGTTTTGTGTTTCAAAGGGCTACTTTCATATTTGCATCATTTCTAAAACTTAAATGATGCAAGGATTGAAAATGTTGTAAATGCTCATATGTTTTGCAAACCAAAAAGCTCTGTTCTAAATGCAAGTTAACAGTTCTCCTAAATTTTGCTTTTTATTACACTATTTGTGAAGTACTTCTTTGTATAAATACCATTATTATAGATGTAGTTTTTAACATGAAATGACAAGTCAGTTTCTTTGGTTTGTGGCCTTTTGTGTAGTGTTATGCAAGTCATTGCCTCAGTTCCTTCTGACTGCTGCAAGTTGGTATGGGGTGAAGGGGGAATTAAAACAGAATTGAGTTTTCTAAAATGTCATTGGAAGCAGGTGGTAAAATGAGCTGCAGGTTCTCAGGATAAGCAAAGATGGCATCATGTGAAAGAGAATGGCAGATGTGGTCCTGAAGGAGCTGTTTTTTAGGCTTGCCACTTTTTAACACATTGTGCCTCTTTTTCAAACTGTGGTTACTATTAAATTACTATGAAAAGTATCAGGAGGGAAGCAGAGTGTAAGGAATTCCTTACATTCTTCACTTAACATTGATTTGACTGAGGTTTGTTGTTATCTATTTAATTTTCATTCCAGTGAAAGCCGGTGGGATGCGGATTGTGCAGAAACACCCACACAATTCAGATGCCAAAGAAGAAAAAGATAAGGATGACCAAGACTGGGAAACCAGCAGGTGAGCACTTTGATTTGGTGCATGTGCTACAGTGAATTTCCATGACCTTGAACCTTATCACCAGTTTGTTTTCCTTGTGACTAGCAGACCAAAGGTGCAATTGTTTTTGTATCATAAAGCAGTAGCAAGTTGGACGCTCCTTCAAGAGAATTGGGGAATTTGGGAATTTTCCTATTGCTGAGGCTTCTTTAAATGATCCTGCTGTGTAAGAGAAGGCTGGAGAAAAAAGTACAATAGAAGTAAAACCTCAGCTTTCCTAAAATGTTTCAGTTCAGACTGTGCAGAAGCATAGAGGCTAGGCATACTTGGACACAGGTATTAGGTTGGCAGTCTGTATATGACATGATCTTTCTGTGTGCTGGGTGTTTCCTTTTACCCCTTCGCCCCCAATCCCGTGTCTGTGAGGTATTTGACAATATGGCGCTTTTGAAAAGACAAGTAAAAATATATGGTACTAATATTATCTGCTTTTATTTTTAGATTGAAATCTATCAGTTTTGGTGGTGGAGGATACTAAGACTGCAGTTACTTAGCAGTTTTAACTAGATTTATGGGATTACTGCTGTTTAGAAATGAAAGCAGGGAGGTTCGATGGACTGTTGCTGTTTTAGTGTTCTTACAAAAGCCACCTGGTTTTGTGCTGCTTTCCTCAGCTGGCTGTTTTTCTTTCCAGCCAAGACTATATTTACCTGAAATGTTTATCTACTAACTTAGGGCATGGGTTTGTCCTTGCTATTTGCTCAAGTTAAAAAAACAAACTAGAGAACCATTCCTGTGTTTTGGTAAGTAGACTGACTTAGATGATATTTATTTTACACGTAAAATAATGGGAATAAATAAGCATTGTGAAAATGTCTAGAAGTAAACCCATATGTGTTTATTTACTTGAATAGGAAACACCTTTTTGAGACGGGAAAAGTAATTTTAATTAATAAATTCAAATACCAGTCAAGAGAATTAAAATTTGTGAACTTTCTTCATCAGCCAAGTTGGTCATCTTGTTATTCTGCACTGTGACACAGTAATTGAAAGTGTCTGTATTGCAGTCAAGTTTTGTCTAAAGTAAAAAATTTTATCTTGGGGTCAATTTAAACTTTGTGTGGGGATACATCCTTTTATTTGAGATGTGTTGACCTTGACTGGACAGCCAGTGTCCACCAGGCTGCCCTATTACTCCCCTACTCAGCAGGATGAGGAGGGAGAAAGTAAGATGAAAAAACACATCTGTCAAGATGAGAGCAGTTTGATAAAGGAAAAGCAAAGGCTATGCATGGGAGCAAAGGAAAATAAAATATGTATCCACTATGTCTCATCAGCAGATGATGTCCATCACTTCCTGGGAAGTAGGGCTTCGGTATGTGTTAGGAATTGCTCTGGAAGGCAAACATCATGGTAATGAATTCTCCCTGCCTCCTCCTCCTTTCTCCTAGTTTTTATTGCTGAGCAGATGGTATGGAATATTCCCTTGGTCAGTTGGGGTCAGCTGTCCTGGCTGTGTCCCCTCCCAAGATCTTGTCTACCCACTGCCTGCAGGTGAGAGGATAATGTTGGAGAAGCAGCTCTGGTTCTGTGGAAGTGCTGCTCAGCAGTAGCTAAAACTGGTGTGTTTTATGTCACGTGGTGTTTCTAGCTACCAGTGTAAACCACAGCACTGGGAGGGCTGCTGTGGGGAGAATTCACCACCTCAGCCAGACCCAGCACAGTGTTATGTACCTGCTTATCTTTCCCTGGCACGCCAGCCTCATGGCAAGGAGCCTCATTAGGATCCAAATGACAAGACATCTTGTGCCTGTTCACAGATCTAAGCCTCCCTTACAACACAGCACCTGCTTTATTCCCTTATTCAAACAAGATTATGTTTTTCCTGTTTCACTCAAATGGTGCAGGGAAAAGTTAAAATTTAACCTTGACTTTTGTGGCTGTGTCTGTTGTAGCAGGTGCTGTGACACAGTAGATGCACATCTGTAGGGATAAGCAGTGGGTGCTGAGGACTTCATGTTCACACTGTGTGTGTTTTAGTGATTAATTAGTTTGGTCATCTGGACTGAAGGACCAATCCTAGCTGGCATGTGTTAGGTGTTTCCTTGAAATGTGTGTGTCAGGTTAGCATCACCTCAGGGAGTCTAGGTGAGGTGCCCTGAGACCAACCCCTGGTGTGAAACAAAGCCTAGACAGCTAGGCTGGAATGAGAGAGAGAGAGATGAACTTTTGATCTGTAGATGCTAACAAAAACAAACTGTATTTTAATACTGTGAGCAAAGGTTATGCTTTTAAGACAGAGGATAAAGTTTAAAGACTTCTAGAGCTATCTTTTTAACTAGCTGTGGTACCTCAAAATCCATTCCTTCATCCACCTGATCTGTTGATTGTCAAAATATGCACTTTAAGTGTGCCCTTTGCTTTGGTTTTCATGTAGAGGATACATTATTGGTTTGTATTAGGGGCTTGTAGATGAAGTTACTCTGAGTCTGTGTATCAGACTGAAAGCATTGAGTTGAACTATTTTATTTATTTGATCGAATCCTCTTGAGAAAGAAAGCAGCAGGAGGACATAAGCATAGTTAGGCAAGAATTAATGTGAATTATATTATAAGTTTGTTTACAAGCCAAGAGAAGTTGTTTTCCTGGTAGAACTGAGAGCCTTTTATATATGTAAGGGAAAGGGTTTAATATGTCTGTTGTAGGCTCCTTTGGGAATACTTGCACATCTCTAGTGGCTGAGCAAGAAGGCATTTTGCCATAGACAGAATAAACTAGTCAAAATTAAATTAGGTTTGCAGCACACTGGCTGCTTTTGTGCTGGAAGGTGCAGTCCCCCAGAGTTTGTGTCTGCTCCAGATGATTCATGGTGCTGTTTGAAAACCCTTGGATTTCTGATATATGTGAAGGGCTGGTTTATCAGGAAATGGATTTGTCAGGAGGGGTGAAGTGAGCATTGCTCTTCAGCGCCAATATATATGTACTTTTGTGGCTTAGTTAGCTGGTATTTTATGTCCCTTTGTTAGACTGATGTGGAAACATCCGTATTTTTAACTTTGAACTAGTTGTGGTTTTAGTCTTTGCCATTTTAAGGTGGTATTGTTGATATGATGCAATCTCTACTCCCATTGCGTCTGAAGTCAAAAGACGCAAAAGCCCTTCAGGAAATCTCTGTCAGCTGATATGGGCAGCTGACAATGGGGTGAGAAAATAAGAAAACAGAGAAGAGTAATTTGTGTGTGAAGAGGGAGGCTAGGATGAGTCATTATTTTAATCTCATTGTAAACATATCTGAAGACAAATTAGTGGAACTGGCAGTAAATGGAAGCAGAAGAATTCAGTCTTTCCCAGAGAGTTTTCTGGGAACTCTGAGAGCACATGGTCTCCCCATAATGGCACAGATCTGAGCAGTTGCTGGGCAAGAAAGCTTCAGTTCATAGAACGATTTGTGGCTTTGGAGACAGCTGGCGTTGTTTTTGCAGCTTGCAGGAAAAGACTTGGATCAGTGTTTCCAGTCTTAATATAAATGAAGCTGACATAGGTAAACACCCCTGACATACCTAACTGTGCTGTGATAAAGGTGACTTTAACATTCACCAGGTAGGTCTTTGATGTTTCTTTTTCTCAGTTGTTTAGCAACTTGAAGTCCAGTTACTGTAATTTACTCTGCAAAGTATTTTACTCAATTCTGTTTCCCAAAATAAAATTGTTATGGCAACCTCCCATTTCATGAAATTGTAGGGAGACTTGTCAGGGTGGTGATTTGCAATCCCTTAAAACAATATGTGAAAAAGACCGTTTTGCACAAATTTAAACTTTTCCTGCAGGGCAGGTCTCAGCCTTGAGTTGTAGCAGAAATAATTTTATGTCTCTAGTATAAGTATAGTTTTACTTAAAAAAGGAATGTCTGGATATGATTATATGGTGGCAAAGGCTCAATGAAAGAAAGTTGCACAGTTTGGTTTAGGTGAACTAAAGGTATGTGTGGCATCAAAGCCAGTGGCACCCCCATGGTCAGGGTGTCCATGTTAAACTGTGCTGTGTGGTAGGATCCTCGGCCCATATTCAAGATGAGTGATTTTGATCAACCTGTTTAGAGCTGGGATGCTGGCTGGCTGAACTACTGTACTGATGAATTACTGATTTTTCTCAGGGTTGTGTAATTTCTTAACACTTGTGTTGGTTTGGTTTTTTGGATATGGTTGCAGTTTTTATTGATTGACAGTCATACTGATTGCTGCTGGAAGCTTTTTTTGTGATGCTAGAGGAGGGTGAATCATATAAATAGAAATATGGTTATTAATCAAACCCATCATTTTTCAGGACTGTATGTTATCACAGAAATTATTTGGAATAAATAGGCTACTCACAGTCCTAGGCTTTATTAAAAGCCCATTAACGCCTGTTTGACTGAGATTTGCAGTATCATGTGCATTCCTGTGCCAGCAGCTGACTAGCTGACTCTAGACATAATAAATACTACTGAAAGACAGATAATTTGAATTGAGAGCTGCATGTTCAGTTTTGCACGAGAGATTCATTAATTGTCATTCTGGGATCTCAAGAAAAAGAAACTGTAATTATCGATCAGGACCTGGATTAAAAAAATATTTAAAGTATCTGGCTTGTTTTTAACAAACAGGGTAAACTGCAAAGGCTTTTATGTCTTAAAGACTCTTGCCTTCTCTTTTGTTATATTTCTGAAACAAAGTGGGTAATTAGCATGATTTAATTACTCAAGATAAATGCAGTAGTGTAGTTTCTCTATATGTGTTTAAATTGTATGTGTTTTGTATCTTAAGCCTACCTGGAGATTGTGAACCCAACATTATGCCTGACTTTTATGATGTGGATGTTTGCCTTTCATCCATCGGCTGAAAGGAAAAAAGCCAAGAGAATAATTTAGAATGTTGACTCAAAAGCAAAATTATGCTAATGAAGCATATGGGTGTTTGTATGTCAAAGAGTACTCTCAATACTTAGTTACACGGTGAGAGAGGAGTTGTCAAAGGCCCTTGTTATCCTTCAGTGTTACTTGTTAGGTCTGAATATGCAAGTTGAGCTAAAACTGTTTTTTTTCTTTCGGAAGTGCAGTGAAAATCTCAAAAACTTGGCTGTGGGTCTATACTTTCATTCAAGAGTGAATTTGTTTTTCCTTTCCCTCACTTTGCTCTGCTGCAACTGACAAGAAATAAGTCTCAGGCATTATTTCTGTTTTTTTATTTGCCACTGAAGATTCTCCTGTCATTAAAATATTCTTAGTTTTTGCCTTGTCATGACCCATGTTGACCAAACTTCTGACAGAATTTAAAAAATATAAATGGGCTATATAATTTAGCCATTAGAGAAGGTTTGTATGTCTGTTTACATCCTGAATATGGAAGTGTTTGGAACCGCTTCCGTTCTTTGTATTTTATTGTTCTGGTTGTTTTAGCTGGGGTAGAAAGAGTAGAGTCAAAGTTCTGACCCTTTAGCTTGGGAATATCTGCTCTTCAGGACAGCTGAGACCTGGGAAATTATGTGTAGTGTTCAGTTCACTTGCATGCACATCCTCTAGGAGGTAGTTTCCATCATGTATAAAGATGTTCCAGTCCAGTTTGTTCTGATGTAGTTTGTTGTAGAGTCAACAGGTGTTGGACAGAGGAAAATATTGAGAGTTCTATGTGTAAACAAACAAACAAACAAAACCCCAAAACTTTGTAGCTTGTTAAACATGGAAGCCAAACCCATATAAGTGTGAACAGGTAGCAATGAACTTCCATAAATACTCGGAGTGAATAACCCATTAGTGTTCCTCCCATGAAGTTCACTGACATAAAGCTGTAAATGACCTCATTACCTATGTTCATGTATCTGTAAAACCAAAGTACTGGAAATGTAAGCAAGCATTGACTCAGTGTGATGAATATTTAAAGTTAAAAGAAAGAGACGGGTCAGGACAGACTGCTACACCTTCTGCGTAAGTTTCTGGAGAGGAAATGTGCAACTTTGGTGGGTAGAGGACTAACTGAGTCCCCTTTTGCTTCAAAGGTCCCTTGGGGTACTGTGTCAGTGGAGGCAGCCCTGAAGGAGTGAACTGGTACTCTGTAAAAGCATCTGTCATCCTCTTCTTGGACAGAATTCAAATTTCTTCCACCAGATTTCTAACCATCTCTTTTTTTCCCCTCTTTGTGGTCTGATTGTGTTACCTCCATGAGCTGATATGGTTGCACTAAAGAGGTTATGTTCATAGACTGTATTGTTGTTTTACCCTTGATCACATAAAAAATGAAATTTGATTAAACGTATGGATATAATGGATATGACTCAGAGGTTTTTATTCCTGTCTTTGGCCTTTGAACTCTTGTTACTCAGATATGGAACTTTGGAGGCAACTGGCTTTAAAAATGAAATGTCTCGTGGAAATGCAATGGAAAAGCAATCTGGCTGTGAACACTGTGCTTGTGGTTTCTGGGAAAGATAAAAATTGCAGCAAACGTTGGGTGTTACTCCATGGTCATATTAGAGCTTTGTGTGACTTTCTTTACTTGGTGAAATATTCCAAAGGTTAAAAGAAGGTTCTGCTGGAAAAAGGCTGTCGAAGAATTGCAACTATAATTTTGTAATATTATTAAGCATAATAATAAGCATTATTAAGCAACATAGCACAGTTAGGGAAATAGCTTCCTACCTTCTCCAAAGTATCTTTATTTCCAAAAAAGATTCTGTGCTTAGTGCTTGGGGTTTTTTTTAATCCCTTCCCCATTCTTATCTTTATTATTTTGGACTTAAATTTACTTCACAGTTAAGGGAATAGCTTCTTAATAGCATTACACTATTCTCCTTTATATAAGTGGCATTGCCTTCAATGCATTTTTCTGCTTTACTATTCATCTTTGTGTCTCAATCTTTTGCCTAGGGTTTTTATGATTAGCAGATGCTCAAGTCTGCTAAAGTTTATACATACATAATTTGATTAGTTATAAAACCTGAAAAAATATTAGCTGTGTTCATGTGATTTTTCAGGACAATACCTTCTGCAGATGACCAGTTACTTTGAGAAGTAGCAAAGTAATTGCTGTGACCTCTGTTCAACTCTATCAAACGCCTATGCAGTAACAGACTTAAGTGTATGTACAGAGAATAGAATGTGTAATACTGATTTTTAAATGCAGAGCTTCTGTAAAGCAAGAAAATAGGCTGTGACTATCTCCATTTAAGAACTGAAAATATCTGTGAATGTAGGCAATGGAGAAAAAGCTAGGCAAGATTATGAATGAAGCATTCTCCTGCAGGAAGATGAGAGCCTTCTGAAAGACTATTTTATGCTTCCAGTATTTCTTGATGATTGAAGCAGTAAGTTGATAAATCTATCAGTCTAAGTGCCAGTTATGACATTATATGGATAGTTCTTTTCACATTCCTGAAGTACTGTGTGCATGTGTGAAAGAACTAAAAAAGATCTGATATTTCTCCCCCTCAAAGTGAATAGAAGATAACACCATCCAGCTCAGCGAGAGCCAGGTTCTGTCCTGAAAAAACATATGCTGTCTTATGAAATTAGCTGGAAAGCTGAGTTGAATTGTCAGCCAAGCTGGTGTAAGAAAAAAGATTTTAAAAGAATGAAAGTCTTTAATTTGTATTCTGTGTGATGAGGAAGGTGAGAACAGCTTAGTCATATATTGAGAGGAAAATGGATAGGAAACAGTGTCTTTACCATGGCACAGCTTAGATAGCACAGCATTCCATGCCAGTACAGAAAAGTCAATGATCTTGAACTAATGGCTTGTGTGGTATTTTTCCTAGTTCTTTTCTCTTGATATCTTTCTGTAGTGTTGGAATGCATGGGATGAAGGTAACTATGCCAGTCTGTAAGCACAGGCATTATAAAGCACAAAAATGTTCAAACCCAGAAGTACAGTGAAATCCATTTCACTATGCTAACTGAGCCCAGATCTCTGTTATTTAAGTGTTCAACAACACTGAGAGTATTTCTAAAGCTAAAGGTATTAATTTCTCCTAGAAAAAGCTTGCAGAGGACCAGATGCTTCTCATTTATTTAGCATCAAAACCCTGTGTTTGAAGTGAAGTCACCAAGAGCTGAAAAGGAGTAGGTGGTGCGTGCGATTGTCACTGTGTGCCAAAGAGGGGGATCTTTTTCCAGTAGCACCTTTCTCTCCTTTAAGTTTCTTCTGCCTCAGCTGCATCAGGCACCAAACTTTGAAGTAGCTTAATATTAAAATAAACTTTGAATTATCATTCTTAACTGTCACTGTTCCAAACAGGAGGGAATTTATTTCACTCCCAGCTGCTCCCAGAACACTGGTACAAGAAGCAAGAGATACATAGGAGATAGATAAGAACAACACTGAAAGCAGCATTTGTTAAATTGTCATCATTAGAATTTTATTTAGTCTGCTGTGGCAGCTCATACTCCTGTTCATTGCAGTACGTTGCTTGTTGGGGGAGTGTGTTCTGCAGTAGGCTTGCTGCCTTCTGATATTATTGTAACATTTTAATCACCACATTTTGGTCACAGACATCAAGTTAAATAGATGGCAGTTAGTAAAAATAGTTTAGCAACATTCACACAAATCTTAGTTCTGGAAAATTTCAGTTTCTCTGGGACTTATTCCTTAGAATATATGTAGTGCCTGGAGCTGGTAGTGTATTCAAAGAGCATCTGGCTTTGCTGCTGGGTACAACCAAAGTGATTAGTTCTTTTCCCTAATAATCTTCCTCCCCCCGCCAGCCTGTTAGAGCTATAATTAAATACTAAACTAGCTCTCAGTTACGTCTGGCTTCATCTAGCACCTCACGCTGCAGTACTGAATCAAACAGTTCTTGAGATCCAGGTACTTTTGAGTGCTGAGTGTTTGCCCATTGCTTTCCAAGCCCTATTCTAAAGCCTTCTTTTTTACTTTAAATAAATAAATCAGTGCAGAGCTCTGGGTGTTACACTGGAAGAGCTAGGCTGGATTTTTTGCTAGAACAGTTTAAGTTGAAGTGTCTCTTATGAGAGTATTTGAACTACCAAAAATGTGCAAAATAATTCTGTAACCAAAATCTCATTACTCACTGTGTCCATCCTTGTACACCTTGAAGGTTGCTAATAAGCTTGACTGCATTCCAGTGCTGATGGTCAAATTCCTAAGACTGCAACCTCATATGAGTGTTTAGAACATGCAGTGGTAAACTGTTTACTGTTTAGTAGTTGCTAGATAAAAATTGCTAGATTTTTATTTTTGTTTAAATATTTTATTTTTCCATGCAGCTTATTATCATATGTGCTTATGTGCAATGTTATTATTGCTAATAAGCAATTTTTTTTCTTTGTAATGTAATAATGTTTTGACTTTGTGGAGCACTAAAGAATTAATCAACCAGTTAAGGGACAACCCCATTTGGCTTATTTGTTAAAATGTTGCTTTTGTATGGGAGGTGATGGAATAAAATTTTAGTAAATTGAACTGAGTATTTTTCATTTCTGTGATTCTTCCTTTATTTCTGGTATCATGCTACCCAGTGATTCTAGAGGAAAAGTGTATTTAGCCATGTGTATGCTGTTTTATATCAACAGTGACACTAATAGCATTACCACAAATTCTTCCACATAAGGCTTTTTAGAAAGCTTGTGACTAAATGAAATTTAGCATTCTTATTTTTTGCTTTGAAAACTGCTGTGGAATTAATTTCCTGTTTTCAGAGATTACACGATTCTGTTTCTGCTGGTGTGTTTGAAAGATTTTATTCTTCCAGTTTACAATAGGGGAAAAAAGGCCAAAACAAAAAAAAGTTTCTGAGGAGTGGCGCTTTGTGTTCTGCTGTTTTCTCCAAGCATAGACTTTCTGGCTGATAACACTGGTTGGTTTGGTTCCTTCCCTGTATTGGGATGGTTTGGATTACCTCTACATGGCTTTGAAGTTTAATATAGCATTTTTCCTTCATA
>NW_005054340.1:270143-315136 GCF_000277835.1 Geospiza fortis | reverse complement strand
TAATGTATTATTTATTCCTTCTGATGGTCTTTGGAAGATCTCTCTTTATGACACCTTGTTTCCTAGTTCAAATTCTCGTGTTGTGTCCGGCCCTTGAAATTATTTCCTTATTAGTTAGTGATTACCCGTTATTCTCATCCTGTTGTATTTTCCTAAATCCCCTTTTTTTTTTTTTTAACTCCTGAGAAGAGTTTTAATGTTGAGGGACACCTGTATACCTTTCATCCTCCTATGCAGAGCTAACAGATTAGCTGGTCTGATGATCAGGACTTGGCTCTTTTATAAAAATTTTCTGTGTCAGACTGAGAAATAAATAAATCTGCTGTTTAGGAGCTGTGTAGTTCTAACAGAAATAGATGGTAATATTCATATGTTTTAAAGCCATTTATGTTTCATTTCTGTGTTTGACTAATGCCATTTCTCTCTGCTTTATCCCATGCTAACTCAGTTTAATGAGAGGTCTTACTGGCGTTTTTGGAAATCTCTGCATTCCAAGTAGGCTAGAAGATTTTTGGGTGTTTTTTTGCTTTGATAATTCCCCTCAGGTTTTAATACCTTTTACTGGGAAGAGAAACTTGCCAAATTAATACACATTGTTGTCCTCTGCCGTGGGAGGAGAAAAGGGAAGATAACTGCTCACAGTTAATACACCAGATTTTGTCTTCCTTTCTACCTTTTTACAAATTTTTGTAGGTTCATTACATAATGGCTTTTTAAGACACTGGATGTTTCATATTTCTCCCTGCCTGTTCCCATGTCTTCTAAAACAATAAATAAGTAGCAATAAAATGAAGGAAAGAGGGAGTAATAACCTTGTTACAGTCTCTATCTTTCTTTTCTGTTTTAAAGAGTATGGATGTCTCTGCAGGGCCAGCACAAATATCTGCCTGTGCAGCACTCCCCAGCAGATGGTCCTTTGGGGCAGTGTACAAGCAGAATTTGTGTACAATGAGCCCAATAAACTCCCCCAGCATCTAGCAATCCAAATTGCTCCTTAGGAACTTGCTAATCAAAGTACTGCCATTCAACCTAGTTCCCGTTTTTCTATCCCTCTTTCGACCATATGGACATTTCTCACCTTGATGATCCCCTTCCTGAAAAGGCAGCATCACAGTCCAAGTAGTGTGTGCTGCAAAAAGTTTTTCTTTTGGCATGCCTGGTAACTTTTTCCAGTGTCCCTCAAGTATTACGTACTAAGAAATACTGAATAATTTACATTCTCCTCTCTATTGTATATTTTTCTTGAGTTTTCTTTCATTGTTTTGTTTGGTTTTTTGGGGTCATAACTAGAACTGCACTAGAACTATGTGGAGGGTAAAAGCCTGCCCCAGACATATGCACTGACATAGTTCTGTTTTTCTGCTTCTTTTCCTTCTCTTAATTGTTCTTGTGTTACAGTTGTCTTTTTAACTGCCTTTTAGGTATTAAACTGCTGATTTCAAAAATCTTTTCCCAGTGATTCCAACATTTGTTATTGAGTTTAATAACTGTGGTAGAGGCCATCATCATGTAGGTTCGGTTAGGATTGTTTTTCTCAGTGTGTGTTTTCTGCATTTATCATGGTGCCATCTTTCTTCTTTCTCTTTATTGTTCTGTCATTCCTCTGAGATCTCTTGTAACTATTTACATTCAGGCTTTTTTTGTCTTGAATAATTCACTAACATTAGCATATATTGTCATCTATTTAGACCTGTTTTCAAGTTTCTTGCAGGATCCCACTGTTAACCTCCATCATTATGATGCTTGATTTATTCCTCTGCTCTATTTTCAGTTTCTGATTCTCGAGAGTGTCTTCTGCCATATCCCATGATAACTCAGTTTATCTACTGAGGAGCCTTGTTTGCATTTTTTGGAATTCTGTGCATACCAAATAGACTTTTTTTTTCACTTGATCATTGATTCAGATTTTAGTACCAATCCTATTAAATATTTAGCCAACAAATATAACCTCTGTTTTGGGGTATTTTACAGTAACTTTACCTTAAACACTCATTCTCTTGCTAGAAAATCCTCAGCTAAGATTTTGTAATAGTAGTACATTTGTTAGATAGCATGCAAAACTATGCAAACGAAGCTATTAAGTAATAGATTCATCTGCTAAATCTAAAACAGCATTCATATTGCTGAAAAAAATCTTTATTTGCTTGTTTTTAGTATTTCCTTTTCTAAGCTATCTTTATGTACATACTTGAGAGAAACCTTGACAAATAAATAGCTTCTGTGAGATAAGTGGCATTCATTTGTTTTTATTTGAACTTAGCTATGTTACTACAAAATGTGGTGGAAAATATTATCATCAAATGGGACAAAGTGTCTGTGCAAAGAACCTAGCAGCAGAATTTCCATCAGAGATCCCCTTGGGTTTTCACAGCCCTTTTAGTGATGTTTGCTAACTCTGGAGTTACTGAATCCTCACAGTTGATGTTTAGTCTGCCATAATTTCAGTGCGTGTTTACAGCCATGAGATTCCATAGTGTGTCCCACCTTTCAGTAGAGCAGACAGTGCTGAGCCAAGCTACTGGGCAAACAGTCATGCATTAGGATTTGAATGAATAAACAAAAACTGTGTTTGTGGGAAAGGTGGACATATTACTTGATCTATGCAACAGTAGCAGGGCTCATTGTTGTCAGTGACCTTGGAAGTAAACAGTGAATCTTCAAGTGTGCTGATGGTAAATAGCTGTTTTGCTTAGTTAAATGCCACACCAGTGGTGAGGAACTCCAGAAGTGCATCGGTAAAGCCTGAAAAAAAAAGTTTTGGATTACAAAATTCACGGAATGCAGTTAGTACTACAGGACAATACAAGGACACAACCTCTGGCTTGGGAATTTCTGAGTTGCAGATTTCTGGAGAGTGCTCTCAGGAGCACACTTCTGCATGCTCCATCTTCATCTCCTGCTCTGAGTGTTCACTGCTGCCCCCTGAGAGGCAGCGAGGGGAGGATGTGGTCCCACACTGTCCGACTGATTGTAGGCTGAGTTAATGCTGAGTTGCTGTTTCAATAGAGAGATGTGTTGGGAAGAAGTGGTGATCTCATGAAAGCTTTATGTAGTGAAACTGAGTAAGGGAAGTGTTTGGGAATTTCCTCTCAGTAGCTGTGATGGTATTGGTTGGTTACAGAGGTAACCTGGTACTGCTGCATTTGGCTGCAAAACGTTTACACTAGATTTTTAGGGACTTGAAAGATCAGAAGCACCATCTAGGAAGGCATTTTAAAACTGATTCTAAGTTATTCTAATAACCTGCTGCTTTTCTTAGCCCTGCTGGAAGTAGGATAAATAGGCTAGGGTCTCAGGCAGTGACAGGCCTGCCTCTATAGCCTTACATGAGGATTGAGTCTCTGTATCCTATGCTGTGTGCACTCTCTGTAGGCTGTATAGCAAATTCACAGAACAACTCAAAAGCAGTGTTGCTCTCTGGATTCACCACTGCTGCACATATTATTAATACCTTTAATCTTGCAAGATTCCCTAGGCGAAAAGGGCTAGAAAAAAATGTAAATCTTAATTGCTCAGACATAACACTGATACTGTTTACAGTACCTCAGAAAATGTCTCCTGGCTAAATTCTGAAAATTAGTTTGGGGGAGGGTGAATTCAAGGCATACATATGTTTGTTTTGGTTTGTGTTTTAAGATGTCATTGCCAAGAAGTGCTTCCAGAAGTTCAGTTTTGGCATAACAGTATATGAATTAGCACCTTGATTTTCCTAGGCTTTCCTTAGATTTGTATCTGTTATCTGTAACATATGGCATAAATTCAATGAGTAATTCTTCTCTGGTTTCTTCAGAGTATAGTCATGGATGTAAATATGCACTGAGCTTTTCTAGCAGATACAAGAAAAGAATGAGAAGTGAAGAGAGGAAAAGAGCCTCAATTTATACATTTTTCAGTTTGATTTTTTTCTTTCATAAGATGAAGGAAGGTAAGAGTTGCAGTGTTAGTTGGTGATTCATGATCTGCCAAAATAAGCTTGACTAAAAGAAGAGGGGGAAAAAAGCCCACCCGAAAGTCATGTTTTAGCTTTTGAAATATGGAAAAGGAAGGAAATGTAAGCATTCTCAGAAAAAAAGAATTTTACCACGACCTTGGCAGATATTTTTGTGTGTGTTTTTGCAGATGAAAATTGAGAAAACAACCTGGTAAATATAAATGAAAAATTTAAGTACCACATGCTAGTCTAACTAGCAGAATCTCTGCAAATAAATTCTAGTAAGATCAGTCAATCTTTAGATGAATATCAAGATATGGATGGTTTTGATGTAAAAGTTTATTTTGATTCTGTGCATACATCTTTTACTTTCACTTCCCTAAAGTAGACCACTGGAAGATAGGAAATACTGCTTTATGGAAAGAAGCCTGGAAAATCTTTATGCAGAATCAAGTTGCTTTAATTCAGTGTGTACTACTTGGTGTTCATGACTTTTCATATTCAATAATAAACTTCTCTTCACCCACGTGCCCCTGCAGCCCTGGTGGTTTTCATTTAGGATGCAAGTCTGTGGTCCATCTGCTGCTAGGCATCTTGAAATACTTCATTTGTCGGAGATGTTCTTTTAGATACAATGTCCTGGAAGAGTTCATATTTAGTGGGAGTGCTATTGGCAGCGTAAATATTGACTTCTGTGGTGCTTGTCTGTGGCACTCATCAGCTGATAATTACAGGCAAGCCGGAGATGATCAGAACAGATGTCTGTCACGTGCCCACGCAGTAGCTGGGACCAGAGACACTTCTTCAGCAATATTCAAAAGTAAATCTCTAAACTGGAGCAACAGCAGCATTTCCTGAGGCAAGAGGCAGCCTTCAACCAACCATTTTCTATTAGTTTTCCAGTGGCCTTTGTCATCCAAACTTTTTTGCAGAGTTTGATGCCATTCTGGAATTCCTCTCCACTGGTAGGGCGTTTAACTGAAGGGCTGTCAGCTAGGCTGGTTAGTGGCATTGGTACCTGGGCTGTGGGTGGTACTGTGTTTTGGGAACAAGGTCACAAGCACCCAGTGTAAACCCAGCTTGAAGCTGGAAGATCAGTCTGAGCTCAAGAAGGACCTGTCCTTCCTGTTCACTTCCATTCTTGGACCACCCTGGTTTGGAGCCCTTTCCTATAAGGTTCATGATAAACAAGAACCTGCATTATTTTGGTTTTGCTAATCTCCCTCAGTCTTAATCTAGGAGTTATGGATAGGGAGGGGTTTTTTTATGATCAAATACATACATGAGAAACAGAAGATGAAAATCCCTTCAGTTGCACTGTCGTCCCTGCTTTGCCTTACAGATTGAAACACTTTCAGGCTGCTGGCAGTCTTGTTACTGTATGAAATATTCATGTGGCACCTTTGCATCTCGACTAGATTCCTGTCTCTGGCTTGGTAGTAGGGAGAGACAGAAGGGTGGAGGTGGGGACAGCATGCTGTCAGTGAGGTCAGACAGTAAAACAGTTAAGCATCTTCCCTGCAGTGGGAGCTCTGCTGCTGTTGCAAGCCCTGGCCATGGGCTAACACAGTTTTGTGCTGGTTAACAAATAAAATGACTGAAGTGTAGGCTGCAGCCAGGGTGAGAAATAACCTACTTCCCCGACTTCCACCAGCTAGGAGGAATAATCTGTTGCCTGAGGTTATCTACAGAGCATTTGAGCTCTGTGCTTACTTTTCAGCTTAGCCAGGAACAAGCTTGTAGTGGTTTTGGGTTTGCAGAGTGTACTGCTAGCCCTCTAACTTCAATTTGAGATACATTCTTGAGGAGAAATAATTTGTGAGGCAACAAAGTTGACTACTACTTCTCTCACGTTTCTGTAGAGGTGAATGATTTGCTTTATATGAGCCCAATTGTGAGTTAGAAATTACAAACTGTAAATTTATGATCTTGTCATAGTAAAAAAATGAAGCCGCATAAGTGTTCATTTCTGTAAGCAATCTCTGAAAAAAAAAATGGTCGTGGAAACTGTTGGATTGTGTTCCCAACTGTCTGTGATCATCCAAGAGAAATTGCAGGCAATTGGGTATTTGCCCTAGAGGCCACTTGAGCTGTTATCTATGGGTATCTGTTTCCTGCTCTGGGTAATATATGGAAAAATTCTTCAGGGCTTAAGGCACATTTTAAAGACTGCAAGCTGGGTTGTACTCAGGCCAGCTGAGATAAGACAAGATATTATTGAGGAGGCCTGCAAGGCAGTCAGATTGGTGTTGCACTCCTAGGGTAAGCAAAGGTGTGGAGGCACCAGCTTTAAAAACTTCTTTTTTTTACCTGTCTTTAAACATGGGATCTTTGACCCCTGGTGCAGGTGGTGCTGTGTGCTCTGTCAGCACTATCCAGTGCACAGGTCCTTAAAATATTTATGAAATAATCTTCTGCATCTGTGCCACTGCTCTGTTGAGATCTCGGCTCGTTCTTATTGAAGTTCATTAATCAGTTGTAGAGTTTTGGTTTTTAAATGCAAGTCCTTCATATTTGTTCTTCATTACCTGGCATGCAATAAACACAGCTGCTGGAACTTGAGTTTCCTCAGCAAAACATGCTGCAAGAGTGTTGTGAGTAGGTTATGAAAATCTGACATACTCCAAGTCTCTTAAAAAAAGAATCTGCTTTGCCAGATAATTTGGCACTTCCTGCCTGAGTGAGCAGAAGGATGGAGTTGAGGTTGATTGGCAGGCTTTACAGGCTGGAGAGGGGAGCCAGTGTGAACATGGTGAAGTGCAGCATGACCAAGTGCAAAGTCCTGCACCTAGACTGGGACAATTGCCATCACACAGGCTGTGTGATCAATGGATTGAGAGCAGCCCTGCAGAGAAAAACTTGTGGGGATTCTGGTGGATGAGGGGCTGAACATGTGCACTTGCAGCCCAGAAGGCAAGCTGTACTTTGGTCTGCATCCAACTGAAGTATTATATCCAGCTCTGGGGACTCCCAGGATAAAAAGGATGTGGACCTGTTGGAGTTTGTCTAGAGGAAGGCCACAAAAATGGTGAGAGGCTTGAAGCACCTCTCCTATGAGGAAAGGCTGAGAGAGTTTTGGTTATTAAGCCTGGAGAAGAGCAAGTTCCCGGGATTCCTCTTTGTGGTTTTTCATCGTCTAAGGGGATTTTACAAGAGAGATAGGGACAGACTTTTTAATAGGACCAACTACCACAAGGGGCAATGGTTTAAGCTGAAAGAAGATAGATTTAAATTAGATATTAAGAAGAAGTTCTTTACTGTGAGGGTCATCAGGCACTTGAAGAGGTTGCCCAGGGAAGTCATGGATGCTCCATTGTTGGAAGTACTCAAAATCAGGTTGGATGGGACCTTGAGCAGACTTTTCAAGGCAGCCTTAAAGATGTCCCTACTCATGGCAGAGAAAGTTTGACTAGATCATGTTTAAACAACCCTTACAACCCAAACCATTCGGTCGTTCTGTGTCTACAGGTAGGACCTATGTTGTTTAATATTTTGAGAGGAGGGAATATCAGACTATTGACTAGCTTATGACTGTATTTTTAAAAGTCCAAGCAAAAAACAAATGTTTAACTGAAGCACATTTGATGTAGAGATTTGGTGTTATTGCATACAAGAGCTGTGGAAGATTTGAAAAAAAAAGACTTAGAGTAGCAATGTTTATAGTCTCATTTTTGTATAAACCATTTTCGTTAAAAAATACCAGCCTCCATATGATACAGTAGAAAGAAATTTCCTTATAAGCAGATTCTGGTACAGTTTGCTTGCTGTTGTATGTCTGACACCTCTTCCTGAGGCAAGATGAGGCTGTGAAGGAAAGGGAACACTGACTGATACTGAATTAAAAATACCAAGTCTTCAAGGCTGATTTTCCTGGCATTTCTTTGAGTATTTCTTTTCATTTGATATGGGAAGACAGCTGTCCTTCAGTGTCCTTTGGTTTCTGATAGCTAAACATCAAGGTTTCCCATTGCGTGACTTTGGCTGTTGTTCCTCGGGCCTGGAGGCACTTTGTAGACTTCAGCTGCAAAAGGATAAGGGCATGGATAGATGAAGAATCTGGCTGAGGAAAAGCAATGAAGTGTTGAGGCTATTTTGCTTCTTGAATGCCAGTTCCTCAGAGGGGTTGCCATCCTTATTTAACAGGGTAATACAGGAGAAGTTGTCTTGTTTCCTGCACACTATTAGCAGGGTCACTAGTGTATGATGGTGACACCTAAGTCTGGATTTCATGGCTGCTTCTTTGGGGAGCAGAGAAAACCTTTGTTTTGTTTGCCACCTAAGGGTAACTAAGAGATTTGCTATATTTGCTGTAAGAAGTCACGGAATGACAGGAGGAGCAGTCCCACCTAGCAGGAAGAGTATCAAGGAAGCTGTGTGCTTGATGGAAGCAGTATTTTGAAAGAGAAGAAGTATGTGTTTTAGTTGAATTAGTGTGTGTTCTGTCACCAACGGATTGCCTGTCGGGTCTAATTTGAAATGAAACTAATTGTTAGTCTGACAGCTTGATGTGCTGGGAAACGTGATAAATACATTGGTACCAAAAATCGTTTTCAGCTCTATTATCTAACTGTTGTTTGACTTAATGAGAAAGGAAGAGCTGAAACATGAATGTTTTTAGGAACAGCTCCTATACGTTTTGCTTATGTAGAAATAATGCAAGATTTTTGTGCTCTTTTCATCAAATGCTTTTAAAAACTGTTGTACTCTTGTTTCATAATCTTTGCTAATTAACATAGGCGTAAAAATATTGCTAGCTCTGGAAATGTTAGTATGTTTATCCTGTTTTTCTTCCCTACTCAAGCAGATCCAGGATAGACGGCAATCTGAATTCCCTAAACTACTGAGATGTAGAACTAAAGAATTAATTTGCATTTTTGGTCATAAGAGATTTCATTAGAATCACTTGAACTTTAAAGAACTAATTGCAAGCTTATTTTACAGTTGGTATTAAAAGGACAGCAAGGTCACTTTCTCTGATCAAAGTGAAGACTGAAAATAACTGCCTGGCAAATCACATAGATAAACTTGGAACCAATTGTAGGAATCATCAAAGTTTTATTGTTATGGCTTCAGACTGGTGTAATTAGGCATTACCTTTCGGGCAGACACAGAATGTAGTCTCCCTCTCAAAAATTAAAAGCAGCTTGCTGTGAGACTGGCTTTGAAATAGAAAAGGCAGTCGTTTGTCAGGAAGGTAGGACTTCAGGCACAAATCTGGGCTAAGTACTGTCTTTGTAGGCAGCTGTCTTTACTGCTGCCACCAGTTTCTTCTCTTTGCTTTGTTCCAGCAGTTGTTTTGATTTTCTGAAGAAATCACTTAACATTTATTGGCTCTTGCCTTGTGACAGCAGCCAAAACTGCGCAACAGTACCAGAAAGATTTTCAGCGAAGCCTTCAAGTTGAGTTGACTCCTAAATATGTGTAAGCATTTGTTTCTTTCTTAAGAAATTGTTTTTTTCTCTCATTTTGCAATCTGCTGTGATCTCTGGAGGGGTACTGGTTAGTGGCAGCAGGGAAATGTTCTGTTTTCTGAAGTTCCTTTTTGATCCTGCAACAAGATGTAAATCAGCAGAGGATCCTTGCTGTAGAAACATCCAGGGACTAATGTCTCCAAGCAGTAATTTATCAGCGCTAGATAATAAGGGAAAGGAATTAAAGATCCTGAGGGGATGAATATCTTTCTAGGACAAAGAAGGGAGGGTCAAGGAATAGGAGACTCTTGGAAGAAAAGATTACTATTTTCTGAAAAGATAATGGGAAGGTGATTGTCTTGAGTGTGAGAGAGACTCCTGAACTGTTACTAGATAGGACAGAAAACTGAGTGAGAGGCCTACTGAAATTAATAAAGAGCTGGATAGCAAGAGGGAGAGGAAGGAAGAGATCAAAATCAAGATTTACTAGAATGGCAGAAGGGAGATTAAACTTGAGAAACAGAAGGGAGTCAGGAAAATGTGTTTGCCTCCAGTACTTCTACTCGTTCTCCTTTGTGTCCAGGAACTAGACACAAGATGTCAGCAGTGTCCTTACCTCATGCAGTGCTAGCCAGTGCAGAGGGCTCATTACTATTATCACCCTTCTGGCTTAAGTAGCTAACCTTCATCAGTGTGATGATTAGCATGATGAACTCTGTTTTCCAACTTCACTTGTTAAAGGCAGACTTGGAGATTTAGTCCCATGCAGGCTTGCCTACCATCTAATGAGCTGTGTGCAGCTCTGCGCTCCTCGTGAAAGCGATCTTCGGAAGAGGAAAAAAAGCCTTCTCCCTTTTCCTTACCCTGCTGCAAGAAAGATTTCAGCCTAAATGATATTACTAGGGTAGGCTAAGCCAAGCTTAAAAAAAGAAATCAACTTGACCTTCACTGATCTTTGTTTTGGTGTTTTCTTTTAGATGCAATGGGGGCTGCAAAAAACCTGTCCGTTCTTTCAGACTTGAGAATTCAATAACAACTGTTTCAGATTTAACGTCTCTTAATTATTAGACCATCACACTGAAATTATACCAATCAGAAGCTCCATATGTGCAATAGTTGTCTTAAAATAACAGTATGACTTCATTCAAGCAAACAAATCCCCTCAAACCTAAGGATTGGGGTAAAATCTGTTCCATCTATATATTCACTGACAAACTTTAGTTGCCTGATCAACTCTCCAGGTTTTCTCAGAACTTACTTTATTCCCCAGAATTTATGTCATTAAGAAGGTGCTTGCCCAACTTTGTATAATACCCATTGAATTTCCTGTGGCTCTAGTTCCTATTTATTACACTTTAAAAATCTTTTTTCACATCAGTCTCTGAATAATTTCCTTATGGCCTTTTTGATGGTGCTTATAAGTGGTGCTTTCAGAATCAGTTTATTTTTAAAATGTTCTTCAGGTATAAGGAAGCCAAGTTTGAAGTTAAGGTATAATTAATGGGCTGGCCAGCTTGACCCTAAGGTGCAGTCATATTAGAATACTTAGTTTGCATGTAGGACTTGGTATTTTCCAGCTATAGCTCCTATTGCCTTTATTTGCATTGGCCTTTCCTGCATTGAATTGAACATCTCAAGTTGGATGCTATAAAAAAAAAAAGAAGAAAGTTTAATCTGTGAAAAGTTTGATTATGTGATTTGCTAAGTATAGCTTTTGGCTATTTTCTGGGAAATTACTAGACTCCTTTAGTTCTAGATGTCTTCTTTCTTGAGCATTCCCTAGGTTTTTTCCTAAATCCTTTCCAGCTGTTACAGCAAGGGCACCTCTTGTGTAATCCTCATTGATAACCAGAGGTCTGTTCTGTTTGCTGAAGAAAGGGTTTATGTGAGGGTAACATAAGAGAAATTGGTGGAGCATTCAGTGCAATTTGTGAGTTCTGTTTATTAGTAGACAAACTGTATAGAATCATCTAAATTCCAGTAAGTAACATCTGGTTCATCCACACCTTCATGCTACTTTTCTTTTGCTTTCTCAGCTTCCTTCATTTTAAAACAATTTACATACCATTAGCAGAATTTTGTTTTCTACTGGTTACATGCTAGATGGGAGCGTACATTAATTGAAGATGATTTCAGATGTGTGCAGACCATGGTGAGATTTTGGAAATCTCTCATCCAATTGCCAAAATGGATGGGAACAGATTAAGACAATGAGCTATTGATGAGATGAATAGCAGGGAAGTGATCACTTTGAACTTAATTAAGTCATTAGCACTTTTGCTAAACTTTTTCAATTGGTCGCTATTAGAAAGCAATTGCTAGGTGCAGATTGCCTGGTTTAAAGTTCTAAGCTTCTTACAAACCATAGCATCTAAGGACGCAGTTCAGGCTCTGGATCATGAGATAACTCAGGTTGGAGATGGCCTGAGAGATCTGTAGTGTAGGCTCAAACCAGGGATGAGCAGAGCTCAGACCAGAATGAATACGCATGGCTTTATTGACCCTGGTCTTGTAAATCTCCAGAGATGGAGGCTGTGCAATCCCTACAAGCAACCTGTTCTTCTGCTCTACTGTCCTCATGGCAAGTTTGTCTGCACAGAACCTCCCTTTTTTCAGCTTATCCCTGCTGTCCCATCCTGCAGCCATGCACCGCTGTTTAAAGCCTGGCTTCTTGGTAGCATCCTTGCAGGCATTGGCAAGCTGCTGTTAGGTTTTCCCAAAGCCTTTGTTCCTGCAGGTTGAACAAACCCAGTTTCCTGAGCCTTTCCTCAGAGGATAAATGATCCAACATTGGGAGCATCCTGATGGCCCTCCCTGAGCTCACACTACTTTATTGATGTTTTAGGGGCCCAGAACTGAACACATTATTCCAAACATGGTCTAGTGAGCACTCAGCAGAGCGGGTTAATCTTCAGCACAAAATAAAGCCAGCTTTTAGGTTACTAGAAAATGCTGCTGGCTCATGTTCAGCTTGCTGTTCACCAGGAATCCAAGAGAGAAATTAGTTACATTAGTTGTAAAATTTAGTCTGATCAGCCTCATCGTCTATAGCCTATATTTTATAACTTATCACTCTATGTCAAGTTTCTCTCCAGATTAGCTTTAGGTGTCTATACCTCTGTTTTCGCAAATCCCAGTCTTTTGTCCTTTTGTCTGCATCTGTGTCTGCCTGGCCTGTGAAACTCATATTTTCTGCCCTTGGATCTCCTGGGACTTTCCTTTGTAACTGTGTATAGTAGGGACAACAAATAGAAGCAGTGGTGGTAAAGAATAGCTGATGTTTTATGTGTTGTTTTTGGGGATATTGATGTCTGCCAAAATTGCAGGACAGTCTCATTTGGCTCATGAAGCTTTGAGAAATCTTGTGCAGGTGAAGCTGTATTTTCTTGGCCTTAGCCATGCAGAGCAGCTGCCTGCAAGCAGAAATGCCTTATCTGCAAGCACAGATGGTGTAGCTCATTAGACCTCCTAACAGAGCTGAAAATTTGGATGACCTCTTGGTCTTGTGAACCTTTATATATTTGAAATACTCAGACTTGTGTTTCATGCCTGAAGATTCCTGCACATCTTGCTTTACCTCTGTCACATCATTGGAACAGTGTGGTCCCATTACTGGGACTGTGGCCTCAATGCCTCATTTTCTTGCCACATGCACAAATGCCACAGACAGTGTTCCTGACAAACAAGTGGCAGTTGAGAGTCCCTGATAAGCTGGGGCATTGCCACATCTTCTTAAAGTTGCTTTCACTCTCGGTATGGCAGGGCAGATGATCTTCCCTTGAAGACAGTTATTCAAAGACTTAGGCTACATCCCTGTTTTCCAGAGGATCTGCACTTTATGGAGTAGATACTTCTACCTGCAGAGGGTAGACAGCCTTGTTGCTGTGTAGGAAGTCAAGTCCTGGATGGAACTCTTTCATTTCAGCTGTCTGTCACACAGGAATGTTTCAAGAAGTATCAGGATGAATTTTTAATAAGCTAAGAGGTAATATGTTCTGAATTACATATAGATGTTCAAGTAATGTTATGTGAGACCCACCTTGTGACTTCTGCAGTTCATCTCTTCAAGATCTTCATTTGCATTTATATTCCCTTAGCTGAATTGCAAGAACCAATTGATCCCAGAAAACAACCCTTACATAATCAGTTTGCTGATCTTAAGGTATCCTGGGCGAAACAGAGGTAATTTTGCTGTTTGTTTTTTTTAATTCAAAGGATAATAATATACAACATGTGAGATGATCATCAGTCTGCTGCAACCAAACAGTTTAGCATCTTGGAGAGCACTTCTTGCCATGGATAAGGGGTTCATTCTTACTGAGAGAGACATTATCTTGGATGAAGCTCTCATAGTTAAAATTGTCTGCAATGAATGAAGTAATGCTGCCAAATTACTGCACAGGAATAGCCATCTGGATATGCATTGGGGTTTTTTTGTTGTTGTTGTTTTGGTTTTTTTTTTAATTAGATTAATAGACCTGGGCACATAGACAAGTAGAAAGCCCAAGATCTAGATATTAATATCATTGTAAAAATGGAAAATGGAAAAAAAATTGTTACAAGCTTTGTGTTTTCAATAGGAAAAAGATTGGCCCTGTGTCTTAGAGTAAGAGAAACTTGTTACTTGAAGTTTTGATATCAGCCTTATGTATGAAATGTACATTTCTTCCTGGCTGTGGAAAGCCAACTGTGCTGTAAAGGGTATTAGGTATTCCTTCTAAAGGGGATGTTGCAGGTTTCTGTGTCCAAGCTTGGACAGGATGAAGCATCTCAGGCCCACTATAATAAAAGGCAGTTCCTAGGATCTAATTTCATTTGTTTGCCTTTGTTTACATATTGCAGATGTAGAATTATTTTGGGGTGTCACTTTTATCAGTGATTCCCTATTCTCTGCTCTCAGAACTGAATTTTACTGTGAAAACTCTGACAGAGACTTTGCTTCCTCTATCATGATTTTGGTCTCCCACAAAAGCAGATTAATCAGCAACCAGCCAACCTTTGGACAGCTTTATTTTAGGGTAAAAAGGCTAATGGGGGAAAAAAGCAGTTTATAAGTTGACTTTCATGGGATTTGACTAAGTTGCTGCAGAGTCAGAAGTTCACCAGTCTTCTGTTAAGTTTTTAATGTCTCTTAATCCACGCATTTTCTGTGAAGATGAACAGTGTTGACTGCTGAGGCCCATTGTTTTCCAATTTGTCTATGTTCTAGAAATTTTACATTAATCTTCCATTTTTAGGAACTCAAGATTTGTCTAGACTTTGTATCAGTGCTACAGTATGTTTTTAGTGTTACATGTGCTGCTTAATTTAAATATGTCTTCATAAAATAATTCCTGAAGTTTCCATATCCCAGAAGTCTCTCAGTTGTTAGATGATTATATTAGAATGGTTGAATTGCTTTATGCAGAAGTTGACTTCATAAATGCAGGAAAGGAGGAAATCAAATTTTACTGTGCAATAGCACTACATAAAAACTATTTTGGTAGATAGTAACTTTTAAGACTGTATCTATAGCAAAATACAATAATACAGCTGAAATTCACTAATCTGTATTTCCTAGAGAAATGTACATGTACATGGTTAATTCTAAACTATAAAATGTAAATGTGGGTATCTTGATTACTTCATGAGTTCATTGTTCTGTAATTATCTTTGGTATTTATTTCAGAATAATCGCTGCATAATCTGATGTTTGTGTCTCAACTTTAAAAGTTTTGAATGCTTTATATGGAACTATATTTGACAGTAAAAAATTCAGCTAAGTTAAAATCTTTTGAAGAATAAAATAACTTATTCATCATTTCGACTTTTCAGTCCCACCCTTACAATAGCTTTTTTGTTTTCTTGAAGTACCTAACAGAAACTGTTGGAATAATAAGAAAATTCCCAGTGTTTATAAGCACTTCAGAAAAGGCAGTCAGGAAGAGCCAGAGAGCTACAGGCTGGTCAGCCTTACCTCACTTCCTGATAGAGCAGGCAATCAGGGAAACTAGTTTCAGGTACTAGAAGGACATGAAAGTGATGGAAAAGTCAACATGGATGCATCAAAGGGAAGTCATATTTGATAAACTTCATAAACTTCTGCAATGAAAATACCAGCTTGATAGAAAAGGGGAGAGCCTCCTTGGATGTTTTCTACCTAGGGTTCAGAAAGACCTTCAAAGCTGTCTGCTGAAAGATCTCTGTAGAGAGGATCTGATGAAGCATGGGCTCGATGAGTAGAGGGAGGTCAGTTGAAAACTGCTTGAATAGCCAGGCCCAGAGAATTGATCATTTAAAGGAACTCTAGTTAGAGACCAGTTATTAGCGCTGTACCCCTGGGGTCAGTACTGGATCTGGTCCAATCCTCTTCATCATCTTCATTAGTGATCCAGGTGATGGGGCAGACCATGCCCACAGCAAGTTTGCATATGACACAAAACTGGGAGAAAGGGCTGATATGCCAGAGGATTGTGTCCAGTTCTGGGCTTCTTGGTATGAGAGGATGTTGGAGCTACTGAAGAGGGTCAACTCAGTGAAGGGCCACAAAAACGATGAAGAAATTGGAGCACCTTTGCTCTGAAGAGAGGTTGAAGGAGCCAGGGAGAGCTTTTCAATATATATAAATACCTGTAAGTAGGGCACTAAGGGAGACAGTGGTTTTTAGTGGTACCTTGTCACAGGACCAGAGACAATGGGCACAAACTGAAATACAGGAGGTTCTCTCAGGACATCAGTCAAAAAAACCCCAGTGTTTCCTGTGAGAGTAACTGAGCACTGGCACAGATTTCCCAAAGAGATTTTTGAGTCTTGATCCTTGGAGATAATAGAAAGCTGCCTGGACATTGTTTTGGGCAGCCTGTGTTCTAGATTGCCCAGCTTGAGCAGGGGCTTGGATCAGATGATCTCCAGAGGTCGCTGCCAACCTCAGCCCTTCTGTGGTTCTGTTGTGGAGTGCTCTGTAATTACAGTTCTGTAATTTGTTTTATTAGTTTTTTCAGTGTTGTTTATCTTTTAGACTTATAGACTGGCTAGACTAGACTCTCAAATCATTGAAGGCAGTTTTGGTTTATGAACTCTGTATGTGTATGGCCAGAGAATAGGTTAGGAATGAGAGTTTCCAAGACTCTTTTAGGTTGAAAAGTGCTATAATCTAAGATAGATTTTCAATTTCTATCTGAAGTGTAGTGGCAGACCTCTACTAAAAGGGATATTAGATGAAGCACTTGTCCTTTGTGCTGCTGCCCAGGAGAAGCCACCCAAGCTGCACATACTGGAGAATGGATGATCCATGAGAGCCATCTAGCCTTTTCAGAGTGTGGCCTTGTACAGCCATCTGCACATCTTATAAATGATCTGATGGGACAATGTGGAACCTGCTCTTGGTTGTCTGTACAGCTTTGTTGGTCCAAAGTGACCAGAGTTCTGATCAGTAGGCTGCCAGTGTCAGATGAGTGCAAAAAAATTATACATTCACAATGAAATGCTCCATGAAGGCAGAAAAAGCTGGTGATTTTCAGAGCGAAACAGCTGCCATGGGCATGTGAACCTCCAGAGAGACAGCCTGCCCTGAGCACTGACCCAGCACTGGCTGCAGTGATGGGACTGTTATCTGTGCTTGGCATCTGTTTGTGGGCACAGTGCTCAGTGAGCCTGAGCTGCCGCCAGATGAACCACTAGGGGAGACACTCAAGTGCAGGTCTGGGGACAAGGTCACACTAGCAATGATGTTTGAGTTGGCCTCTGCTTGCACTGCCTGTTCTGTGCTTAAAAGGATTATGATCTTCTGGGCTGTCAAGTCCACATTTTGCACAGTACTATATTTCTTTGTCATTACAACCAAATTGTTAATAGTTAAAAAGCACATGTGAGAAGATGAACAACCATCTCTTTTGCACTATCCTGTTTATTCTCAAAGAATTTGTGCTAAAATTCTTTTCATCTTTTCCCTGAGGATTATATCAGATATTTCACTTCTCCCATGCTTCTGTGATAGTGGTTCTGCAGGCTCAGTCACACATTCTACTGAAAATTCAGACAATGGTTTCTCAAGTACAAGTACCCTACTTAATTTTCTTCACTCAGTTTTCAGAGGTACAGATGTTCCTGTTTAAATCAGTCACATTTGTGAAGGCCTAAGCCCTTTGAAAAATGCAGCAGGGTATACTAAGGAAAATAGCTAGAATTCAAGTTTACAAACTGCATTTGAAACTGTTGTGTTATGTGCACAATAGCTGAGATACTGAATAGGTTTCCCTAGGTTTTCCAAGGACATAAACATCACCAAATTACATCTTCCCATTGCTATGTTAATATTTTGATTTGGTCTAAAACCTGACCTACCCGAAATAATTACCAGCCTTCCTGAAGTTCTAAATACGCATTTTCATTTAAAAACTGCTACTGAAGTCACACCTGTCAGTCTGGTTTAAGCTTTTAATTAATTTGTTTCTTAAGATTACCATACCTAAAAGAAATGGTAACAGATGATGAAATTGCTTCATGTGCCAAGTGACAGTGAGATAACATTTGGTGAAATAAAAAATGAAACTCTCTGAGCATTGAGTGGTTTGTGAGAAAGTTATGAGGGGCTGCTTGCCAGTCTGTGATACCTAGAGAAAGACAGGAATTACTTCAGGCTGGACTTTTACAATAGTGAATTGCCTTATCTCACGTTTTCTGGAGTGTTTCCATTCGTTGTTAACACCCTGCTGTTACTTGAAGCTCTGCAAAGTGAATGCAGGCTAAAATCAGCATGACTTTGCCACTTCCAAGGGTGATCATAGCTCTCCCTTTGACATAATGCTAGGTAGCTGCTTTCTGTCACACAGTGTGGTCTGTCATGCCAGCACAGGCAGATACAGAGAGTGGGAAATTCTCCATTCATTTTTCTTCTGTTGTGGAGAGTTGTAGCCTTTCTATTTCACATGTGAAAGTCGTAATGTTTTGATTCCTAAAAGATTAGGCTCTCCAGTGGTCTGTTTGGAAACTGGGCTTCAGGAAATAGCAGAGGTACCAAAATTAACCCATGAATGTCTGGTAGTTCATTACTGCTGATAGCTTATTGGTGCTTTACATATGAGTTGCAAATCTGTCTTTTGATGGTCTTTCAGAAGAATGGCAGTGTTTCTCATCTCTGTATAGGCTACAAAACATTTGGATTGTTTCCCCATGTCACAACTATAAAACTGGGAGGGAAGGGGATTGGGGATAGGAATTGCATACATGTGATTATACTTAGCCCACCCACACAGAAAAGGGGGAGAAGAAGGAATATTTGTGCACCAGTGTTGTGTCCCTTTGTATGCTTAACAAGGTCATGGCCAAGCCCTTTGTCTGCCTGAGATGGGAAGTCCATGGCAACATGTCACTGATACCCTGGGGTGCACACATCAAGGCACTTCATAGGCTGATCAGTGGCATCCTTGCATTGTCTTTTCATGGGCTTTCTCTAGCCTTACTTACTAAAACAAGATAGCTTGTGCTTGACATGGAACATATCCATGCTATTATCCATGGATAATTCTCCTGCCCTGTTATTGTGGCCTGTCATAGGAGCTTACACTTCCACTATGTTTTAGGATATTTTGCCTAATGTGTATTCAGCAGTACTGCCAAAGGAGAGGATGTTCTTTTTCCCTTTCTTTTTTTTTCCTTCCCCTCCCCCTTTCCCTTTCATTTCACTTTCTGTTCCCTCTCCTTGCAGTTTTCTTTCCTACTGTACCTCTGCCCAACACTCAAAAAACTCCTGAACCTAGGAGGAATGGGCCCTTCTCGTCTTACTTCTATTTATGGGTCAAGTAGCATGATTGCACTGTGTTTTTTCTGAGCTCTGGACTGTGCTACTATCCCCTCTGTGTTGCATCAGGTAGGGTTGCTGTTCTCTGTAGCAGAGCTTCACAACAAAACTTGCTATTCTCCCTTAAAGTTCCTGCACGCTTTACTTTCTACTCCTTTTGATGTGCTATGGTTATGAATGAGGATTGGTGCTGTAAAATTCATGGACATTTCTTCACAACTGGAAGTAGCTAGAAGAGATCCCCCTGATAGGCAAAAATGAAATTAAACTTCAGTTTGCAGCTGGCCATTATGTAGCAGCAATAGCATTGCTGTCATCTGGGTGCCTAGGGTATGTCTCTGTGGGCTTCTTCTGTATGAAGATTTTAAATAAATATGACAGGAGCCCAATACCCTTCTGTCAATTTTAATGTCATAGCAGCAAGTACTCAGAGCAAGAATACACGAGAGAATCTGTCTCCTCTCTTGACAGTGCAGGTTAATAATAGGAATGCCATGTTGGTTAACGGAAACTTTTTCCATAAATATGGAGGATGAAAATTATTTGTCCTTTTGATAAAAAATAAAGACATTCACTTTACACCTGCTCTTTTTGCATTTTTTTTTGGTGGTCACATAATGAATGGGTAGGCATTTGATGTTAAAGGTGTGTGCAAACTTGTTTGTTGGTCAAAAATTTACATGTATCAGTTTATAAAATGTGATCTCAGAATATAATGTAAAAGGAGAATTATAAGTGAATACAAGTACAAGCAGTAAATATCTCAGACATTGATTTGGCTTCTTGTGTTCTTATTTTGGGCTTTTTGAAGTCACAGCTGTCTGGTTGTTACCAAGAACCTGTAGTAATGCATGTGTTGGGGTTTTTTCAGCCCCTATTCAGAGAATAGATTTTCACTGAACCACAGCTTTTTGTGTCTGAGCAGCCTCAAATGCAGTCTGGCCTCATGACTTATTTGCACCTGCCATGAGTAGGTGCTCTGGGAGTCGCTCAGAGACTGAGAAGTGACAACAAATAGACACCAAAAATACATTATTGCTACTTCTAGCATTGTTGCATTCTGCTGACCTTTGCTATTCTATGTTTTGCAGCTCTCTTCTAAATAAAATATTCAAATAATACCTCTACTTTTCAGTTAAATGTAAACTTAGATTTTTTGGGTGGGGGGCTCAGTTTTTTAAGATAATCTGTATTGTAAGATATCAAACCAGAATGTACAGCCTTAATGGAATCTGAGGCCTTTCTCAGATACATGCATTTCTGTCAGTATGATTTCTACTCTGTCTCACACTCTTCCATGAGATGTTTTCCTGATGAAAGCAGGATAACTGTCTGAATCCTTTCCTGTGTTCTTTGACTTAGCAATCCCGGGCCAGTATACATTCTATCTTCTCCCTGAGTCTTTGATTAAAAAAAGAGGAAGAACTATAAGATCTAAATTGGTGCTGTTGTTCCTCTGAAGTATTTTTAGGACTTCTCATTGCAAAGGTTTTCAGCTGTGTCTAAGATCATGTGAATTCAGAAGAGTTCAGCTGAGTCAGGCAGTGCATCGTCTTACGCTCCAGCCTGTAGCAAAATTTGGTTGCTACAAGTTCCAAATTCCTGATGTATTTACGTGTGAAGTGATTATGCTGCAAGTTACAGAGATGCTTTCTCAGGAAAGCACTGACTTTGGAAATACATTATCCAAAGTCATCACATCATAGAAAATAAAGAGTTTGGTGATTAACTTGCCACTGTTGCGTAGTTAATGTCTTGCGATTAAAAACAACCGCAAGAACTACTGGTTTGGGATGTAGTCCTTGGGGGCTAAAAGGCTGTTAGAGAAGGACAGGATCATTACCTTACCTGTACCCTCTGCCAAAAAAGTACCATTGAAAAATTTCCTCTGGTTCTTGCTCCTGCAGATCTTGAGCTCCCTCTAACCACTTGCTTTCACAATGAAAACTCAGCAGGGATGTGTTTTACACTGAACTCTTAAAATAGTCAGCATTCACACATGTTTAGCTCTGTGTCCCAGCATATTGAGGAGTCTTAAAGGTGGGAGGGGAAATAAGGAAATGTAATGGAATCAAGAGATAAATAATAGAAAATACATTTTTGTAGTAGAAATAGCATCTATTTACAAAATGTTTCTTCGAAATGGGAAAATTTGAAAAGAATAGGCTATGAGTCACCCCACATTATGAAAAGTTATGAAAAGTAGTGTTTACAAATTGGCTGTGAGTATGATAAATGGTGTAGTTATTGTGACAATTGCTATTTCACCTTTTAATTATCTGAAAATCTGATTGTGGTGGTGTATGTTTTCATTAATCTTCACACTGATGTACTGGATCTCCATTGAACTACATAAAAGTAAAAATTACCTGAATCATGAGAAATCTCTGCATTTGCATATTAATAGGCTTTTACAAATCATGTCACAATTCATTAGTAAATAAAAAGCCATTAATTAAAATGCTTCTATGTCCAAATATACACAGAATGACAGAAACAGATTGTTGAAGTGTACGGAGGAATGGTATGGTTATTTTTGCTAATCCAACCTAAGCTGATACTTAGATACACGTTTTAAAGGTAAGTAGGGTAGTGATTTCTTAAGTCACTTCCTGTTATTATATTGTCACTTGTTATAACATCCAGGCAGTGGCCAAAGGTACTGACACCAGACAGTAATTTTGGAAAAATTGTGTTCTTGCTGGGTCACCCTTCAGCTGGAAGATCAGAAATGTGGCTTTAGACAGTGCTCTAGCCAGAACTGTCCCACCAGGTAGTGGATAAAGTAAAATGAGTAACTTTTAGTGCATCTTTATTCTTTTCTGTTGTGCTGTGCATGGAAATGACCAGTATGAAATACTAGTACGAACTTGCAGCATGAAGTACTACTAGTACTGCTGCTGCTTAATAAATGTAAGCTCAGCTGAGACTGTGCATGCATGTTTTATTTTCATTCCTCAGAGAGGCTGATCTATTTGTCCCATAGAAGCAAAGCAAAGAAGCAAAGATGTGCATCACAAACAGAAAAAATGTAGTCTAACCCTGCTCTGTGTGGTAGAAGGTGATGCTGCCAGGTAGTCAGCTGCCACCCTGCGGGTGCTATGGTGCTTCTTTAAGGAAATGAATTGCTTTTGCTGTTACTAAAGCCATTCAAAGAAATAGAACACCAAGAAGTGGCAGATCTAAGAGATTGAACTAGAAAAGTAGCAGTCATTCTTCTTTGATTAACAGAAAAATCACTAGTGGTATTGACGTTCAGGAGTTTGTAGTTGCTTTAAGATTTCTACATCCCATTGAAGTGAATGGGTACTGCTTTAGTACTATATTCAGATTTAACAGCACATTGATTTGTTATCCATTTGAATTGTCATGGCTTCTATTATCACTTTACAAAGCTAGACATTTATTTCACACAGAGTGAAAGCTTAGTGTCTAAGAACTCCTCTTGACATCCTTCAGATTACAATGCTTTGAATCCCATTGCTATTGATTTCCTGAAGGTTATTTTCTGTGTATTTTCATAGCACCAAGTCCCAGTCCCATTGACAGTGGAAGTTTTGCAGATGATTGTAGTAATATCTGATATTGACCTTCCAGATTAAACCCATAAGATTAATATGGAAGGAAGAAACAGCCTGTTCTGGTAGTGTTCAGGGGACTGGATGTTTCTAGATGGAAAATGACGCTGCCTTTCCAACCGCCGCCTCTCAGCACAGGCACAGTAATGGTAGTAGAGGAATCAAGTGGTTGCTTCCTCTCAGGTCATTGGAGGTCAGCTTCTCTGTGGAGAAATTATACTTCAACAAGTTCATTTAAATGAAGATGCACCCATGTCTGAATCCTTTTGAGAGAACTTCGTTCCTTGTCTTGTGTCACAGTAAAAACCTATCTGGGCTAAGTGTATTAGGGACTAGGGAGTTTCTTGCTATTAAAAGTAAGCTGTTAAGTTAAAAACATTTCTTAATTCCATCTTCTGTTGCTCCTATGTGAGCTCTGAATATAAAATTGCATACTTAAAGAATGTTCTCTATGTCTGGATGACATGATTTATGGCTCCACTTGCCACTGGAGAATAGGGAAAATTGTGTCGATAACTTTGGCAGGGTTTGAACTAAAGCAAGTTTTTGGCTAAGAACAGTCAGCTTACACAATCTTCAGCTGGCATCTGATACTACCAGAGTATCTTCATGACCTTCCAACATCCTTTATCATGTTCAGAGCTTCCCCAGGAGTGGCCTATTGAAATGGTCAAGAACTACCTTATGGTACCTTGTGCTATGGGCAGAGACATTTCCTTTGGAGAGCTTCACGTGACAGTAGAGTGCGACTGTAGGATGGAAACCATTGAGAATGCATAGTGTAAAATTGGGTTGAGAAGGCTCCCCATTACAGTTGCATGGCTGTGGAAGGTGATGCAGTATTTATGCATGTGCAGATGCCTGCATATTTGACTTCGTGTCTGCACTGGTTTTGGGGAAACAAATGGTACTGCAATTGCTCAAAGCAGTAGGAGAGTGAAAGGTGCACATCTACTGAATGATTAATACTGTGAAACATTGGAAAGCAAGATTCAGGTTATGAACTCTTAAGGGGAGAGGTTGGGAAATTTCAGGCCACTGCTGTGTGGCTCTGAGACAAACACAGCTTCACCTAGGCAGAAGTGATGAGATTTTCACCTTCTCAGCTTCTATCTTCTTGTGGTTTTCTCACTGCACTGACATCTTCTATTCCTAGTATGGCATCAAGCTATTTTTCCAGTTGCACTCCATCTTTCATCTGCTGAGAGATGGGGGAGTACAACAGTGCCACAACTGGCTCCTACATCTCTGTAGCCAAGACACTGCAGTGCAGGCCCATGCTCATGATATTCTCAGCATGGAAGTGTATTGCTGTCATGGGAGCATGCACAGGGATGCACTTCAGCGCCTGACAAACACGTGGAAGATTTGGTCTTCTCTCCCTTTTGAACCATGGCCTTTGGTAATTTTGCAAATGCTTGAAGTCTACCCTATTTCCTTCCTTATTTTAGAGTTTCCTTGGAATTGCATCACCATTTAAGCACTACTTACTTTATGTCAGTTTTCATAGGTCTCTTTTTTCCACAGTTAAGTGGTTACAGATTATTAAGTGGGCTGATGCTGGAGTGGCTGCATGTGAGAAGTTGGTCATTGGTGTTCACTAACAGCTAATGGAGATACTGCAATAAGAGGATGGAACCTTTATAAATCAACCAGCAGCTGGAGAATTGCAGACTATTTCTAAATCCTCTGAGTCTGTGGAAAAGGTGAAATACTTAAATCTTCATTTTGTGATCAGAAGGCAGCTTGAAAGAGAAATTTATTCTCTAATAGCAATATCATGTACAACAATATAGATAAGAGATGGTGGATCTCTTTCTTAAATAATTTCTTTTTATGGGTTATACATGAACTAAAACAAAAGATGAATGAGAGGCTGGTGAGATTAATCAGGCCATATGCTGCAATGCCTTAATAGTGAATGTAAGAATAATGAATGTCAATCAGTTGCTATTAAATGTAATGGCCAGTCATTTACCACCTCATTAAAAGATCAGGACACCCGATTTGCTTGTATGTGAATAGCAAAACAAATAGTAATTAAAATTTTTTCATAGGGCATTGTGTTCTCTTGGGGTGTATCAGGGCACAGCCTAAGACATGCAGACAGGAAAGTTGTATCCCAAAGTAGCATCTGTAGGTACGTGTAAGAATTTTGTGTGTATTTCTGTATGCACTGTGTTTCGTCAAGATTTGCCATCAAGGGGAAATGCTGCTTTTTACTTGTTTTAGTATTTGCTGCAGCACCTGGATGTTTTTGAGGTTGTTCCCTCTTTCATCTACAGGAGACTCTGAGGTTCAACAGTGCCATCCTGTGGATGATCTTAAAGATCTGAAAGCTTTGGCAGATAAATGACCTCAACACAATAAATTATCGTAGAATATCAGATACTGTATGTCCCCATGCAATCAGCTAAAACATTTCTCTCTGGTGGTCAGTCAGACTAATTATTACTTTTCTGTCCATAAAATTAATAACCTAAATGTATTATAACCAATGGGAAATTATTTCAAGCAAGCTGATGAGCAAGCTGATATTAGTTTTGTTCTGTTGCTGAGAAGTGTGATTTTAATCATCTCAGTGTGGTTTTAATCATCTTAGAATTTATTTTTGCAGACAATGCCAAAATCAAAGGCAACTCTGTAAATTCAAATAAGCATCCCTGTAATGACATATCTGGACATCTTTAGAGAAGCATTAGATTGAAACTAAGACTAGTTAATGTTCATGTTTCATAACCAGAAAATACAAATTCCCAAACAACCGTGAAGATTAAGGTGAATGATTTGAACAACTGGGCACAATAGTTTCAATTGCAGAAATAGAAGGGCAGGATTAAAGTATGACGTTTTGTTGACTGAAAAGGAAATTCTGCTCAGAATACTTGGGGAACCTGTTCATGGAGTGGATATCATGCCAGGAAAAAGTAAAAACCCACAAAACTTCTGCTCTTATTAGGGGGCAGTTGGGGGATTAATGAGTAATTGCAGATCATAGTATTTCATATATGGTTTTCATTTTGCTTGCCTAAGTTAATTGTGAGGAAAGTGAATGGTGTTTATTTGGAAATGAGCAGGGAAATAAAGGCAAGCTGATCAGTGGAAGGTTCTGCTCACTTTTCAAGTCCTTGCTGTTTTAGGGTGCTGGACGGGCAAGGGTATGCTGTCTGTGTGCTGCCTTTGCCTGAAGGATCAGGGAGCTGGGTGCAGCCCCAGGTGCTGTGCTGTAATCTCTTTGGTTTGCAGGAATTTCTCCTTTGCTTTCTCCACGCCTGTCACAGAAATGGCTCCTTTGCTCTTCACAGCTGTTAGCCAACTATGAGTCACAGTACATGCCAGTGGATGATTTGATTAAAACAAGGAAACATCAAGTCACAAACTCCAGCATTATTCTTGGGTAGGTAAAAATGATGATGTAATTTGTGGTTCCAAAGTCTTAGAAAAACACATATTTATAGATTCTATATATCTGTTTGCCAGGCTTACTTAAAAGAGCAAAAGGTGATTACCAGTGTTAAGACATATCATTAATTCCCACAAATATGAAAAGATACATATGAATAATTCCCATTCTTTAATCATAAATATGAATAATTCCATCTAGAAGATTATTTTAATGCAGTTTTAATGATTTAACTTTAGTCTAACATATTTTGACAAAAAAAATCATCCAGTCTGACAAAACCTTGCATCTGTGTAGTTTTGTCCTCTTTAAAATAGGCTAACATGTTTTGAATGTTGGCGTAGTGGAAATTTTGAGATCAATGCCTTATTTTCAGGAGGTTCTACATTTAATTCTATTTTAAAGATACCTGCTATTAATAATTTTAAATTTAGTCTTCTGCAAGTGTCACTTTCTACTTATACTGTAACAAGCGTAGATGAGAGCAATATTACCTACTCCTTTGTATACATACTGTATGCTAAGAGTTCTTAGCTGTCTCCTTATGTGGGTTCTTTGTACTCTCTCAGCTGTTTTTTCTGTCTATATTTTTCGCTCTTGTTCTTCACTTATGGTGTTCCTGGTCTGAATACCGTATTTTAATAGAGGCGTACTGTGAGCTACTATTTTTACTATTGCTTTTTCTCATTCTTTCTTAGTCTTGCTATATTGTTTTGATTTTTCTGATCGCCAGTGTACATGGGGCACTCACCTTCTGCACTGTGGCTGCAGTGAGACCCACTTCCCATTTTAGGAGCTTTTGTGTTTGTGTGGACATCAGCAGTGTTTGGGGGTGTTTCCTGGTTTTGTCAACTCTGAATGGAGCCCTTTGGTTTGGATTGCACTGTGAGCAGTGCTCACAGTCCTTCCTCCAGATTGGATCTGCTGTTCAAACTTCTGCTGGAAGCCAGCATTATATGCATTCCATCCTATCAGATAAGGGATGCAGTAGGTAATTTGGGTGCATCAAACACCAGAGTGGCTGCAGGTGTTCATCCCCCCCACAGCAGGGTGCTCTGCTCTGTTCTGCATTCGGGACCACTCTGAAACAGCTGTGAATTTGTGTCATCTCTGTGTGCATACGTGCACCGGCCTCTGCATGTATGTGCACACCTTCACTGCATTTATAGATAGAGATACAGTTAACTGCAAATTTCCCTGTTGAATCAGAAAACTGATTTAGTCAGGATCTCTGTTTTAATGGAGTTCGATAAATAGTCATCTGCATTATGTGTGTTCTGTGGCCTCTAGGAGATTTCACAGTAACTCCTGTGTCACTGTGTTTGTGTTTGTAGTATGTCTGTCATACTTCAGTTCAACCAATCCCTCTGAGGTGAAGGCACAAGATTTTAGTATTATCAATGCCTCGTTTCATCTAGTTAATGATCTTTGCAAGTTATTTCATCTTCTTTGTGATTTACCTTCCATGTCAAATAAAGATCCTATTAGAGCTAAGTATTATGGAATAATAGAAATCTATTCTATTTGAACAGTCAGGACAAATTAATCCAGTAGAGAATCTGATGTTAAACAGCTGCAGCATCGCACATGTAAAATCAGGGTAAGTTCTCTGGACACTTAGATCTTAACAGATGTGTTCTTTTTCTCCATATGTTAGAACAAAATAAGGATTTGCTCTGAAAGTATTGACACAAACACTAACCAGTCTTGGCAAACACAAAGCTGTGTTCCTTACACAGTATCAGCTGTGACTATTCATTAACTTTAAATAAATGTGTGCATTAAATAGCTGTAAAGCACATATATGTATAAACAAAATCAGGTTTTGTCAGAAAATATTTTTTTTTGCTTTCTTGTTTACTGATGCCTAGACAAAGGAATGCTGCATCTTCAAAACAACATCTGTCAAACCGATTTTCATCAGATTAAGTATATCCTCAGAAAAACCATCACAGTTTACAAAATACTGGAAATGTAGGTTGTGCTTTGTATAAAACACCAACAGAATTTAAAGCACTTAAAAGTGTTTTATAAATGTAGCGATGATAGCCTGTGCCTCTTCTCCATTTTTGTTCTATTTTCAGGAAGTTCTTGGGAAAGATAATGAGTGATGTTGCAACACTGCAATCCCAGTAGATGTCTCAGAGTGCAATTACGGAGTTATGGTCCTGGCAGCTAATCTGGGTCCACAAAAGCCCATGATTTGGGAGTCTGGCAGTAGAGATTGAATTTATTATGACAAAGTTCATCTCTGGAAAGATTTCTCTCATTAGGAATGAAATTAAAGCATGAATCAGTGACTGATTATCCAGGCCTTTCTCTGATCTGTTGAATTCTTCATTAGTATAGATGTGTGATTATATATGCTCTGGCCTGGTTCTGGTTCTATAGATCATCAAAGATAATGAATAATACTAATTTTTTAAAAGATTTTTTTCTGAAACAATGTAACTGGTAAAAATGTAAGGAAAGTCAGGGATTGACATAGGACATAAATACTGACACAATCATTCCAATTTCTGGCCAGCTTTTTGGCCTTTTTCCTTGCTACAGGATAGTTAATACATGGAAATGAGCTTGCTATTAAGCTGGTGTGTCTTCTGTAGGAGTGAAGCATTTTTCCTGTGTAACAAGTTAAATAGAGAGGTGAAGCCTCATTACTGTGTGCACCTGCAGCTGATCATGGAAACCTGGGGCAGCCAGAAACAAATGCCAGGGTTTCTGCAAGGTTTTTGTGGATGGAGGATAGAGGTGCTTGAGCTGGAAGCTGCGTCAGCATTCCCATTAGTTCTTCTATTTAAAAGCTGGAAATGTAGTATGAAGGACGGAGAGTCCAGTCAAAAATCCATGAAGATGACAAACAAGAGGGAAAGTCAAGGAGAAAACTGTTCCAGCTGCATTGGGGAGTAGATACCTTTTGCAGCTCTGATTTCCTGTTAGGTTGTTCTCTGTGTGTCAGCACTATCCTAGAGTGTCCCACATGAGCCCTAAGTGAGGTGTTTTGGTGCCTACCACACACCTGTGGGAGAGCCTAATCAGTGTCCTGTTTCCAAGGCACTGTAACTAAAGGCAGTCACAGAACCCACTGCATACAAACAAGGCTGAATATGTTATGTCGTGATATTGCTCAAGATAAATGCTTTGTGTCTGAAAAATATAGTTTTCACTAGGAAGATGGTACTGCTGAGTTTTGTCTTTATAAAGATGTGCTAGCTGCTTCTGAAGTACTACCTGAAGCATAAACCTCATATTGAATTTTAGCTTACAAGAAAATGACAATGATCTTTACAGGATCTTCAGCCTAATTCCCGAGACAAAAGAACATACAATTAAATTAAAATAAATACAGAAATCTGCCCAATAGTCTAACCATATCCAGCTCTGTCATGTACTTGGGAGACTTAACACTTGCAAGTTTGGACCCTGTGAACATGAATAGCATGGCATTTCAACAGGAGGCTGGGGTTTCTAAGCAGATTTGTGTAATTTGCAGTGGTAAAAGGTGTTCGAAATGACCATTATGTAAGAGATTCCTTCTGGTTGTCATTTTTGGCAAAAGCCATAGAACATTGCACTTGTTTTTAAAGTAAGAATTATGAACTGCACAGCAGGTAATACAGTGTGGTAGTTGGTGAACAGCTCATGGCACATTCAGCAAATACAGGCTCTGCTGGGGAAATGTTGATTTGAATTTCATGCATCATCCAAGCATAATGAACATTGAAAGGTCATGTTAAGAATATTAAAAAAAATCCATCTGATTTGACTTTTTCACCATATAATGTCAAGCAAAAAACAGTTTCTCTGAGTGTGACTAAACCATGTATAGTTGAAGAATAAATTGTCATACTTTTTTTTTTTCATTTACTGTTCATTTCCTTTTTAATGTCATGGTGTAAGTGTGTGAATTGTACCTTGAGCCACTGCAGTACATCTGTATTTTCTCAGTCAGAGTTATTTCTTTGAGTTTGTTACTCAGCATCCAGTAAGTCTCATGCAGACTGGAACGTACTAATTGGCTCAGTATAATTAGAATGAAATGGAAGTGTTTTGCTATTGATCTTTGCTTCTTATTAGTTTGTACTGACAGAAAATTGGATTGAAAAGGTCTAATACAGCTATTAAAATGTTATTTCTCATGGCAGGAAATATCACTATTATTCTTCCATAGAAGTATTTTAGAGCAGAACTCTCTTGCTTTCTCCTTTTTTTCTAACCTTGTCTTTCTGACTTTTTTAAAATTTCTAGGAGGGATGCTGAGCCTTGTTAAATAACCAGGCTGTTCAGAGACTGAGTAGCGATACCATGACTTACACAGGGCTCAGGCAATATTTATGAGTTCATTATAACAAGTCTAATACTGTGCTGCTTGTTATCTTAACTTCACACAACATCATGTTAATAAATTTTTACAAGCTGTGTAGTTGTAAAGTGCATCATAGTAATCACTATCATTCCTCTAATAAGTCATTTGATTTGTGTGTGCTTTGTGTTGTTCCAGCCTTGTGAGCTGTAACATCTCAGGGTAGGACCCTTCTTGTGGTCCAGGTTAATGGACCTGCTCTGAGTCCTCAGTTGCAAGTGTTCCCAGGGGGAGGGACACCTTCAGCTCCCCACTCTGCTTCCCTCTACAGTGCCTCAGCTTACATGGTTTTCTTACAGGAGAATTACTCCTGTTGTGGAGATTTTCTGGAGCTCCAGGTCCCAGCCCTTCTGCAGACTCCATGCAGATGTGTGGTTTTACTTGCCCCAGAGGCACTAAGGTTGCTGTGTCTGTAATTCAGACTCTGGCAGTGCCAGCAGGGCAAGCGGTTGGACACAGCTGTGCTGTAGCCTCCAGGTAGAGGTGGTCAGCTCAGGAGATCAGGGAAACCAATGGCTCGTGCTGACCAAGCTACAGAGAACTCTGGCTGTGGAGAGTCTGTTCCTGTTGGTGTGGATGGAGGGTCTGCAAATGAGAAACCAGGAAAGGCTTTGCTTTATGTTTTTTAATATTTGTTTGATTACAGACACATTTCTTTTTCTTATAATAGACTACCCGCTTGAAAAGCTGTGATTTAAAGTACTGAAAATCTGTGATTTAAAGTACAGTCTGTTGCTCTTTCTGAGACTCAGAATCCTCATTCATTTGATTGACAGATGTAAACTTGAAATTTATTTTATTCTCTAACACAGCAGTGACTTTAGTCCAGCTGCAGTTTTCATTGTGCAATACAAATACACTAAGTCTAAAGTACTGCTGGCAGTTTATGTATAAAATTTGAGGATTAAGAAACCAAAGCAAACAAAGACTCAGCATTAAGAAGCAGTATTGTTGGACTAGCCTCTTATTTCTGTCACAATCATTGTGAAGTAATAGCAGCCAAAACCTAAAGGTCTGGTTCTGGCTGCAGTAAGTACTACTAAGGCAATAGTCATTTGAAGAAAAAATATGTCTTGTCTGTTTGAAACATTAATCAGTTAATCAGTTTCCAAAAATGCCACCTTTTTTTTTTGCACTGTATGTATGATTTCCTTTTCATTTTTACCTTCTAAATAAGTGATACAAATAATCTCTCTTATTTTTTTCAGCCCACCTAAGCCAGCGGTGTTCATCTCCGGTGTCATTGCTAGGGTAAGATTATCAGTAAATTTCTCTCAGTCATAGCAAAATTACTGTGAGCTTTTCAGAATTACCTCCAATCAGAGCAAAATTAATCTTTTTCATACCCCTTCCTCTTTTGTGAGAGGAGGCTTTGTGTTTTCTATATTCGTGTAAGGCCCTTTGAGCATTCTTTCTGGATTTGTGTGAAATTGTTCATTGAAATAATTTCCACCATTTTTCTTGTAATTTTAGCACTTTAAGTTTATTGGATCATCTTTTTATATCTAAGCTAGATATTACTGTATTCATTTCCTTTGGAAGCAGCTGCATATTAAACTGCTGCTATAGCTTGATCTGTGATGAGGAGCAACCCTCCTGCCTGTAAGGTTACATGCTTGAAGATAGTGTGTTTCAGCTGCCATATGTGCCTTGAGGTACTTGGGATTTAGGGTGCTATTCCCTGGACTTTAGGAGCAGACAGGACCTGTAAATCCTTAGTATTAACTAGCCATTAATCATGTGGTCAGTAATTCCTGCATTGTGGCAGGGTTTTGTCGTGGCTTTATGTGGTGGTTACCTTACATCACTGGGGGTTGTAGTGTGCTTTACTGTAAGATCCCCAGCTGATGCCATTTTCCTTAACCCATAAGGAATGGGCAATTGGCAGCATCAGGGGAGAGAAGACAGAAAATGTCATCTGAGGAGAGCAGATCTTTGAATGCTGGAAGCAAGTTGGAGTAGGGTAAAAATTATAAAATGTAACAAATTAACATAGTGATTAAAATGAAACTAAAACAAGACAGTATAAGATTGTTGCCCAGTGAGCCAGTGAAATGCCCAGAGTTTCTGGCATATGACATGTTTGTCCCACTTTCTGAAGGCACTATTGTCCCTCTGTCACTGAGCACTAATAGTATTTGTTTCCTGTTGCTTTTTGGAAGCCTCATGGGACTGATCCTAGAAATGGCAATGCTAATTAGGTGACAAATAGGGTTACACCTGGACTGAGGCTGCCCAGCAGCAGCACCTGAGAGCCAACACTAGCAGACCTGGGTAAAAGATCATGTTAAACTTAAAAGCCAGCCATCCCTAATATTTGAGTCATAAGTAGTTTTAGATCCTGCTTTCTTCCTAAAGAAACTGGCTTTGTTTAGTCTGGAAAAGAGAAGGTTTTGGGGTGACTTAACTGCATCCCTCAGGATGGAGTCCTGAGCAACCTGGTCTAGTGGAGGGTGTCCCTACCCATGGCATTGATGTTGGAGTGGGATGATTGTTAAGATTGCTTCCAACCCCGGCCATTCTACAACTCTGATTCCTACAGCAGGCTTTTTGTGCAGGTATTTTTCATGCTGCCTTAACTTACTTTTAAAATAGTCTATTCTTTCTAGTGGCTTCTTGGAAACCAAGCACATCTGAAGATAGGAATATTTTGATTTTTTTTTCCCATGGGATCACATTGAGATACCTTATTATTGGATAGTGTGTGTAACTGGAAGAAGTGAAGCTTGCATAAGAAAGATTTTGAAGTTGGCTAATAAGCATAAAAACATAGAATATGTAAAGGGGGACCCCAAAATAACATGCAACATTGTTTTTCATCTGATTTTCACAGTTTTTAGAATTTGCATCAATTTGAACTGGAAAGTACACTTTTAAGATTCCTTAAACTTTTCCTGCTGTGTTCTTCAAACAGGGTGATAAGGACTTCCCTCCAGCTGCAGCTCAGGTGGCTCATCAGAAGCCACATCCTTCTGTGGAGAAGCTTCCTCACCCGCAGCATGTCAAACAGCACATCCACCAGCCTCGCAAGTGAGCTCCCGCCAGGATCTCCGCCAGCCTGCTTCGGTGACTGTTCTCAAGAGAAGACAAAAACCCTTTAGTAGTCACACTGTCAAATCTGTAAAATTGACATCTAAAATAATATGCTGTTTCTTTTACTTTAATTCTCAAGGGTTAATAAGAATGAAGACATTGTTCAGTTGTTATCCCAGATGGAAAATTCTGTATTGAGTATTTGCTGATCAGGGTTGCTTTTTTATAAGATTTTCTTATTGCCAAGATAAAAACTTCAGTATGAATAATATGATTAATGGGCTTAAAATTTGTACTTTTAGTTGTGGACTCACAGTAGCAGATAGTTAATGTAGTTTTTATGCTAAGCCAGTAAAGAAGAACAGCCCTTTTGTACTGGTACCTTTACTGTCTGGAGGGAGTTTGTTGGGTGTGTTGAGAGAGAAGTCATTGGTTGTCTTGATTATGTAGAACCCTTGTAGCCTTCATTATCCTATAGCATTCCACTCCAGTGCCCTCTGGATTCAACCAGGGAGATGATGATAGGGCCCCCATACATTCTCAAGTGGGCAGAGATCCAGCTGAATCTTCTTTACACCCCTTTGCCCTCTCACAGTCTTGCTGAGATTCTTCCCTCTGGTGGTCTGTGGGAATGGAGAGAATAGAGAAATCAGAATTACAAGAACACTGCTGCTGTAGACAGCTCATTTGTAATCTCATGGTCTCAGTGGGGGCTGTATTTTTGAGGTGATGATTTCACATTCCAATAGCAAGCTGAAGGAGTTCGTGACCCTCCATACTGAACTTAAAATAAGTTGGTGAAAAATCTGTTTCCTTTTTTTAATTTAGAATATGAGATCACCTTTTGAAACTAAGAGGTACCATTAGTAAATATGTTTATGATTCAATCTCTTTTGTACATCTTTTTTTTTTTCCTAGTCTTCTTATTCTGAAATACAATAGTGATATGAGGGAGTAAAAAGAAAGTAATTTCCAAACAGAGCAATCATTTTATTTTTACCAGATAATTAAATAATTTAATTTCTCAGTTCAAAATCACTTAGCTCTGTAATTTTCCTTCCGTAACTCACCTCTGTAAAAACCAGGAAAAATTTTTATACATTCTACCTATTTTAAAGTGTCCTTCTGTTTTTAACTGACTATAAATACAATACAGCCTTTGGTTTATAAAGCCTCCAGGTTTATAAAGTTTCTAATGATGTCAGAAAAAGTGGGAGCTAATGTTGCAGCCATTCACCTGGCAAATCACTGACATTTTAAGGTCACTTGGGGCTTTACCAGTTTTTTGTGGTTAAAAAACAGTGGGAAAAGTTTAAAAATTACTTTTTTTTTTTAAATTCTGCAGATATAATTATATTCTGAGTAGCTGATTTAAAACAACAGCAACAAAATTATGGGAAATATGGCCCATTTCACAAATGGAACAACTCACTTTGCGTGGGAGCGAGGGACCTGACATTTCCATCTCTTCGTAGGCTTGAAATGGAAATGATGTTTTACAAATTATATGCATGGACATATTTATTCTAAACCCAAGGAAGGATGTACAATCTGCAAATGCAGTCCTTATTTCCAATTTGATGAGGAACCATACTTGCCTTAAGGAACGAGTGGTGTTTGTAAGAATTATTCTGTATTAGAGTATGCGTAACTTTTCAAATCTGATCTCTGTTTCTGATGTCGGTGGAGCAGAGGCCTTGTTTGTAGCTGCTTATGAGTGTACAAGTGATTCACACCTGAGCAAGTCATTCATAAGGGTAGCACGGCTGAGCCTCTTGGACTCTGTGCAGGAGATGATTTGCTGGCAGGAATGTTTGCAGGCACGGCACAGGAGGGGGTTGGTGGTGCAGCCGTAGCTGTCCGAGTGCTGTGTCAGCGATGGTGCAGAGCATCGCTGTCACCTCTGGTACCTGCTGGCCTCAGGGGGAGCTGCGTGGGATCCAGCTCTGCCTCCTGCTGTGCCTGCGCCTGAAGCAGTGCCTAGAGCCCGGTGTAGTCAGTGGTGGTGCAGTCGGGAGAGTCAGCAGAGCTTAGGTATGGCACCGTTGACCAAAGGGAAGAGTCTTACAGGATTAACTGGATTGCTCTTGGCTCCACTGACTGCACTGGGAAACTAAACCTTGGTGTGGAGGCACACGGTGAGGTGGGGCTGGGTACCTCTGCTCCATGTCTTATAATAGGTAAAAACGGTTCTGAAAGCCACACCACATCTCCATTCTGACAGTAAGGAGCATGGATGCTTTCAAATTGCAAACTACTGCTCCTGGTTATTAATGCAATATATACAGCATATATAGACAATACCTGATTTTTGTCTTTGATTAGATAGTTATGTAAGTTTGTACAATGAGGTATGGCTCTTAAGATAGCTTTAGTGGCTTTTAGAGTGCAGAAATTCCTATATGATTAGAAAATGTCTCTGTATGAAAGCTATATATTGTTGGGAGGTATCCATGTTTATACATAGATGTCCTTACCAAAGCATTACCTTTTCCAAAGTAATCATAACTGGTGAACTGGATTTCTTACTGATGGTTATTGATACTTTTAAAATATGTTGCAATAGCATATAAGCACAGGAGATGTTCAGATGTTACCTTGAAATAACTGCAAAAGAAATTTGCTGTAATTGTCAATGTGGCAGTAATGCAACAATAAAGCATGAAGTTGTATATTGGGCTCTTTTTTCTCCGTAAGTGCAATGTAAATCAGCAGGGTGCAGCTTTGTGGCATTTATGGGATTTTATTACAGATTGCTGCATGACTAATCAATGTTTTATAGATAGTGAAACTTATTATGAAGTTTTATGACACAGTGGATGAGCTGTTTTGAATAGTCCAGTCTCATGCAAAATAAAAAGTAGATGCTACCAGCTAGAATGGGAGTTGCTGTTTTCCACTATGAAATTGGAGATGCTCACTCAGCCCCTGTGAAGCTGGAGAATCTAACCCTGGTAATAAACCAGGATGGTAAAGGAAACTAAATGTAACATTTTCCATTGCTTTGGAAGTTCTAGTCTTTCAGAAAGAGCAAGTGTTGTAATTAGGAGAGGTGGCAAGCTTTTCATAAAGCTGCAGTTTACACCATGCAGGCCATAACACAAGTGATTTGCTGAAGAATACAGAGAAATTGCTGCAGTGTTTCTGGGCCCTTTCTGATACTTTGGGCATCCCTTGTTTAGTGCATGTGTGGTGTGTATGTAATGCAGCAAAGGTGTGTGATGCAGTGCAGAGGTGATGGCTACTGCCCTGGGAATAGTGCAGCGTTGCATCCTTAGACTCTGCACTCACATGATCGCAGAATTGTTTAGGATAGAAAAGATCCTTAAAGTCATTGAGTCCAAGCATTAACCCAACACTGCCAAGTCCACCACTAAACCATGTCCCCAAGAGCTACATCCATACATCCTTTAAATACCTATGGAGTGGTGACTTAACCACTTCTCTGGGCAGCCTGTTCTGAAGCTTGACAACCATTTTGGTGAAGAAAGTTTTGGTAATACCCAGTCTAAACCTCCCCTGGCACAACTTGAGGCCATTTCCTCTTAGGTTGTCGCTTATTACCTTGGAGAAGAGGCCAACCCTATCTTGCTACAACCTCCTTACAGGTAGTTGTAATGAACAATAGGGTCTCCTCTCAGCCTCCTTTTCATACTCCAACACTGCATTATTCAAAAGATATCTTCTTTCATTAAAATTTTGGGAAAATACATGTGCATGATGTCGAGCATGCTGTTGATTGCATTGTCCATTGTTACTCCAAATTTCAGGGCCTTGTTATCAGCAGTGTTGCAAATGTTATTAGTAATTAGAAATTATTTACTTCTATGTCAACACTAAGATCTACCCTTTTGTCACTGAATGTCTTGAAACAGAAATCTTGTACTTTTTTCCACAGTAGTGTGATCACTGTATGTTCCTGGCTGTTTAATGGACGTACTCCCAGCAGTTTTCCATGCAGAGGTGAAGGGAATGAACGGACATACGTTTTTATCCCTTTGGAATAACTTTATTCTGAATACTTGCCATCTTCATGGGGGAGGTAGGCATGGGCTTTATAAGGCACTTCTTGTGTCCACTTCAGATTTGGGTATAATTAGTTTAAAATTGTATTTAAGTCTAAGCTAATGCCTTGAGATGCTGGATTAATACACATAATTGCATTTTAGAAAAGGTGGGGATGTCAGTATGGGTGCAGTTAATTTTACAACATGAGGATATGCTGCTGGTCAGAGGCTGCAATGACGTAAAGAATTAAGACAAATCTCTGTTTTAATTTCAATTCTTTGCACACAAACCTCTCACAAGATAAAGACATTTAAATATAGCTGCTTACAGCTAACGTTATCTGCCACATAAGGATGCAGAGGGATGCAGATCATGGTCACTGGCTGTCTCAAGAAGAACCTGAGTCAAGTCTGCAGCAGTAACTGGGGGATTTCTTCAGCAGATGGGTAAAATAAGTCAGCATTGTAGCTGTAACCTTTGGTAAGTGCTGTGCATGATTCTATCACATAAAATTAGTAAAAGTAGTTTCTTAAGAAGGTGGAGGTTTGTATTTTGCTTGTCCCTGTGGTTTTGGGTCTCCTTCAAGAATGTGCCTTTATTGATTTTCTTCATCCCCCATCAGAGAAAAGACTGCAGCTAGTGTATACTATTTCTTGAATCATAAAATGGAAGCACTAGCATTCAGATATGAGGCCTGAGAGCAGAGGTGGAGTGCATTGTATTTGACAAAGCACTCTGTGAACAAAGAAGTAATTTCTATTGCAATGGCTGTTTTCCTTCCCTTCAGAATGCTGATCAGAGGTGAGAAAAAGAGTATGATACCCCATTCTGGGAATGGAATTTATTACTATTTGGAGCTCACAGGCATGCATGGTTGCTGATGATGTTTTGCAAAACACAGAATGCTGTCAATGACAAAACTGAAATGAAGGATACTAAAGCCATGGCAAGCGTAGATCTTGCAAGTGACCTTCAAAGAAGCCCTGTAACATAATCTCTGCTGTCCAGCTTACATTGGAGGTATTTTTAGAAAACATGAGTGTCTGGCATTCTATAGGTCACTCGTAGCTTTAGAAAAAGAAAAGCATTAGTAATCCCCAGTGATTTTAAGGATTATGAAATTGGTCAGCTGCTGATGACACTGCAGCTGGCATCAGTGTCAGTGAGGTGACGTTGTGTTACCTCAGTATAGTGTCATTGTCCTGACTAAAGCTCGTTCAGCATAATGGTTTTTATCCTCCTTTCTGGCAGAGAAGCAAGTGGCAGGTTATGAAGGTGTGTGGAAGCGGTTCTTACAAGCCATGTGTGGTAACTGCTCAGGTGTCAATGTCTGATACCATGTTAAGATGGATAGTGACATCACTTTGTTACACACAGAGAGAGGAGTGAGTGAACTGGAGAGCCCAGCTATGAGATCACAGTTTCCAAATCACAGAATACTCTGAGTTAAAAGGGACTCACAAGGACCCAGCTAGTCTAATTAAGTGAATGGCCCCTGGGGAAACTGGACCCACAGCCCTGGTGTTAGCACCATGCTCTGGCTGACTGAGGTAATCTCAGTCACAATGGAACCCACTTGGCTTCTCTCTTAAACCAGAAGTGCCTTTTAAAATATAGAACAGTGAAGTTGGTTAAAATGAAAAGCAAGAGTTAGCCACTTATTTTTTCTGTATGCTGGTAGCAGCTGAAATGACAAATATCTTCTCATGTTTCAGGTGGGCTGAAGCCATATATTCAATGCCTTTCAGAGTAAAATTGCACCAAGTGTGCCAGTGTTTGGCTCTGAGGGAAGAGAGGCATCGCCTTTTTCCTTGTTTTATGCTTACTTGTGAACCTAATGTATTTAACTGAAAACTTCACTTGGTATTAAAAAAGAAAAACAACCCCTGTTTCTAAGCCTTATTTCTAAGATGAGATGTGCACCTCATATTAAGCTATATTTGATTTTTCAAATAGTATCTCTGAGGAAGACCACCAGACTGGGGCACATGCCAGTGGAATGTTGCACACTTCATTTTCCTTTCTGTGTATTTAAATCAGCAGTGAACAGGAGCTGTGATCAGAGAAGTAAAGCCTTAAATATTAAAAGTAGAACAGTAAATGGATCAGTATAGAAGTGGATTCAGTTGTGCTCTGTAAAGCTGTTGTTAGAGGATGATATGAGAAAAGCAGCAGAGCTGTCATATTCTTTCAGAACTGTACACTGGCCATTTCTTGTGCTGACCTCAATTCCCCATGCCTAATTACATACTGAGAGGACAATTCTTTGATTTGGAAATCCACATGTCCTTGAATCTTTTTTGTGTGGAAGAGGCCTTTGGATGAGGGAAATCTGCAAATGCAAATACATTTTAATAAATTCTAGTTCTTTTAACCTACAAGGTTAAGCATAAAGAAATATATATTATCTCTCTTCACTGCAAAAGGCTGCTGCTGCATACACGTATATGTATGTGGATATAGGGTCCAGAACTAAGACATACTCTAGCTGAACTGAGACCTAATTAATATTCATGTGTGTGTGTGTGTGTGTATGTCCCTACAAAGAGAGAACAGCCAGTTTTAAAAACTCAGATGTAAGATTTCATTCATCCCAGAGGTATTAAGCAATGGGAGATCAGATTCTTTGGAACATGCAGTTTGGGTGAACACCTTTAACATCCTTTTTGCAGGTAGCTAGTGTTACATCTGAGTTGCTAATAAAAAAGACCCACATCAGAAGCTAATTCCTTACCTTATTCCTTCCCTCTGGACAAGAGAAAATGAATAGCAAATGCAAGAATTCTCCTTTTAGGGCCTGATTTATTACCCAGAACATAATAAACATTAGCCTGCTGCTGATGTGACAGTTGTGACAGCTGGAGGGGTTTGGAATGAAAGGCTGAAGCCTTAAATAAGCCTGTCAACTGAGCTTGTTATGAGGATCTTGGTTAAGATCCTTGGTTAAGACTTTGCTTTTCATGGCCCCAAAGAGCTCCTACAACATCCACACTGAAAACTTCACTGTGTGAGAACTGTGCCTTGCATGCTGGTGGCTGGCTCACCACCAGCCAGTAGTGGCTAAGGTAAATACTTAAAGAAAGCACTGAGCTTGATCCAACTATTTATCATGACCCATAATGTTCCTCTCCCCTAGATGCATTTGTTTACTTTGTTTGTGCACCTGGTTTTGTTCCTGGCTGTCATGGTGTGCTGTGTGTGTCACTGTCTGATGGCTGGTCCTTCACAATAGCAATGACTTTGTTAGTGGGTGCAGGACAAAAAACAATCTTAAAAGGCAGAATCTATCCATTAAAAAGTATGGGAAATGTTACCAATGTCATCTAAGCAGATCTCCCCTGGGAGATTAAGGATTCCTACAAGTGTAGGTTCATTCAAGGCAGGTTATTTTCCCATCCCATGCAGGCCACCTGTCTTTTAGAGGATTTCTACTTTGTGTTTATAGTCCTGTTAAGTTCAGTGATACTCTCCAAGGAATTAAGGTAAGTTCAGATTTATTTTGCAGGACTGGAGAGTCAAACTAGGTATTTTACATGAGGTAGAGACTTCCAAACATCCCTCTTTTCAAACACTGTAAGGTCTATCAACCTGAAAAGTGGTGGAGAAGACTTGTGGGCAGATCCTTTTCTTTATGTGAGTTGTGTTTGTGGAGTTCTGCAGAGGAATGCTGGTGTGTTACATAGCTGTGTCCCATATTCAGTTCTGCAGCTTGGTCACTGCTAGGCCACTACTTCAACATTGAATTCTGAGCTTTTTCCTGACTCACAAATGTGTTATGAAGCTCTGGCTTCAGGGCATGAAATGAAATTTGTCATGCAAAATATGACCCTATTGTTGTGTAGGCCTCATGATTTCAAAAACAGGGGACTGGAATTCAACAGAGCTCCTTGGAAAAAGAGCACAGGTCTGTGCAGTGCTCCTTGCTGGAATAGCAAATTTACAAGAAAACATTATATGAATAAGAATATGAGTTATCTTGAAAAGAGTTGAACAAAATGTTTCAGACTAAATTAGCTTATGAGATAGAAAGTGCTGGGGGGGAATCACTGTTGTAACACACAGGTGTACATCTAAACATATACATGTTGTATATGTATATACATTCAGTATACCTGATTTTAATAACTAAGGGGAAAAGATCCTGTTTTTTCATTTACTAGTAAACAAGTGTACAGTCTGTTTAAGCAGAAACAAGCATAAGCCCAACCACAACCCCTTTTTGAGGAATGATATAAATATATACATATTTATATATGTACATATGTACATAAAATATACATTATATATAAATGTATAGTTTAAAAATTATATCCTTTGTTTATTTACAAAAGCAATTCCAGGGTTACTGCTCTGCAGTTTCTCTTTTACTTACCTGTTGCTTTGCCTATAATCAAACAAGATTGCAAAACAATTGGCAAGATGTCAACTCAGCCTGCAGGTGCTATTGAAATGCTTTCAATAGTCAGAATCAAACGAGAACTTCACTCTTGATTTATTGTGCTTTATGTTTTGAAAATACAAATATTTCTGTGGCTGAGATTATAGAGTGAAAAGATTAAAGCACAGCACTTGAGGAAGAAGAGCTGTACCAATTACCCTGAGAAACAATTCTAAATAGCATTAGTGACCCAGTACTAATATTCTGAAAGGTGGCTGAGTAAAGATGGCACCTTCCATTTTGAGCACTTCATTTTGATAGCTTAGCCTTTGTACTCAAGGTGAAATGCTAGGGCCCATGTAAATGGAGAACAGCACTTTGATAGCATTATAGTTCTAATAGGTAATACAAGCTACAAGGAATGAATATGAGCCCTGTGTATTATTTCAGCCATATTTGCTGGCATTAATAACCATAGAGCTGAAGCCTTTTTGCCTTTCATCAGCTGTGCAGCAGAAGCTCTTCAAGTGTAAAAGGAGAGGTGAATTTGTTTTTATTCTGCAAATTTAACACAAATGCTTCTTAAAGTGAAATCTTCAATCCCTGTGTGCCTGGAGTCACCGAGAGGCAGCAGTGTCTAACAGCCTGTGTCATCTGCTGGCCTCTCTCTCCAGTGCTGCCACTCTCAAGGACAACCTGTCACCACACTTCATGGCCCAGCTCCTGCCTGTGCCTTGCAAAGCCACTGATTAAATTTGATGTAGACACTGGTACTGTTTTGTGGGGTGCTAGACTGCTTAGAGGTGGGGACTTACTCAGGTGTGGGGAGGTGACTAAAAGCAGCAGCTGGGAGAGCATCCAGGGGAGAGAACTCAAGCTGAACTTGTATCTTCACTCCCTAAAGCTGCCAGTGGATGCTGAGCATCAGGTGGACCTTTTCTGTAGGTTGACTGAGGGATGGTTTAGCTGATGAGCAGAATTTGGGGAAGATATTAATTGTCACATTCACATTTTCTGAAAAATCCCTTCGCCCAGGATCTTTCTTTTGGGAAGCTGAAAAGCCTCAGAGAAAAAGGAGAACGACAATTATCTGATTTGCTTCTCCTCTGTTTTGCTCATGTGGAATGTGTTTGGAGATCGTTTATCCAACAGGTGGTTGTTTCATTGGTTTCTGGTGTGAGTTGTTTTTACTCATTGGCCAATCAGTGCCAAGCTGTGTCGGGACTCTGGAGCGAGTAATGAGTTTTAATTATTATCTTTTTAGCATTCCATAATTATCCTTTCTGTATTCTTTAGTATAGTTTAGTATAGCATTCTTTAATATAATACAGTATCTTAAAATAATAAATTAGCCTTCTGAGAACATGGAGTCAGATTCATCATTCCTCCCTTCGTCTGGGGGCAATGCAAACACAATAATTAATGAAAATCAATGGTGTGATGCTACAGCAACTGAGGTGTTTTAGCCTTGATATTTTGAGAGGAAAATGCTAGAGCCTTTTTAGAAATGCATGTTGGAAACGTTGATGCCTTGGAGCATCAACAAAGCCTGAAAGGTGTTATGCAGTATTAGAAAGCATTTGAAACTGTTTTAAAGTGTTCTCAAGATCCTTTTTTATTAGCAGTGGGTGAGTCTCCTGGTCTTGTTCTGTCCCAGTCAGTTCTCTGGATGATGCAGTGGACAGCCTTTGCTCTTAGCCAGAGGCTGGCATGGAAGACCACAGTATGGTCTCTGTACCCTTCCTTGGTGAGACTCTTTGAGGTTTATCCCAGGTGTTACTGACGTGGGAGATTGGAGAGCCACTGCCAGGACCACCTCTCAGGACACTGCCTTGCACGATCTTTGGGGGCCAGGCACCTCAGAGAGCCCCAGCCCATGAGGCATTTCTGGTGAGCAGAGGCATCCAGCCAACAGGAGAGGCTGTGAGAGCTTCTTGTGCCGGTGAGCAGCTGCTGGAAGAGAGGGCAAAAAGAGTGTTTTGTTCTGGAGCACTGGATGTGTTTGGAGTTTGCAGCAGGCATAAAGTGTGTGGGGTTAACCCACTGTTGGGAAGGACGAAAGTTTCACAGGAAAGTCTCACAGATATGTATGCTTAGCAGAAAGATTTTTAAATGTAGAGTCTGATGAAGGAATAGAGATGGAAGCAAGTTTTGATGTAGAAGAAAAGAATTGCTGAGCCAGTCTTAATGGCTAACCAAGGAGGCAAAGGGTATGTTAGTTAGAAGGGGTTTTTATGACTTAGAGCAAAGGATAAACCCACCTCAAATAAAAAGATGTTTTTACCAAGCAGAAAGATAGCACAGGCAAACAAGTCAGCAAAGCTGCAAGTAGAAAAAAGGTCTCAGAATTTTCCACTGCAAGAAAACTGAAAAACAACTTCTAGCTTAAACTGTAATGTACTAACTTTTAGTGATTGGTGAATAGTAACATGAATATGGTAATTATAGTAGTTATGATAGGCTATAGATAATAGTTAGGCTATAGAGTGGTTCTACTGTATTAAGATGCTCAGCAAAGAAAAGCATATAATGCAATGTAACCAAAACCAAAGGGTCTCCAGGCCTGCCTGCAGCTGGAGCTGACAGCTGTAGGCACAGGCTCTGTTGCCCACGGCCCTGGACTGCTGTAACCTCTTGGTTACAATAAACTGCATTTTGGAGATCCGCCTGGGGTCCCACATCCCTTATTTAGGTTCTTACACCCCACCACATGTGACTGCATCTGCTGGTGATGCTTAACCTAAGAAAACCACACCCTGAGCAGTGTTTACTGCAGTGCCTGCAGCGTGGTGCTTATAATACGGACTCAGATTTTAAGGGATTTGGATTTCTAGCCCATTTCAGTGAAAGCTTTTGTTATCTTTCATGGAAATTGATTGCTTACCAGTAAAATCCATGCGGTTTATTGTTACAATTTAATAGGGTTTGCCTGTGAAAACAGATGTGAAAAAGCCCTTACTTAAATAGCTACATGGCCTGCCAGCATCCCAGCATTCACTGCCCGATTCAGTAGATATTTTCTCAAAGGAAATATGTGGATAAAATTGAAATTAACAGAAACACTTTGCAAGGAATCCTAGGAAAGGTATAAGTGCTCTCAAAATATTTCA
>NW_005054340.1:260478-270078 GCF_000277835.1 Geospiza fortis | reverse complement strand
TGAAGAATTCCCAATTCAGCTCCTTCTCACCACTATGGTTTTCTTGACACTACTCTGAAAATGTGAGCAGTGTTGCCTTCTCTGGCTTGAGGGAGAGACCTTCAGGCCTCTCCCTCAAGGATTTCTTCACTCTTCCTTGGGTCTAGGAGTCCAAAGGCTGTTTTGGGTGGGTGTAAACCCACAATTCTGTAGGAAGATTCATGTCCATACATTAATGTGATTTTTAAATTACTGTTAAATTAGATCTTGGCTTTGTTAGACTTACTGCTGTTGGGCTGCTACTGCCACCTCTCCCTACTCTTTTTCCCTGCCCTGCGTTCATTTAAATTCCCTCCAAGTGTCATTCTCAGATGCATCTTCTCAGCTGGCACAAGGCTTTCAGAAGAACCCAGCTAATGGGAAATGGCAACACAGGGATTTTATAGCATTTAAACTGCACAGACCTGACTTTTGCTTTCATAACTTCATAAATCTCTTAAATAGCCCACTGGAAACTTCAAAAGCTGGAATTCTTCAGCAAAGTAGGGCACGACGGCGGCATATGATGCAAAACTTTCTTAGTCTTGCATTTTAGGCTAAGCTTTCCTCTACAGCAAATACTCATTTACCTAAGGAAATCACTTGGTGGAAGAAACAGGCCAAGGGCACGGTAAGCTTCCTGTTACTCAGAGGGAAGTATATTTTTCACATGTGTTTTGAGGGAGGGCACCTTTAATGTTACCTATCTGTACCATAGGGAATGCATGAGCACTCTTGCCCTTCTTTGTCTTCAGAAGCTGTGTGGGCTCAGCCACTCTGCAGCCCTGGGCAGCAGATGATCTGTGTCCTGCGTGTGTCCAGCCTCACAAGCACCTGACATCTGAAGACTGCCGCTGGGATTGTCACAGGCTCCACAGGCCCCTGCTGTCCCAGCTGCTCTGCCATCTCTGAAGAATTTTGTGTGCTTTTCCAAAGCCAAGAGATGATGTTCTCGTTTGCTTGACTGACATAATTTTTTTTACATGGTTTTGTTTCTGTGGATTTTCCATCCATCCTTTTCCCTCACTACCCGATAACCAAGAGCTGACCTTATGGATTAACTTGGTATGGAGGAAAATATTTCTCTTCAATTGAGAGGTAGACTGAGGCACACAGGAAATGAGCAAGTCTGACTGGAACAAGCCCTGCACTTGATCCCACACATGCCAGCACAGGAGCAGCTGCATCTTTGATGCTTATGGAAATACCAGATGGTGAGCTTGGCTTTAACCTGTTTTCTTCCCTCAGAGTTTTCTTCAGCTATATGCCTCTGTGATGGTGGATTTATTTCTTTCATACAACCTTGCATTCTCTTTACTTTGGTCAGATCTGAGCTGGCTAGTGTGCAACACTCAGCTCTTCACTATGGCCTCATTTTGTTGCTTTTCCAATTTAACTAATTCTTGCCCCAAGGAAATGCCATTCAATGCCCTAAAAGAAGAGTGACCCATATAACATATGTTCTGTGTCCTGGGATGATGGGCTTGGGAGAGAAAGAGCCAGAGTGATAGGCTATCATATTTGTAGAATATTCCTATCATATTTACAGCTTTTCTGCCTTTTTTTTTTTTAATTTGACACATCCTGAAGCTGGGATTTTTTTCTAGTGACTAAAAATAGCTACAGTTCTGAATGTGATCTGCATGTGGCAATTGAAGAACATACCTGGAGATAAAGAAGGAAGAAAGGTCTCCAGCCAAGCCCCAGGTTTGCAGTCTGGGAGGTGGGCTGATTGTCTGCAGTGGTTAAATCCCACGGCTGGGTCCTGTGCAAACTGTGTTTTGTAGGAGGCAGCCCTGGGAGACCTGCAGACAGGGAATTACTGTAATCCAGCCTGAATGTCACGAAAGCATGGATTAATATTTCATCTTCTGACTCTGACTGTTGTCAGACTCACTTTGTTCCTGAGCAGGGGCTGTGATCCTCAAAAGACAGTGTTGAATTAAAGATTAAGCCAGTGTTTTACTTGATGGGAAGAGAGCATTTCTCTGTGGAGGATGGTGACAATGCGGCTCTCACCCAGCGCTGCATGTGGGGGTTTGGATTTTCCCAAATCCAAATGACAGAGCAAAGCTGCAGCGTGCTGCTGGGGATGGTGTGAAGGGAAGGATCCCTGGCAGCTGTGAGCCTTGTTAATGAAAGTGACACTGGTAATTAGCTAAAGGTGAGCAAGAGGCACTGAGCAGCTCCAGGAGATGCCATTGGCTGCTGTATGTGAGAGGTCTCATCAACAGTGAGTAAAAGGACAACGAGTACCTGCTTGGAAAAATGGAAGCTGCAAGAAACAAGCTTGGGTCAGCAGAGAGCCCAGGTGAGAGCCTTCCCCCAGGTCAAGGATGTGGCAGGGCATCCCTCTTCACTGGAAACAACACACTTAAGCTGCCACAGCTCTCTGCACGGAAACCAGTTTCAGGATGAATGATTTATATCTCTGTAACCACAAACTGCTTCTGATTGGTTAACTCAAGTGAATATAAGCCTGATTAAAATCAACCCAAGAGAGTTTGTGCACATTAGTTCAGCTTAACTTTTCAGTTAAAATGGCTCAGTTGGGGTTTTTTTGTGTTGTTTTTAAATACAGACCAGACCTTGCCATGTTGCCTGGCTATCTCTTCTTTGGACAGCTGACATACAGCACTTTTCCCTTGGCTTTCTCTGAGCACAGTATCCTAGTCAGTCATGCAGACTCTCATGAGGGCTGGAAACCCTTCAGAAGCCTAAAAAGGCTCTTGCAGAAGACCTGGGAAACCACAGGCAAACATTGCTCAGTGTGCCCATGAACATAAAAAAAGGATAATGCAGTCAATCATGTGAAGAATAAACAACACATTTTTCAAAAGCCACAGATGAGAAACTGATTGTGTAAAACACCCACAAAGTACATTTTTATGATCATGTTAGTGGAATTTCTGTTTGCTAAACAATTTTTTGAGACCAAGACAAAGGAAAATTATTTTAATAAGGCTGGTCTGTTCGGTTCTGTTGCTCACCAAATATTTTATTTCACTCATATGAATACACTTAGGAGGCTGCAACTGCAGCTTTTTGAAAAGGATACCAGGCAGTCAAAGACCACATTTCCCTTGCACAGAACTTGGGTAAATGCTGCATGACTACTATTCCACTAGACTTCCCTGTGAAAGCAGCCAAGCTGATAATAAGCATGTCTGCTCTCAGTACAACTGTGTTTGTATATTCTTTACAAACACTACTTCACTTTGGTTTGGAACAGAACTTATAGTGGGACTATAACTTAAGCTCCCTATTCACTTATTGATTTGTGTCCCATTAACACTCTGACACAAAAATGCAGAACACCCCCACACTACTGGCTTCTGCAAAAAGCTGGCTTCAGTATAGTGGCAGCAAACACAAGGAAACCTTAACTCCCTGCTGCTGCATGTGGTGTGAAAGTAAATATTTTATCACCTTTGTCAGCAGAAAGCTGTGCACAGAGGCTCAGGAAGCACCTTTGGTGGTTTACACCTCTCTGAGCTGACTTCAGTTACTATGGCACCAAGAGCAAAAAGCCTACTGGCACGCACACACATGGAGAAGAGATGTTCCAGCAGTTCCTGGGCCCCTTTCCTGATCCACATTTACAGGAGCTCACTGCTCCATCAGTGCCTTGTGAGAAATCACTGGATGCATCCAGGACAGCACCCGCAAGTGCAGATTTTGCACATCTGCCTCTGGAGGGTTTCTGTTCCTTTTCTGTCTGTTTGGGAGGAAGGGCTTGGGCAAAGAACAAACTGGCATTCGTGTGGGAAGCTGCTACAACAGGAAGGGGAAAATTAATAACCTGAATCCATTTTCCCAACCTCTTCTGTTTCCCTGAGAGACAACTGAAACAGGAGCATTTGGCCCACTAATTATCCACAAACCTGAGCACAGTTTTATAGATATAAAAGCATCCAAAACCATTGTAAATTCAAATGTGCCAAGAGAAGTGGCAAATTTAAACCTGACTAGGCAAAATTAATGTGCATAACAACTTTAATTATCCAGTGAAGTACAATTTTCACATAATCCCCTGCCTCTTCTCATGCAAGTGCTCCATAGTGTTCAGTGAAAGGGCAGCTGGTCTGTTTTCCCTTTGTAGCCTCCATAATATACCCCAAATTATTTGTTCCTCTTACAGAAGAATTATTTAATACTGGCTTTTTGAGAGATGGTTATCATTAACATATATAAGTGCTCCACATTATCACTAGGAGGTTAAGAGGCTTTTTATATGTATATGTGTTAATAATATGTGTTAAAAAATTTAAATTATGTATGTATCTATATATTTTTATATGTATCTCATTATTACTTTATATGGGAATAGTGTTTACGTGTGCCTGTTATCTGCAGGTAGTTTTATAGGTATGGTTAAGTGTAATACCATGTGTAATTAAAATTACTTAATTGTATAGGTGTTTATATAGGTGGGGAAGTGATTTGGAGCATCCAGTTTGCCCAGTCTGGGATATCCATATTTAGCATTATAAAGCACATCTCAGTCTCAGCATGGACTTGGCTGATATCATTTATACTTCCCAGTGGTCAGCAGCTCCACAGCCAAAGCAAAAAGGGTCCAGAGTTCACAAAGTTTTTCCATAAATGCTATATTTAGCTGTACATAGGAATTCACCAAACAGAAGAAAATTCCTGCTCTCCAGAATAAGATGAGTTGGCTCTTCTCATTTTCCAGGCTTCTTTTCTAATTCTTTGACAGCCTGTGATACTTTTGGAGGTATCTATGAATACTTTTTGGTTTTTTTCCTTACTTGGATGATGCCCAGCACAGTGGCTGGTATTGGGTGACGGGGAAGATGGTGCCTTCCAGGAGCAAGGCTACTGGGAACCCCCATGCTGAAGCTCTTCCTTATCAGAGATGAGAGAACAATTTTAGAAAATGTTGGGAAGCAGTTGGACTTCTACTTTCCACTGTCATTGTCATTAAATCTCTGTTAGTACAGTTACTGCAGGACCAGGTTGGCCCATGGGACTGGGAGCTTCCTGGGAGCTCTGTGGTGAGATAATCCCAGGGCACCGAGACAAGGAATGGCTGTGATGGCAGACACAGCCCCCGCTCCAGTTACAGCACTGCAGGACATTCTTCCCACTAATGTTCCACACTACAGCCTGGCACTGAAGGCAGGTAGAAAACCTCCCTCTGCCCTAGGAATTAATGCTCCTTTTCCCTCTGAGGAGCATCTTTCTGCAGCAGCACCTTTGCCTTCCCTCAGGGGCTCCTGCTGCCAGGAGGTGCTGCCAAGGGTTTGCTTGCTCTTTTTCAGGAGGTAAACTGTGCTGCTTGAGTGACCAGGAGCAACCTGAAGTGCAGCCAGTATTGCCTGGCATTTCATAGTTATGGATCTCTTGGGGGAAAAGAAATCCACAACAAAACACAGATCAAGCCACTCTATTTGTGCTGAAACCCAACAGAACTCAAATCCTCCTTGGCAGCAGCAGCTCGAGGGGACAGATGGCTGAAAGCAAGCCAGATGTGCCTTCTTCTTCTCTTCTTCTTCTTCCTCCTCCTCCTCCTCCTCCTCCTCCTCCACTGTGGTCCCTTTGCCACAGGTTTCAGGAAGTGTTTTGTGGGAGCTTTTCCTACTGCAACCTTCAGACAGGTAAGATAAACAGCAAGTGAGGGGTGCAGCCTTTAGGGTGAGGACAATGATGAAGAGGGGAAGATAGCAGGAGAGCAGTGAGGCAGCAGGGGAGGAAGGCAGTGAGGACACAGAAACCTGTGGCCTGCACTGCCAAAACTAGCAAGTGCAAAGCTTTACACAGATGCCCCAAGTGGAGTCACACTCTCAGCAAGGATACTGGGAGACCACCTGCTTGCACCAGAGCAACATGGACACAGGCCAGCAAAGCAATGACTTCTCTCTCTGAAAACCTGATGGGAAACAAAAGCAATAGTTTTCCTTAACTCCTAGGGAAAAATTCAAAAGGAGTGGAAGTTAACCCACAATAACTCCAGGGAAACCAAGCTGCTTTTAGGTGATGCTGATGAGTCTTTTGGTGAAAGTGAATGGACTTTTAGATCCACTGGAAAACAAAAGGCAGCATCCCCAAACCCCTTTGAAGAATGAGAGTGCCAAACAAGTTTAACATCTTGGGCCTCTTTTAATGGAAATATCACATTTATGCACATAAACACAGTAAAGTACAAAGGATTAGAAAATAGGCTTAATTTCCAGCCCCTAATTCTAACATACTGTTCGTTAATCCCTGAGTGCACCTGTCAATTGTCGGTCTCTTGCAGGTGGTACTGACAGTGCAAATTCAAGTGCTCAGCTGTAGCACAGGTTGCCTTTCAGAACCAAATCTGAGGGCTAAATCTTCAAAACCCTGGGTTGGCAGTAAACAAAAATTAACAGTTAAACCATTCAATCCAGTGTACCAATTTGAAATCTATCCTGATACCTTTGCCACAGCCAGCCAAAAGATTGTCCTCCAGCTTTCCAAAGAAATTAGTTCAGCTTGCATTCTTGTCACCCCAAAGCCATTACAAAATTGGTGCCTATGAATTGCACAGCCCTGATGCACTTGCAGATTAAAATGCTATTCATATTCCCAGGACTGGGCAGGTGTATTGGCAGGTGCATATTCCTCCAGCTCTGACCTAGGAGGTGCCACCTGGCACTGCAGTCTGGCCAGCACAGAAGTACAAAGAACAAGCTGTGTGGAAAAATCTTTGTTTCCCACATCTGTCCTAACCCCTGTCAGACCCCACAGACAGGAAATGGCAGTGCTGATCTGGGCTTCAGTTTTCAATCAACTGAATTTATTTCTCCCATGACATGCACAGTTTCATTACAAATTCAGTGAGACTGTGGCCAGCCTTTGTGTGGTGGGACTGAAGGATGGAAAAGTTTTCCCTCTCTTTAATTGAGGGGAGAAACTGGTGACAACAGCAGCAGCTGCTGGGGTCTGCCTGGGCTCCAGCAACACCTTCAGGAGGCCACACTGCAGCACATTTCAGTTCAAATGTGTGCAAAGCCTGAGCAAATCCTTACCCTGAGCATGTGCTCTGTGCTGTTTGCATTGGACCTCTACTTCTATAAGCGTGATCTTTCTTCAGCAAGCAGCAGATTTACAGCCCTTCCTGACTAGAATCTGCCAGGGCTTGGCTTGCTGTTCAGGCTGACTGCTGGTACAACCAGAGCAATCCTTAATGGATCTTTAAAGGAGCACAAAAACCTGCAGCAACCCGTAGGAACTGCCACTTGGAGATGCACTTCCATGCTAGGGAAGGTTTTCTCCCGGTGTGGAGACAGGGGGTGAGGTACTGCCCTCCTCGGGCACCCAGAGGTGTGGTACCTAAGCTTACAGCGACATCTGGCCACATCAGTGGCTGAGCTGCCTGGTACTGCACCTCTGACTGGGTATTCACAGCCTGTAGCTGCACTTGACACCTGGGAAAGTTGCTTGAACCTCTGAAAGCTGCATAATATTCTTGTCCTGGCTATATTCTGGAAAGGCTGACAATAAACCTGGTGAGTTTTTTTAAAAAGAAACTTAAATATCTACCTAAAAAATATCCACTGTGCTTCACCATCTCCCTTATTTCACAGTTAAAAGCAATGACAAAATATTCCCTGAGACTAAAAAGGAGACAACAGAAAATGGAGAAAGGGAAATCTATTGGAGGAGGCATATCTTAGGTGATGGTGGCAATCAAAAATTGTCTCATCTTCTATATTTCTTCAAAGAAAGAAATTGTCTCATCTTCTATATTTCTTCAAATCACTCCCTGCACCTGATTTATACTTGCAGAAGACGTGAATACCTCAACTGCACATATTTCATATTAAGCCCTTTTTAGGTTCAACAGAGCAAACAATAGCATTAAGAACTGCATCCATACAGACTGTATAGACCTGTACTTAAAATCTGTTTACTGGAGTAGAAATAAAGTGCTTAGTATATCCAAAACAATTGTAGACCTGGATTTTCACTGCCAACCAACACTGTGGTAAATTTTAAACTTTTAATTATTACTATAAACCCTTGCAATATGTCTACCTAAGGAAGAAGAGGGAGGAATGTCTAGTGTCAAAAGCACAACTCCTTAATTTTGTCCGTTACAAAATGAACAAACATAAAATACAACCCTTTCAAACATGTGTTTCAAGCTGTTTCACAGTCATTCACCAGGAGCTGGAAAAACAGGAATCCACAAGAGGACTGCACCACTTAGAACGTCCTGTCAATAGCAGACCAGTACACCTAGTAAGTCTTCCAGCTCAAAATACCTTCCTGCTCCACCATCAGACTTGCTGTGGCATAGCCCTTGCTGTATTTCTGCTCCCTTCATGCTCCTGCCATGACTCAGTATTCCAGCTCCATGAGCAGTGGGCATGCACAAAGGCATTCAGTCTGTTACCTTGCTGGGATAACAAGACTAGCAGCTCAAGAACCTTCTCAGCAGCTACCTCCAAATCAGGTCCTGCTCTGGGCAGGAGACACCTGCCTGGGCTTTTGAGCCTCTGCTGCTCTATTCTTCTCCAGCTCCTCTGCCTTCCTCCGCTCCTCTTTCAGCTCCTTGTATCTCCATTTGGGAATCTGCAGATAGGGGTCCTCCTTGGCGCTGCTCCTCCTCCTGGCCTTTTCTGGCTGGAAGGTGGGCGGAGGAGCCTTGCTGACACGGACTTTGGGGATGACAAATCCCGGCCGGACGCTGCTCCGTCGAAGCAGGTGGAGCGGCAACAGGCTTGCTTTCCTTGTGGCTACTGTGGTCACCTGGGACATGGCCATGCTGATGGGCTGCAGGCTGGCTCGACGCTCCTTCTTCTTGGGGACCACGGTGACTCTGGAGTTCTGGAAGAGCTTCTCGTAGCTGCTAACGTGGTCTTTGTCTTGAGATCGGATCTCCTCTGCTCTCTGCTTCCTAAGGATTTCCTGCACTGCCAGTCTGCGTTTCCCCACACAAGGTGGGCTGCCTGGGCACACGGTCCGGCACCCCAGGGCGATGAAGGGACTTCCCAAACTTGTTGTCACCTTCACCATGTGGTCAAGGACCCCATCCTCTTCCGGGCCATAGAAAGACCGGAACGAGACAGCTGCCCTTACGCACTCAGAAATCTTCTGCAAACAGCTTTTTGGCTCTGCAGCCTTGGCAAGAAGTTCCTTCATTTTTGGCCATTCTGGTTTATATTGATCAGAAAACTGTTCTGGGCATGGCCTGTCCATCAGCTTCTGCATGACAAAGGCAGACTCTGATCTTCCTGTGAAACAAGCCCATTCCCATGAAGTCAGTCCACGGCTTGGGTCAGTTGCATGAACATTTGCCCCTCAAAAGAAAAACAATTAGTATTAATTAATTAAAACACCCATATTCCTGTTATCAGAAGTGAGTCAGGCAGATCCCTACAAGAAAATGTCACATAAAATACACAATAATATTTGTGTCAAAATGAACATGCAATAAGGATAGATCTGGTTCCTGACTTTATGAACTCCTTATGTATTTAAAACAAGGTAAAAGACATTAAGACTGCATATATGAAATTCTCTTAAAATTACAAATAATGAAATAATGAATTTCACCTGCATTTAATCTTGACTGCCATTTTAACATCC
>NW_005054340.1:237190-260461 GCF_000277835.1 Geospiza fortis | reverse complement strand
CTACAAATAAATCCTTCCCCACATTGAATAGTGGACATTTTACTGGTTACTTCCACTTGGAAGAAAGGTCTTAGGCTAGTGAACACAAGTTCCATGAAAATATCCACTCACTGCTCACTAGGGGTAAAAACAGCAAATAAAATACAATTAATTTCTTTAAAAGTATCTCCATTAAAAATGGGGAAAAAAGAAAGCAAAAAACCATGCAATTAATGTTATCTTATGCCTGGAATGACCCTATAGAATTGGAAATGTTGAGAAGATGGTAACAAGGGTGATCAAATATAAGGAAAGTTTCCATAAACATCAGAGTGGGTAATGGGTGAGATGGACCTTCAGTCTGAACCCAGAACAGCTGTTCTCATCTACCTGAGATTCCCAGCCCTAAGGAAATGAAATAATTGTTAGCCAAAACATTCTGTTATGCTAAGCGGACTGGCCATAAAAGGCAGCTGGGATACAGGCTACACAGCAGAGGCTTAGACATTTGAAGTGTTTTGACCTGGAAGGAAATTATTTCAAGTGGCCTATCCTTCTCCCATTCCCAGTTTATGATCTTTATCTCTCCAATTCTGACATCTGTTCCCATCACCGTTCTTTTTTTTTTCTCACATATTTCTGCATCCTTTTCCATCTTTGCATTTCTTTTGATCTCTCCATCTTCCTATAAGACTCCACACATTGGATTTTGCCCTTGTTCTTCACTCTTTTGTTTTCAAGTGGAGTTACACTCTTCTCTCCTGGGGCACCCGGGTGTTTGAAAAGAGGATACAAGAGTATCACGAGAAGCAGGCATCCCAGTCTGCCCTATGGTATCCTTTACAACTTCCTTAGTATCATACCCACATTCCTTGGCAACCAGAAAATTGCAAGGAAGCCCTCCCACGATATCAGGGTGGGGCTGAGGGCATTTGTCCATGAGGGTGACATGTGCCCAGTCCTGCTGATGGAAAAGAGCTTTGTAAAGGACATAGAAAGCTCAATTCAAAGTGCACCTGTGGAAGAATGGCTGCAGAACAATGAACAGCAGCAAGTGGTTCTGGAAGCTGAACTTACCAGAACACTGTTGCAAATAGCCAGCAGATTACAGCTGGTGAATGCTAAAGGATACAAAAGACCTGTCAAAAAATTGGCTTGATGGCACCAATTAAAAAGAATCTCAGAGACGTGTCAAGGACTTGACAACTGGCACCATATCCTGTGCTTTGCATCCAAGTGATCCTGGGCACACCACCTGGGCACACACATCTTGATGCTCTACAGTACATGGGTATGAAGGTGAATGAATGAAATCAATGAGAGAATGAGGGAATACTCAGGCAGACAGGTTCTTAAACTGAAAATCCTTTGGTTTATACTCTGCCTTTGAACTTTGATCTCAGAGGGAGCTTTGCACGCTCCAGTCTGCAGACTGTTCAGCAGATCTGTTCCCTGGGACAGGCACGGGCACTTTGCCCAGCTGCCTTCAACATACTGAGCTCTGCAACATTTAGTCATGGTTTACTCATATCTCTGTCCCTGCAGACAGTTTCTGGGTTTCTTGAAAAAGTTTAAAGCTGGGATACAAAGAACATTGATTAATTGAAGGGCTTCTTTACCAGATGAAGGGCCATTTTCAAACAGCCAACAGAAAACTGACCTACACAGATCCTGTCACAAAAGTGACAGTCTATCCCATTGCTTTGCAAGAAGGAGATGTCTAGAGATCTGAGGAAAGGAAGAGAGAATACTGGTAATGAGACTGTTACCAGAATACTGGTACAGAGAATAATAATAATTTTTTTTTCCACCTGGATTATCTTGGAGACAGCATTTCAAACTGCAATAAGGAGGACTTGATATAAGGAAAAGCAACCACAAACCAGTTTGTGGTGGCTTCACTAAAACCTTTCCCACAAAGGATGTTTTGTCATTATAGGAAGACAAAGAAAAAAGAGAGGATGGGGAAAGTGGTAAAAACCTCAGCTTTATTAAGTTAGTTCCCAAGTCTATGAGAAAATCCCTAAAGAGAAGATGCTGGAGACATAGATCAAGAATGGACGTGGAAGGAGACACCCTAAGCAAAATTGCTGGTAACAGTTTAAATGTAATTTAAGTTAAATTTGCAGAAAGGACACTCAGAGAGAGAGCACCAGGGCACTGCAGGGAGTCAAGCGTTGGACCCGGATTGGAAGGCAGAAAGGAGCCAAAGACAAGGAAGGAATCAAATCAAAGAGTTCACAAGCTATGGATTTGAAGAAAGGATTGCAAGGTCTCAGAGGCAGAATGGTTTGATGAAGTTTATGACTGCAGACATGACAGATAAATCAGTGAGAAGAGGGAAGAAGACATACCAACACATACCTCCTGCTCCACTAACCTGTTTATGAACCTCCCTACCCAAACTTCCTAGCTTTGAATTTCTCTCATCTCATGCTAGCCTCTTTCCTGGGTCCCTTCTTAACACTTGCCTGAATCTGAACTCCTTCCCAAAAGAGCTTACTGTGACTGTGGCAAATTATATGGAAGTTGTTTCCTTGATGTAACATATAACAGGCAAGGAATTAATATAGGAAGAACAGCAGCTAAAGGAATTGTCTTCAAATAAAAAATTTAATTATCAGCTTGTAAACAAGCAAGAGGTCTGGACAGCTGTTTACCATTACCTTCAAGAAAAAGTCATTTTAGTTCTGATATAGTGCAGCTGTGAGAATTTGGAGCAGAGTAGTTCAAAAAGAATAGTGTGAGAAAGTGCTCACTGGGAGCTCCCCACCTTTGCTTGGGGGCTGCACTCAGCTCTGGTCCTTGTCTGGGCTATGCCTGTGCCCTGCTGGCCTGGACCCCGACCCACAGACTTAATTTCTTGTTTTGCCTCAGACCTACCTTTTCTCTGTGAACTTGCCCTTGTCATCATGGACTTGCCTGGCAACCACTGCAGTGCTGCCTGATCCAGGTTATTGACACCAGCCCTGCCACGTTCCTTAAAGGAGCACCTTTGTTGATGAGGCTGGTGCTGTCACCCTTGGCTCACCTTTGTCTGAGGAGAAGCCCATTCTTTCTGGCAGATGGATGCCCAGGTGTTTTGGAAACTCTGTCTCAGAAAACAATACTACAGAGTATTGAAATCCCAACCTACCAACAGAAATCAATGCTGACTTTGTACCTGGTATCATAAAATCTCTTCTAAGGTGTTATTCACCATAGTTTTATTGATTTTTCTGTGCAAATCAGGATACATTCCTGAACAAACTTGTCATTCAGCAGAATGCCTTATCTGGAATATACATGAGTAGTCATGTCCCTTTGTAAATGCGACAGCAGTCTTATTGAACTAATTGTCATTTCAGTGTAACTATAGCTTACAAGTTTTCTTTCAGGAATGCTGCACTTGCCACTTCCCTTGCTTTTCCTAGAAGTTTCCCTGAAGATCATTTTCAGCACAATTGAACACACATGCTCCTTTAGGATATAAATATCCTATTTTATTAAGACTTCACATCCTTTTGAGATGCAGAACTGGCATCTTGAGTTTAAAGATGGGGCTGAGGAGGCTCAGGTGTCTGTTGACATCCTGTTTTTTGGGTGGTGTTTAAAGTCCAGTCTCCAGATCCAGGGCCACTCTGACAGCATTACTAAAGCAGCACTGAGTTTAGACTGGAGATTACAGCAGGGCTTGACACGTGAATAGCAACCAGCATTTCTGGCTGGCTCCCCTGATGAGCGCTGGCAGTGGCGCGGTGCTGGCAGCGCAGCAGCCTGTGACAAACTGCCGGCGGGAGAGCGGGCCCCCCTCACCCGCTGTGCGCTCACAAACAGCAAATTCACATGTTCCAAAGGCTCCCTCTGAAACAGCAACGCTATGGCCAAGTGTCTCAGAGTGCCTTAATCTTGTAGTGATTGACCTTGGCCCCCCTCCACGAACTCAAATTTCAGAAAGAGCAGTCACTTTGGCAATCCAGCCCCGACCATCTGTCACACATTGCTGTTACCTCTTTCCCCATCTGACTGTGCTGAATCCATGCTAAGGCAGCTAGGAAGGTGAGTTATTTTGCTTTGCTGACCTCCTGCATTGCCATCAGCAGAGGTCTTACCCAAGCCACTGGATGGATACCAGGTTTAAAAACCTCCTGGCTGTAACTCTTTTCTAAACACACATAAATGCTTTGTAGCTGTGCAAGGAGACCCACAGCTGATTATGGGTGTTTCCCCTCTATGCTGCCATGCATTTTTACATTTTAATATCAAATTTTACTGCTTTATTTGTGAAATTGATTCTTTCACCAAATCTTTTAATAACTTCTTTTACCTTCTGCCGCTCACTAGTACTTAATTGTTGGCACCCACTCAGTGTCCCTTCAATCCCAAACTACTTCTAAAATCCATTCTGAATGAGAATTTCCCTCCTTCCCTCCCTCTGTTTCACCAGACTGTGCAGTGCTAAAAAATACTCAGATACTAAAATGGGAGCAGGCAATTTACTGCACTTCCTTTGTGGCCCCTAATTTGAGCTGAAAATGTGAGGAACTGCAAGTACTCACCAAAACTGCAATTAAGAAAATCAAAAGTATATTAACTTGCCATATCTTTAGTTGGTGGATGACCTTTGGTACCCTCTCTATCTCTGATGCAAAACCAGGCTGATAAAGCTTTCTGTAGGCAAACTCAAGATGGAGGATAAAAAAAAAGCCATTTTCTGTCTGTCTAAAGATTTGTTCTCCCCAGTATTTGGGGTTTTTTTATGAATCATGGAAACAAGAAATGGCTATTCAGATGCCAGAGGCAGCAACCACAGAAGTGAACTTTGATAATATTTTAGTATAAGAATCAGAATAACAAGTACTGGGTTATTTGCATAGATGAAGGGTTGTGAAACAGCTTCTAGTGACCCAAACAGAAAGAACAAGCTTCCCTCAGATCTCTAGTGATAATGATAGGTCATGACACCATAAGGCAAATTTGACAAGTCAGAAAATCATAGGATTGAAGTTTCATTTTAAGTGATGATTTATAACACTCACTGGAAAATTCTGAACTAGCATCTGCAAGATGTATGTGTGAGTCCAGAAAGTGCATCTGTTTCTAGCGGTGTTCGAGCTCTGACAGTTTCATAATTTTCTGTTATAAAAATTTTAAATGAATTATCCAGTTCCTAAGCCTTTTTTCCAGAGCAAGAGGCTACAGAACCTAGCAGAAAATAACATACCAGTTACCACATCATGTTTTCTGTGTCATATCAATGTCTAGAAACTGGATATTATGGAATGAAGGATAGTAATATCACTATGCTCGATAAAATCATGTGACTTAAAATACTCTGATTATGAAGGGCTAGACTCTTGTGACAGCAAAATCACTGAAATGAACTCCTTATTCAAGATCTCTCTCGATGAGATGGACCTGTAGGACTCTTGATCTAGACAGTAACAATATTCACATGTCATTTGTTATTATTTCCACATATTTAATTTGTGTTTTCATATTTGCAGCTGACAAACAAGTATATATAGTAATATAAGCTAGTTATTTAATTGTTATCTAACAGTTCATATACCAATTACTTCATATTAAAAAACCCATACAATATTGTGGCTTAAAAATGCTGTATGTTAGGACCGCTCTTGTAGAGGCTGGTGCCCCTCAAGGGGCCTTCTGATTCTCCTCTCCCTTCACCTTGCAATGCAACACAGCCAGAAATTCAACAGCAGACAAGACCCAAAAGCAAGAAACATAATTCTTGCTCTCAGACGTGAAGAGAGACAGGTGGGCAGAGAGAGACCTGCTCCCTCCTTGTGCCACAGCTCCCTCTTGCAGCAGACACAGACATGGTGGTGCCCCCTTGCTCATAAACCTGGAGACCAAACTCAGAGCTGCAGAGGCATTAACAAAAAAGTAAGTGACCAGATTTCCCACCAGTGTTCCCTGGTGGGATGTGGCCCCTAAACACAACACTCCAACAGGAGCTGGAGCCCTCAAAGCTTTCCAGTCCCCAGCACAGTTAAGGCATAAATGGAAGTCAGGCTGCGATCTCACCCTTGCAGTGTCTGCCACACACAGAGACAGCAGCCAGCGACCGGCATGTCTTTCCCACTCGTGTCATGGATTTCATCAACTCCTGTTCTACAAATTTTGGTGATCCTGCTCCCCAGACTCTCCTGGAGACAATCAATCTCACCCTCAGAGCTCTAGGAGAGCTCCTGGGTAAGGTTGTACAAGCAAACTCCCGCAGTACGTGCCTTACTGCCTTGCCTATGGCTTAATTAAAAGCTGCACCCATTTCCAGGGAAGGCTGTACCACAGAGTAAACATTCCAAGAACCAGTTTTATTCTTGGTAGTTTTTAGATAGTGACAAAGAAGAAGAAAAGCACTTTGCATACCTGCCATCATCAAGGCTTTCACACATTCTGTTCGGCCCTGCATTGCAGATTTCATCAGGGCTGTGAATCCAAACGCATTCCTCTTCTCAATATCAAGCCCAGGAAAATAGTTCAACAAATAGTTTGTGATGGTTATGTGCCCTTTAAAGAAACAAAAAAAGCAGAGAAAATGTCATACAATGCAGGTGCTGTCTCAAGGGCAAACCAAAAATTTACTCCTGTAGGTCTGATAACTGGAAAATGCAGATAATTAACAAGACATCTTTTCTTTGTGTCCTCTTCCACTCAATGCTGTCATCAGCCTTAGGGTTAAGTGGCCCTGACTTTGACCAGAATATTGGGATAGGAGGGTTCCCACCTTCTCTCAAATTGCTCTCCTTTCTGAAAAGTCAGTTTAAGGTAAGGGAATAATTGAAGACCAGAAATGGTCACTCTGAGGTTGCAAGGGGCCCCAGTTTTTTACCCAGGGACTAGCACTGCAGAGGGAATCCCTACAGCCTATGCCCCATCACCAGGGGCAACTTATTGCAAAGGTTCAGCTTTTTCCCTCCTCTGGTAAATTTGAGCCTTACAATCATGCTGCTTCATTAAAAAGTGATGACTGCACATAGTTGTTCCAGCCAACAGTGCTTTCAAACCATGCCAGGCCTGATACAAGAGAAAGGAATATTTTGTGTAGCATCCCACATTTTTATTTTTCCATCTGACAGTGTAAAGCCACTTGTCTACTCTCCTGCAGTTGGGAAATGGGATTGATGTTCAGTTTTGGTAGTAAAATAAATTATTTAAGTTCTGTTTCTAAAAGCAACTGTTGTTGCCATCCATGTGCCTTGTGTGCCAGGATAACTGGTGTCTACAAGGCTATATGGAGGAGCTGAACACATCTCTGGCTAAATGGTTGGAAGACCAATTAAGACACCAAATCTTTATAATTGGACTATCAGATGAATAGCTAGGGCCATTATGACTCATTCAAAACAGTTTTCCCTTCACTTGTCAATCATTTTATGATGCTTTGATGCTCTATAAAATAATGCCGTCTGTCAGGCAGCTGCAACAATCACAATTTAATTAGTAAGAGCTGTAAAAATATTCTCTCATTTTGCTCTGCAGACCAGATGACTATTCTGTGATGCATGCCATTCAAATTCATCTAGAAATGTTACTGAAGCAGATTATAATTCATACAGGACAATTTTAAAAGTCTGTAGCATCACATCTGGTATAGATTTCATTTCAGCAGCCACTTTGTACCAACACAGTCCTCCATTCATTTTGAAAAGCAAGTTAAGAAAGTCTTTTCCAATTGATTTTTTGTTGCAGGTGTTACTCTTTCTCTCCTATTTTTTTTTACTCTGTTACCTTTCTGCATAACTGGAGACTCTCATGAAACCTGAGCAGAGGTAGAGATAATGCAGATCAGATGAGCAACTCCAGAGACAGAGAAAAACAAATAAAAAGCTCCCTGAACCTTGAGCAATCCGATGAGAATGAAATATAAAGTTTCAGCAAACCACAGCAAGCTGAACAAAGCAAAAGTGAACTGTGTTCATGGCAGGATCAAGTGACCTGGTCCTGCTTACTCAATACAGAGAATTCAGCTTTGCTGATTCTATGGCATAAAATCAAATCCTAGAAAGGAGTCAGTTGCTACTGGGAGAATCTTTGTGCCCAAATTGTTTTGCAAGACATGATCTGATTCAGTGATGTACAACATGTGTCTTCATGAAGGCTTTGGAACACTTGAAATCCTGCTTTTTAACCACAGAAACCAGAGACAAGATGAAACAAGTAGAAATAATAAAATGGAAGATTTTTCAGCAGTTATTACATCACTAAAGATGTTCTTCCCTTTGCCAAAAGTATAATTACAGTAAGAAATGTTTTGCAAATCTGGGGTGATCATAAGAATTAATCCTGAAAGACCTTTCTTAACCAAAACTCTCCAAGGGACTAGAAATGGCCTCAAATTAGACAGAAAAAAATAAGAGCAGTAAAATATAAAAGAAAATTAAGAAGTCTGTGATTCACAGAAGTTTTATGTCTCAGGGATCCCTGAAAATCAGTTTTAATCTAGAGGATCTTCTGTCGTCTGAGGTTTTGCTTCAGATTTCCAGTTCAAACAGACATCAAATTCAAAGCAAAACTCAGAGCTGCCAAGTTTTAGTTCAAACCCTGTCATATACTTTTGATTTAATGCCATGAAGTTTGCTTTGGTTGTCCTGTGTCTGCGTGAACGAGCAGCCTGTACCTAATTTATAAACTGGGTGAGCCTCCTGTGATGTAAAGTCTGCTATGAAAGCCCTGTGCAGCTCTAAAATAAACGAGCCTGGGCTCAGCCTGTTTGGTGATACTGAATTCAAAGCAGGCTCTTGCTGTTTGCAAGCCAGATCTACTTCCTACCAGAACAGGCATGCCAAGGGCTCGCTTCTTTTCCCTGCGAGCCATATTTAGAGATCAGCACAGATGTCTGTAATAGCTTAATTCACTTAATTGCTGCCACAAAGGAAAGGCCTGTAATGATGACAATATTACCTAATAATCTGTGTAATGCAGGCAGAAGGATAAGCTGCATAGTAAGGAAGACCCTTTGTCAATAACATCTCACTCTGGAATTGTACCTGCAGAACGCTTGTGTTTGGCCTGTGGGCAGTGAACGCTTCCTCACAGATGGATGGAACCAAAGACACCCAGAAGGCTTTATCCTCTGGGTGCTTAAGGTGTTTGTGTTCTCATGTCTTTCTTAATAAACAGAAACTGGGATAACTTCCAATTTTGTGTTCCCAGCAAGGCTCTCAAACTGTAACATAAAACATCTATACTTTGTAAGCAAATGCAACTCCCTCTGAACACCAGTGCATGCCAATTACTATACACTGATGTAGCTATGTCCCCATCAGCAGCAGAACTGAGGAAAAAAAATGTAATTTTCCTTCTTTTCCTTTTCCACTTGTTATTTCAACTGCATGTTTGCATCAATCTTCCTTTTTTTTCTGCATTGTCCTTGTAATGATGTTTAATGATTTTGCTTCTGCTTCAATAGCATTGCCATCCATTTCTGGGCACCACCTGCTGCAGACTGCAATGCATTTACAGTTCTGGAAGGCAAGCTCTCTCTGAAAAGGGATATAAGAAATAGGAAACATAGAGAAAGCAGAGGAACAGACCAATTTTCAAATGTGACATTTACACACAAAGCAGAGCACTTTGTGGTTGTTTTTCTATATTAATAAGCTTGTTAAGACAGAATTGTTTTTCACTAATCCTTCTAACCTGTTCTAACCCGTCTTTCTCTGGTCAGCCCATGCAGAAAACTTCAGCCTTAGATACTTTTGTTGGAGGATAAGAATCTCAAATTATCAAAAGCAATATGAGGAACTGAATTCATTCATCTTCTGAGACTCTAGTTGCTCTTTAATTTAATCCTATTTATTTCAAGCTGATGCTCATATTTGAGCATCGTGTCTGGGCAGTCATGAAATGGCACAGGCAAATGTGGATTTTAAACTCCTCAGCACAAGTGAAGAGACCTCCCTGTCATCTGTTTTGGTATCTATACACAAGGAACAACTCCTCCTCAAGACCACATGATTTTTTCCCATCCAGTTCCCCTTTGGGGTCTGGCCATACGCAATGGCCCACCTGGCAATTGATCGTAACAAAAATGGCAGCACTTTCCAAAACCTTCAAATACATCTCACAGATACATGAAATAAGGTGGATTTGATATTAGACTTTCCACAGGAAAACCCATAGTTTTGGTGTAAACAACAGTGATCTCAGAATAATTTATTTTGCAAAAATGTGATTACTTTACTAAAGTTAACCCCTCCCCCAACAAATAAATTCTCCACTAAAGGCAAGCTTGTATAAGCTTTGCTTTCAGGTCTTCATAATGCACTGCCCAGTGTTACTACTTAACATCCAGCAATAATTAAGCAGCATCTATTGCACTGTAATTCCTCTGGTTGCAATGTTAGCCTCACAGTAATCTCTATTAACACTGCAGCAGTATCTTGTGATAATTAATAAATAACTGGTGTAAACCCTGTAGCTCAGGATTAGCACAAGCAGGGGAAAACATCCAGGTTGCTGGGGGGTTGTATAAGTTTCTGTTGACTACAGTAATTTCCAGTTGCTTTTGGGACCAATAGCAAGTACTGGCAGAGATTGTCAAATCAATGTCAGCCCACTGGATTAATTCTGAGCTAATTAGCATGAGTTATAAAGGTCAAGAAGGAGGCAGTGTTAAACCTTTTTTAGCTCAAATTTATATTAAGGCAGATAAATAAAAGTAAATTAGTGTTTTGGGGACTTTTCCACCTTCTTTGGAAAGCTACTGTACTCATGACTTTGCTATGAACGTGGTCACGGTTCTTTCTTCCAGTATTCAAGACCCATCTTGCAGGAACTTTCACAGAGTTCACTTTTTGGTACAACACAAAGCAAGGTTAGGTACTACCTGGAAATGTCCAGTGGCACTATTACTAAATTGACATGGAAACTGAACTGATCCAATCTTTAGATGTGGCTTGTAATGCCCATTGATATTCCCTGATGGAAATTTGTTCTCTTGAGGCAGCCAGTGTCCAGGAGTGAGGACTATGTCCCATGAGCTCCCACAAACATCCCAGACTCTTCACCAGTCAGCAGACATGATAAAGGCCAGCTGTGCATTGCCTTGGAAAGTGACTGCCTTTGCAGAGTGCACTTGAAGGATGCAAAGGAAACCAGAGATACAGAGCTAGGCAGCCCCTGAAAAAGCTTTTAGATTACAAAGTGATGGCATCCTTCCTTGGAGAAATTTTTCCTGATTTACATGCTTTAGCACTTCTGTTAACACTCGTTAGAGGAAACTAAACTTTCCCTTAAAGATTGAAGCACAGCCCTTCAGTTTAAACAGAAATAATCAAATGATTGTTTTCTAACTGAACACTGGAAGCAAGGAACTCTCCCAGGAGCTTCTCTTATATCTAAGTGTAAGACTTATTCACTGTACATTACCATGCTGGGTGGGATAAAAGAAAAAGCTTGTGCTAAACTCCAGTCTGCATCAGGATTAACATGGTCAATGTTGATATCAGCTGTTACAAAAGGATCATTGACAAATCCTAAATCCTGCTGAGGTCTTTTGCTTTTCAGCTGTGGAGTGGATGAAGGATGTCTTAGCAGGTAAGGTATTTCTTAATGATGATATGTTTTCCTACACTCATCAATTCCTACAGACCCTCTGAGGTAGGTGCAGCAAGTATGGGAGAAAAGCACTAATGCAGCACATTACATGTCCACAGTGTTCAGTTGTTGCTCGCCAAAGCAAACATTGGAAAATCAGCTTAAAGGAACAAAGCACTATAAGACTGCACACTTGGGATGAGGTTTTCTTTATTTTAAGTTTAAATAATTAATGGCATCTACTAAAAACATATAGCTTTTGCTCCCTTAATCTGCTGGATAAATACTATTGTAGATTAATTAGTTCAAAGAAAATCATGACAAACCTTGGAAGTGGGCTTAGCCAGAATTATTTTACACAGAATAATTTCTTTCAGGGATTTGAAACAAAAATCCTAAAATAAAGTGGCCTAAACACACACTCCTCCCAAGACCCTGCATGTAAGAGGCAATACAGAGAGCCTTACCTGCCTGTGCAGCTGTAATTAGAGCCGTGTTCCCCTCGTTGTCTTGCCAGTTCACATCAAGGTGTGGGCATTGTGCTAAGGCTATTACAATATCCACATAACCTTGGTAACAGGCAACAATAAGACCATTCTGTAAGTAAAATATAAAGAGAGACTTAGGTTTGCCAGACTGAGAAAAATTCACTGAAGAAGCTTACTAGACAGCTGTTTAATTTTTTTTTTCTTCCAGACTCAAGAACTGAAAAGGTACCAGCACAACTAGTGATCACCTCCAGGCACAATGTTCAGATCCACACACTTCTTTTTATCTCTGCCCTTTGGCAAGTAATGTTTGATACTCCTCGTAAATACCTAAGAGAGTAGGTATTACATTATGCTACATGCAAAGTAACTGTTTATAAATGGCTTATGCTTATATGGCTATATACTCTATACTCAAATGAGAATAAATCTGATTTTATTATATAATAAAATGAACCCAGCAGGTAAGATGAACTGGACCTGCTCTGAATATTAATTCTCAGAAAAACAGCTATTTGTTCCATGAAGGGAAAGTTGTGGGCAGGAGTTGTGTTCATACTGCCTGTTGCTATCGTTAAATAATTCAAATTTCCCATTAGAACTATGCCTCCTTTTTTTATAATCATAAATAAAATTAAATTGCTTTTAGAGGTCCTGTTTAATGTGTTTTATGACAGCTGGAGGCTGTAAAATTTCCAGGAGGAAGCCAAGCCAGGAGGTAAACCCTGTAACTACGCTTGGTACCCAGATAGTGTTTCACTCCACAGCAGCAAACTGACAGCTTTCCTAAAATACTGCAAAATACACTTGTCATTAATTAAATGGAACCACAGTGCTTAATCCTGGCTGCTCTCTTGACCACTCAGATTAAAGCCATTATCTCCAGTCTTCAGGATTATCTTGGGCAGCCCTCGTTCAGCCTGGGGTTGATGGGTGTAGGGGAGGGCAGGCGCAGAACAATCAGCGCTCCCTGCGCTCCCTCCTCGCTGCCAGCGCATCACTCAGCGAGCCCGAGCTCAGTGTGAGCATCTGACTGCCCAAAAGATGGGGGCAGAGACACAAATCTCAAACTGCCTGCTTGCTCTGCCTGCCTGAAATGCACTCACACCAAAGACTTGCAGGGAGAACCTGGTTATGGAAACAGACTGGCCCACCCTGACTCCTCCATCACTTTTCTCTTGCCTGTACATTCTCTTTATTTCTTTCCCCCATGAACATTGCTAAGACAGAGATGTTCAGGAGCTGACAGCTATGGCTTCTGATTTATTGTCATCTTAACTAGTTAGTTACTCGTTCAGTGTCCTGTTTCACTGTCATTCTGGATAGTTCTCTTGGCTGAGGTGGCAAACACCTTCATTGAGATACAGGAGTGATAGCTACTTTTCAGGCTCTTCACAGGCTATGTAGGTTATTTCTCAATTACATCTCTCAATAAAATAATTACTCTGCTTTCTTTTGTTCTCAATTCACTCTTGCCCTCAGCATGAAGCAACACCTACCATTGCTTTATAAAGGGCATCTTCATTTCCTTGTGAAGCACCTGTAATACTTCAAAGACTTCTATAGAAATTGTACAGAGGATTCTGCCAAAAGTAATTTATTTTCAGCTTTTTTTTTTTTTTACTGAACGTATGTACTTTCCTGGTGAGATTGTACAGATTAATCCAAGTTTTACTGTAATGTAATAGTCTTTAGCTTTTAAGAAAAATGTGTCAGTGTCCATTTTCTAAGGGTTGAGCATTATTTCAATTCTTTAATAGTTTAATTTTTCACCTGATGATCAGGATATAGGTCTTTACAACTCCAAAAGCTGTGAAGATTTAAAACACCACGCAGTCATTCAGTAAAATGTCCGTTACTTATGATAGCAGAAAATTAAGTTTACAATTATTTGGAGACCAAAAGGTTTTGACAATAAGAAAAGAGATTCTATTATTCACTGGAAAAAATGGCATTTTTGAAGATAGTTTCAAAAAGGTTGTAAGAATAACTAGAAGTAGCTATCTCTACCTCTAATGAAAAAAAAAACCAACAACCTGTTTCACCCAATATCTGGAGGATATTTTCACAGTATATTTTCACAGAATATTTTTTTGTTCTAAAAAAAGTGGCCAGATGCTTAAAATAAGTTTGGTTTTTTGTTGTCTTTGTAAAAGTATAAAGTTAAAATATTGTTAAAGTGTAGTAAAAAAATAATAACAAATATTAGTGGGTTTTTTTGTTTTGGGGGGGTTTTTGGGGGGGGGTTTTGCAAGAGGTTTTTCCATTACAGTATGGAGGGATTTTGTCCTACTTTTAGTGGACAGATAGGAACAGACAGATACATCTAACACTGGCATTCTGATTTCAGCAGATACAAGACACAAATTATCTTCAAATCAATCAAACTTACTCACCATTCTGTGTTTAAAAACCAGAAGGATTACTTAGGTGTCAACATTTTCTGAAGTTTATTTTCCAAAGATGCTATCAAAGACTGCTTACTAAAGGATAAAGAAAGGCAAGAGAGAGTAGGAACTTTCTGAGGGATTACATGATGCAGTAGCTCAGAAAATCATCCCTGAAGAATAGTTTTACAAATCTGAAGTGGGCCAGATAAGAGTGTGAGAACCCAATATTCGGTGGTGCATACACCCAGCAGTCCCTGGTTGAGAAGCAAAACAAGCTATGGCATGAGAAAATAAAACCAAATCCCTTCTGTAAAGCTGATGTGGTTTTTTTTCACCCCTTTTGCAGTTCTATGGGAGGTGGGTGAGACAGACTGCTTGCTGAGGGACTGCTTTCCTTTGCATAGCCCTTCCAACATGTCAGATGCTGAAAGGGGGTGCAGGGGGCTGTAGCTTTATGATGAAAGTTGCAATAAACTACTGGATTTGATGGTTATTTTCCAAATCCTTGTGAAATGATACAATGATAATTTGTGTTATCAGGCTGCTTTTCTTTTTCCTATTTTTTTTCCTTTGCATCCATTTCCAACCCTGTCTATATTCTGCTTGTTGAAAGCTAGTACAAACACATCAGCCAGCATGTGAAATCAGTCACTATCAAAGTGACTTAGTCTAGAATCTTTAAATTCATGTGCCAATAAATACTTCCATATATTAAAAACTCCTTCAACAGTCTCAATTAATAAGTGATACAAAATCGCCTAAAGCAAATTGCCTTTTGAAGAGATCAATAAAGCAGTAGCCTTTATCACAGCAGTGTGCAGGACAATACAGCTGTGAACTTAATGTCTTTTCAAAATCTAAAATAAATGAGTTTCAGTTAGAAAATACTGAACCTGAACAATCTGGTTACCCTGAGAAGAGAGATGGCATTAATATTCTACAAAGGCATCCATTATTCTGCTCCTTATATGAAAGGCCACAGTGCAATTATGAAATGGTCAGTATACGTGGAAAAAAAAAGTATTTTTTAAATTGAATCTTACCATTATTTTTGTCAGTAAGATCAATTCTCAGAAGTACCCACTACTTGTGCAGGCTTTAGGAGAAATAAAGATTGATAATTCTTCAAGGAATATTCTCTGCCTAAAAGGACTTTTCTCCTTCAACAGCATCCTTTCCCCTCTCCCTTCTGCACGTCTGCAAACACCACTTATTTTAAATAATAATAAAACTCAAACTATTCCCATTCATATATAGTAATAAGCATCAATTATTAGTGTAATTGTACATATGTCACAAGGTGCAAGCACAGCATCCTTGCTTTTCAGGGATACTCTGTTATCTGCCTTGCTCTCTCCCAATCAGTGGCCAGGGTTGCTGCCCATCATTCTCCAGACCAATGAAACAGATCCTCTGTGCATAAGAGACTTAAAATATGAAACAAGGTTTGCAACTGATCCTATTTCATTTTTCAAATACCACGCACAGGCCCTGAGTGACAAACAAGAAAGAGTGAGCCATCCATCACACCAACTGCATTAACATTTACTGTCATTTTTCCACAGAAGGGGAGGTGGAAAGTCAGCTCAGGAATAGGTTTTTTCCTAGTAGAAGCCACAATACTTCCAGGTGTTGGGGGCTCTATCTTTTCTCTGGAGAATATTTGGCATTACACAGAGCTTCCCCACAGTTTTTCTGTAGTATATGATATACCTGACTTTTTGTGTAACCAGCACAGTTTTGAAAGATCCCCCTTTGTTTTGAAGTGTCAGAAAAATTAAGAATATATGACAAAACAGTCCCAGACAAAATACTTGTTTTCCATATATTCTAAATAAAGTATAACTACTTTTCTTATTTTCTTCTCAGAGTACACAAATTTACATAACAGGCATGGGAATACCTGAAGTTACTCAGATGTTGCAACACCTTCCTCAAGCAGCGAACCTTCTGATTCTCTTTAAAATTATAATTCTCCATGTGCCTTTGATTTCATGCAGGACTGGAATAGTGCTGCCACTATGAAAATAAATTCTGTTTTGCTCAGCTGTGTTGGCTAATGACATAATAACATGTCTGATTAAGTGAGGTCATGGATATCTCAAGAGACAATTTTATAAATCAGATATTATGACAAAATTACTGATGTAGGGCTATTTGTACGCTAGATCATTACAGATAATAGGGATCACAAGAAATACTCAAGGATCAATACTGAACTCAAGCTGAATAACAAGCAAATCACATACAGCATGCAATTAATTTAGCTTTTTCAAAGTTCTCTTTAGGCAACTTATTTTCCACCAAGATGCTGAGAATGAAAACAGCTTATTATAGTTTTTTGCCAATTACCCCAGACAAAATGAGTCTGGCAAAAGGCTAAATTGATATTACCCGTTGCTCTCCACAAGCACGGTGATAAACAACTGTCCAGTTTGCTTTGCATGCATCTGTAAGTACTAAGGACAATTCTGCAAGGCTGGTTTACTAGTAGTGATTAAAACCACATGTAATTGAATTAAATGAGATAATGATTCATTGTAATCCATAGTCACATGCAAGGACAACAATGAAAATTAGGTGTAAGTTAAAAATATGTTATTAAAATATTAAAAGTAGTAGAAATGAAAGAATAAAAAGGAATAAAGTAATAAAAAGTTGTGTTGAAGCATTTTCTTGTTGATTCATTGAATAATAATTCATGTGTTTAATATTTTGTCTTTTACAAAACTCATACAATAACAGAATTATATATATAAATATATAACCATAATTCTTGTACAAAGAAAAAAAATTAAAATCAGGTCAGGTATTTCAAAGCAAATCTCCCAAAATAATTTCAGGGTAATTCTGATAATTCTGATCCCCACTAAAAGCTCTGAAACTGTATGAAACTTCACTCTAACAGAGATTCTACATTTATGTTGTATTAAAACAGAGCAAAATGGAGCACTGAGCCCCATGATCTGCTACATACTAATTTTTGTATCATACACAAAACCTTCCAGTATAAAAATAGCAATCTGAGAAGTTTTCAAAAGTGGCTTGAGCTTGTTTTGTATTTGGGTTTGGGTTGATTATTTCAACAGTGACAGAGACAAGGTAATTATTCAGGTCATCAATCCCACAAGCAGTGGTGTTTATGTGCTACAGAAATCCACCAAGCACATAAGCCCTAATATTATCTGCAGAAAATAATTTAGGCTGACCTTTTAAAGAAAGGACTGCAACAGCTTAGCCACATGCACATTTGTATTGGGAAAGTGACAAAAAAAAAAAAAAAGAACTGGAAATTTAAATAAATTTTGTCCAACGGTTGCTTGATCAAAACTCCACAAGCCTGGAGGGGGAAAGGGGGGAGAGGTTAATTTTGCCAGGGAAAGTGATCAGAGAAGTACAAAAGGGCATCCAAGCATGGATGGAGTGTCAGTGTGCAAAACTATCTGCCTGCTCTGCAGAGGAACAGAGTAGCCCAAAGCCTAATCCTACATCCAAAATAGAGCTCAAATGACACTGGCCCTGCCAGTGCCTCAATACTGAAGGCACAAAATTCCCACCTTTGCATTGCAGAGTTATGAGCATTAACAGATCCATTTCCCAGTATGGACCACGCTCCACTACATAAAAACACAGTCTAGTCCATGAACACACAGATGATGACCCATCATTTTTCTGCTCCAATTTTTGGGATGTGTTCAGCTTCACTTATTTCATAAACACCTCTTCAATCAGCCAGGCCACATGTCTTTAAGGAAAGGTATATGTATCATCTCTGCAGAAATCCTTACTTAATCTATTCTAATCCAAATCCCCATGATCACCTCTAAAAATAGTGCCAGGAAAGTTCGTTTTACTACGCCTGCAAAAGCTTGCATTACACAACAAAGAGAACCCGTGCCACTTGTGTAATAAAGCAGACAACAGGAAAAGGTAATAAAAATAGTGGGATTTTCCTTATTTACTAACATGTACATCATCTGAATTAGTTTCAGCATCACTGATGATGCAAGCAGCTGGCAGAAGCCTTGGAAGTAACTGCTAAGAGCTATAAGGGACTTACAAGGCAAATAAATTCATGCTGAGTAGTCAGAGATATTCCAGTGGGTGGGACATATAAGAAATACATGGCAATTCTGAGAGATGCTTATGAGATATTAACCCTTCCCTATTTTTTTAAATAATATCAAGATAATAAAAGCAAATAATTCAGTAGGAAATCTAAACTCCATGAGCTGATGGAGACCTAAGGGTTGTGCACTGTTCCCCAGGAGGCTGGAACATGTGCCCAGCTCCTGCACTGCCCCACATATCCCAACACCAGCCATCTGGCTACCTTTTGACACAGCTTTCTTGACCAAAGTCCAGGGGAAAGGACAGCTGAAGAGATGATCTTCAGCCCATGGGAAGCCTGATGGGAGGAGAACAGGAGCATTACACCAAAAATAGTGATCCTTCTTTCCTCCTTGCTCCTGCAGGGAGTTCTAATCTTCCCATGAGGCAAAGTCCAGGTAAGACAACACCTGGGTGCCCGGAGGGCCCACACCTCATCCTCCACCCCAGGGATGCTCCAGGAGCTGTGGGGGGTGACTTCTCTCTCACACTTCTTTATCTGCTGCATCTACCAGCACCTCTCACCCTACACCACACCACGTCCAGGGGCCTGGAGGGCTGATGAAGCACAGAAGACATTTTTGGACTGTACAACCTGACCAGCAGCCCATGGTGGCCAGCACCTCCTCTCCCCATCACCAGAGAAAAGGGCTGCTTTGTTCCTGGCTGTATCACATCCTCTGGACAATCGTTTCCATGGCAGAAGCAGGCCAGAAGCAGAGGATACTCAGGATTACATCTAACAGTGGGAACAACCCTGCAGAAAAAATATGAGCCAAGGGATGCTGTGCTGATTGAGTGGCAGGAGGCCTGGGCTGCATTGCCAGCTGTTTTCCTCTGACTTATGCTGACACTTGATGACACTTCTTGAAACAGCAGCAACTGGATCTATGTTATCACGTGAAAAATCTTTTGTTGCTCTTTCCTCTGAACCTCAGCTGGAACTGAACATGTGAACAAGAACCAGCAGCAGCCACAACTAGCTTGGGCATATTTTAATGTTGAGATGCACGAGTTAGGAAATTGAATGTGATTCCATTAACACATATTTAAAAAAAAAAAAAACAAACAAACTGCTCAAGATGTTAGCAGATATACACATTCATGCTCAATATCAATTTTGTTAAAATACTGTATTACTTTTCATCGACAGTAAAGTTAAGGATTCTTAAGGATGGAAAAGGATTAGGAATCTACTCATCAATCTGAAATTTCATCAGGAAGAAGTTCCTTTGCTAGTCACAGCCGAATTACATGCAACAAAGCAATATACAGAATCAAGACGTTTATATGGAAAGAGAGGAAACTGGGATCATTTTCCCACAGAGTGATATTTGATGTGTGTAATCAGTCCAAAATAAAGCTTTGCAATGTATGTGAGATCTCTGGTCATGGCAGAACTAAACAAGGCATAATTTTAGAGAAGAACTAAGTAAGGAAACTTTAGGGAAATACTGCTTAATACAAATAACATATCCTTCAAATGAACTGACAGGTCATCTAGTGAAGCTTACCATCATTATACATAAGATAAAAAGAAGTTGTATAAGGATTCAGTAACATGGCAAAACAGCCCAGAATTCCATTTTTGAGAAAGAGTTCTCTGCTCTGTTTATGAGGTGCCTGGCTGCAAAGAACAGAAAGAAGTGTGGGAAAATGGTAGGGGAAGCAACACAAATTTTATCAGATTAAATTTCATATTTTAATTTTATTTAGATTGTCATGTTGGGTACAACAAATAAATAGTGGTGATCCCTGATAAATAATGCAGCCTTTACTAATCCTAGCTTACCTGTTTGTACTGCACATAGTAACAAGTGTTACTACTGTCAAATGTTAGTGCTGAGATTTCACAGTGTTGGTCGTAGTAACACAAGATCCATAGCAGCCAAATTTACACAGTCCTCTATGTTTTGGCATCTGTGCTAAACAAGACATTCTGCTTTAAAAAAAGCAAGAGGTCTGGCTTCAGAAAAGAATGTAAATGATGTACTGTGAGGGTGGTGGGGCACTGGAACAGGCTGCCCAGAGAAGCTGTGGATGCCCCATCTCTGGAAGTGTTCAAGGCCACGTTGGATGGGCCCTGAGCAATCTGGTCTAGTGTAAGGTGTCCCTGCCCATTGCAGAGGGGCTGGAACCAAATGATCTTTAAGGTCTCTTTGAACCCAAACCATTCCGAGATTCTGTAATTTATTTAGTGAGGGGGTCCTGATATAAGCCCTGAAGGCATTTCCACCACAAATCCCATGCCTTTACTTCAAGGTGCTTTGAACATTAGCAACTCAAACCATTAACTGCAGAGGGCTGGGGAGGTAATGGGACAGACTCCTGCCAGCATCAGGGTCCTGCTACAGCAAATGGTGAGTGGATTTTAATTTATTTCCTTTTTATTTCTGGCTTGATCTGCAGCATTCACAAAGGCTTCCAATGGCTGGAAACCATTCTGTGCACAAGGATAATGTATTTCTGGGTGCTTAAATGAGCAGTACCTTATTGTGCTTTGCTTGGAACAGCTGTTCCCAGCTACCAAGATTCAAAGCAGAAAAGTGCTGACTGCTTCCTCCTGAGGACACCTGAGGCTGGGATCACCTGCTGCTTTGGCTATTTGCTGCACAGAGCTGCAGTGGGTTTGGGCATCACTGGAAGAAAGACTGTTTGTAATAAAGCTCAAACTGTACCTCTTGTGGATATAATTATATGTAAAACATTTTGGAGAGTCTCTCAATGGCCAGATTACTTCAAAATCTGATGTCAAAATTGTAGCCTTCCCTATCACTGAAGCATTTTGTTTACTCTGTTTTCAGAAAGACAAACCTCCTAAAAGGTAAACAAAGTGATAGTCAAAGCTGGATCATCGAACAGCATAACCAAACCTGGTGTGACCTGTATGCAGTGCACTCTCTCAGCACGTAAGACCTCTGGGAACATTCAGAAGCAAGTATAGACGTGAACTTCAGCTCCTGTGCCTGACAAACTCTGCTGTCAACTTCTCTCGTTGCCTTTAAATGTATGTACACCTTCATACACACTTAGGATGAAAAGGAGAGTTTACATCATTTAAAAAGCATTTTGTAGGGCACTCAGAAGCCATGTGAAATGCATTGTGTACACTGACATAACTCTGTCAAAAAGAGCTCCCTTTGGCTTTAAAACATATGATTCAACTCCTCTCTGTGTTTAATAGATGCATTTTACTTTTTGTTATGTTCTGACAGATGCAGGCAGGTTGTAGTTGAGATCTGTTGCAAGAAGCTTAATAGAGTGTTTGAATGCATAGGTTTTTTTTCAGGACACCTCTCACAAAATCTTCATAAAGATAAATTTTAACTTGACACTGGGCAAAAGATGAATGTACAACCTTTCACACCATCAGAATCTATCACTGTATCTAATCTGTCTCTTCTGTAAAGAATATTTTAAAGCCCCAGAACATTTTCACTGTGAAAGTCTCTGAAATGATCAGTTATGAGCTTGCAAGCACCCTCTTGTGGCAGTAAGGTACTGTGGTTTTGTTTAGGAAAGACCTTCCCAAGAAGTTTTCCAAGTTTTCCTCCAACTTCTGTAAATTCATTTTGCAACTGTTCTTCTGTGAAATCGCACCAGACCCAAACCTTGTAATGAAAGAGCCCAGGAGCGATTCTGTCCATCAGTGGATTATCTGACACAGGGGAGAAAAACAAACCCCAAAACCCCAATCAACTAAAAAACCCAAAAACCAAATATACAAAAGCCTTAAACATGAAAGCTCTTTTTTCCTCAGAAGAAAAAAGTAAAATACCCATCAGGGTGGAATCTCTTCTTTGCAGAGGCCCTGTTCTCACCAAGAAGAGCAACTGTACACCCTTCCTATGACTCCAAAGGGGGGAACTGAGCACACACTACACACAGTGCTGCATAATGAGGTGGAAATAGATGAGTTTTAAACTCCCTTCCAACCCAACCTGCTGTATGATTCAGTAATACCACAAAAAATACAGCCAGCCGATTTCCTCACCCTTTGATCCAAAGAAGCTGTAAGAGCACTAGAAGCCCAGTCTCCATATTACAGTGCCATTTGACAATGAGTTTCATAATGGAATCAGTGGAAACGTAACTCCCTCATTGCACCTTCTTCCCAACTAATCCTGTGCTCCACCTCTTGAACCTCATTGCTTCCTTTTCTCTAGCACTTCTAATAATAACCCTTCCTCTTGATCTTGGATCTTCTAATAATAAGCTTATTGATCCTGAAATTGACCCAAATGGACCAGGAAAATGTGGCAAACTTTCTTCCCCAGTGACAAAAAAGACAGGAGAAGGGGACCAGCTGCCCTTGCACAGCAGAAGGGCACGTGTCTCAGATGAGAGTATTAGTATTTCCCCTATAGGATTCACCTTATATCCTTCTGTCTGGATGTGCTATCACATAGCAACAGCCAAAATCCTCTTTTCAAACAAGAGGATAACATGGTAACAACAACCTTGTTGTTCATGGAAATGCAAGGTTAATACTAATGTACAGAAACAAAGGTAGGTTGAAATATTACTGGTAGATATGAAAGGGATTCTCCACCTGGACCAAACATTGCTGTTTTACTTCTATCAAGCAAAGATCCCACTGATGGGATCTCATTATCTTGCCTCTTCAGTTTATCATCAACTACTGCAAGTGACAATGGTTCTTTGGATGTCAAAGTGTCCAGGCTCTTGAAAGCCCTATACATTATGCTTTCTGCAATGAAAAATTTCCTTCATCTCAGTTATGCTTCTGGTTTTAC
>NW_005054340.1:219672-237139 GCF_000277835.1 Geospiza fortis | reverse complement strand
AGCTCTAAAAAAGCAAAAGATTTTTTTTTTTGTGCATAAATATAAAAAAAAAGGTCTCCTGCTTTTTATTAGAAAAAAAAGTGTTTTTGAGCAACAGATGCATCTGTGGTGAATGGATGGGCTGTTTTTCATTCAGAGACCTAAAGTGGATTTTTATATGTGTGGATTAGCGTCAACTCTTGTGATCCTAAAAGGTTGCAATCCTGTAATCCTACAACTCTATGGAATGCAGCTGCTGTGGAATATCACAGATGACCATGCTGGAGGCAAAAAAATATATTTTTATAGGTATTATTCCTAGTATTCAGGTGTGTGAAACTTGGAGGAAAGTACCACAGTTCCTGACTTCATAGGAAGTTTTTTGCTCTTTCCCACCTATGCATGGCTTATTAGTAGCGCTCCACAAATTGCACTGAAACTGAGTCTCCATAAAAAGAAGGAAAAAAAAAAAAGGGAGAGGGAGAAAAGAGGCACTAATAACTATTTTTCTAAACACAATCTTGAAAAATTCAGTTTCTGAACCCTAGAGATTTTCATTTCTGGATGAATGCACTAACTTCAAACAAAGTATGCAATTTTGCAGTAATGCATGGTTCACGAGCACTATAAATTTTGTTCTCATTTTTTTAATATTTTATAGCTGTTAGAACCACTGGTGACTGTGATCACATTTTAAATTACAGCAGAACACATGACCTGTGTTTCAGTAAGACCTCTATTTTTTATGTAAATGTTCTTTCGTCAAGGGCAAACAGGGTGGTGCTCTTGTGACTTACACCTACAATGTTGGCTCTGTAATGTTCATGGCTGATTAGAGAGCAAGGACTCATACTATAAAACCCATAAACCTACAATCCTGTCTATTTAAGTAATAAAGTAACTGATAGGCTGCACACAGCCACTGGAGAGGAAATCCAGCATGCCTCAGGCTTCTCATTAAGGAATGGTTCCTTCCTGAAGGTTTAGCATCACCCTGTGAAAAATATTTTAAGAAAAGGCAGAATTACAGTTTTGTAAGATCAGAGACTAGCACTTGGCTAAACCAAGAATGCTGCTGCTACTGGCTTGCAAGTCCTAGTGAATAGCCTCACATTAATTTAGTGATGTATTTAGGGAATAGGCTCCTCCACCTTATTAATCTGAAAGAGGCTCAGCCTGGCATTTTTTGTTTGAGAAAGCACACACTGTGACATGGAATCAATCTGTCCAGAGGGACAATTTTTCCTCTAGTAGCTCACTGTTTTTTTTATACTCAACTTTTTAAAAATCATGAATAACATGGTTCAAAAGCAGGCTTGTGGTTTGCTGCTGGATTTCATTTTTTTTCTTAAGTGTATGTTCCCATTTTGAATTTCCCTTTTATTTTCTCAGTTGGCTAGATAAGGATTCACTGTACCTGTAACAGGTAACAGGCATCAGGGTGCGAGTAGAAAGTTCAAGGAAGATAAAAATCATGTTTGGAATACCCAGGTGGGACACAGTAGCATCACCATCTTATCTGTCTCAAGTTAACTACAGTATTACAACTTGAGTTTAATAAGCAAATGCAGCACACGCTGGTACTGCATGTCCTTGCCTGGTGGCAAAAGCAGAGTGAGTCTTTCCTCTTCTGTAGAGCCTGTGACCACCCTGTTTATCTCAGCTGAGAGTCTAGCTCCATGCAATGAACGGCAAGAAATCATCTTCTGCCTCTGTTCTTGGATCTAAAAACCTAATCTTCCAATGAATACACCCCATTCACCTAAATAATAAAGAAACATAGGGAGTAATTGAACATTAACATACTATTGAATCTGAAGAAGACAGAATTAAATATCTGGGGAAAAAAAGAGGGAGAAGCAATTTCACATTTATATTCAAATAGCTAGAATTTCTAGAGATCACTTGCCTTTGCTAAAACAGATAAATCATTAATACAATACATATACTTTATAAAACAGTTTCAGTCAAGCAATCCAGAAACAGTTCTCCTACTCCCTAAAACTGGAGAATATTTAGATAAACTGTAAAACAGATTTTCCTAAGACAGGAGTCCAGGAATTCATATAAGCAGTCTGCTTTTTAATTTAGAGACCTATACCTATGGGAGAAATGGTAGACATTTAGAACACAGCTTTCTCAATAAAAGAATAGCTTTTGCTGAAAAGAAGCACTCTACAGAAAACCCAGCATGTATCAATCTGATGAAGGTTTCTCAGAGCAGTTTGCAGTGAGCTTGACAGACCTCTGTGTACCACAGCAGCTGAATTACAAGAGTCTTTGGGTATGTCAAGACTTTGCTTGACTGCAGGGTGGCATTTTTTTGGATAGCAGCTCTCTAATGAGAGCAGTATCTGAGCACACTATGAGAACTTCGAACAATGCTGCAGGCCCTGGAGCAAAGAAAAGATAGCTGGCTTATAGAAATTTTCAGTGTACAGGTGGAAACTAAAACTTCCAACCATGCTGGGTTGGAAGGGACACATCAGGAACATCGAGTTAGCTCCTGGCCCTACACAGCATCATCCCCAAGAGTCACACTTGTGCCCGAGACAATTGTCCAAATGCTTATTGAAATCTGTCAGGCTTTGTGCTGTGACCACTACCCTGGGGAGCCTGTCCCAGTGCCCAAACACCCCTCTGGGTGAAGAACCTTTGTCCATATATCCAACCTAAACCTCTCCTGACTCAGCTTTAGGCCATTCCCCTGGGTCCTGTCACTGGTCACCAAAAAAAGGAGATCAGTGTCTGCCTCTCCTCTTGCCCTCACGAGCAAGCTGTAACTGCAATGATTGGTCCATTGACTTGTTCATTGAAATAGTAGAGGTGACTTGCAAACACAATTTTCTTCATTTTCGTGGTGCCCAACTCCAAAGCTATGGAATTTCCTAAGAGATGAGAAGATGCACACTTGCTTTGAAGAAGTACTGCAAAGAAGATTCCATTCTTATTTGTGTAATTTTTACATTTCATAATGATGAAGAGCACGATAGAGAAGGAAACTCTTCTACCATTAGAAAAGCATGGAGTGGTTAGCAGTAAATAGGAATAATGAGACTAAAAAGATGGGATGAAGAGGTATTTCTGTATTTAAAAGGAAGATAGTAAATGCTGGTGTAATTAATTATTCTATTATAAATTTGGTATTCTCTTACTAGCAGTGTATGACAACATAAATTTTAACTGTGCAACATAATTGCATACACTGAACAAAACCACTATGTACCTACTCCATAAAGAATAACAATATTTTTTCTAAGGTTAGCCCTTGTCCTTTCAGCAGTCACTCACAAGGCATACTCAAGAACCAACCAAGCAGTTTTAAAGGAGATGGAGGCAAAACCAGAAGATTCACTTTTCTAGATTTGATGATGATTAAATACATTCAACCACAATTAAGATGCTAAATGGTAAATATTATGCCCAGATTTTTGGGTGGGTTTTTTTTGGGTTTTTTTTTGGCATTTTTTTCTATTTCATCACAACTGAGTATGTGGACCACTAGCTGCTGTCCTTCACCAGCAGACCTTTGAGGAGCATCCTTAAATCTGTCTACACATGGTCTGAGGACAGTAAATCTCAGCAGCATGAAACCTCCCAGCTCCATGCAGAGCTCCCCAGGGAGCCTCAGATTTCCAGCCTGTTTGCTTAGACAGAGCCCCCTACTAGAGCAGCTCAGCCACAGGAGCTTGTGAGGCAAGCCAGCAGCACAGTCTGATGCCAAATCTTGCTCCTCTCTCGCCCTGGGCATGGACACAGGTCTCAGCAGCAACAAACCCTCTCCTTCCTTACCACCAAATCTAGAAAGGTACAGGTTCTTCAGCCCTAATCTCTAGAAGCAGAGGCACTGAGAGTTATACCTTCTGTTTTTAATTTTTTTAATTCCTCTAATATGCATTTTATCATCCAGTGCTAAATGTTGCATTTCCTAGGTCTGATTCCCACCTTGTTCTTTGGCCAAAGAAATGCACAAATGATACTTTCGGTTCTGAAAAGGTGAGAGATGATATTCTAACTATGTAGGCTTCAAAGCCTCTGAGCCCTTTATTCCACAGAGAACATTCCACTTGCTATAGAAGGCTACCAGGCTCTGCCCAGCTGGACCAAATGAGGGCCAAAAACCTCTTCCATGCCTCAGTTACAAGACAGAGGTCAGATGAGATTGTATCCACTGCACAAAGGCAATGACTCATAGAGCTGTAAACTGAAGGACATGTGTACCTTAATGACTTCAAAGACTCTTTTACAGGTTATGATCCTTTCTTTTTTTGATTCGGGAATGTCATGTCTCCCATCTAACCTTATAAAAAGTGTGTTCTAACCTATCCTACACAGCTAAATATTAGAAAGCACAAGGAGGAAATATCAAGATCTTCTCTCCACTGGAAGACTAACAACTTATAATCTCCTTCTCTTTTTAAAGTCCATGCACGGAAAACTTGTACACCCAGATTTGAAATTGTTGATTTTACAGTATTTTACTTTCTGTATATCTTCATTCATATTACATTTTTATGGCATGAATAACCTCATCTATACGTGCCTTTCTGCATCATAGATCTCTGGCCTAAATATTTGCTGTAGGAAAAATTCCTCATGCTAACTTAGACTTAAGATATTTTCAGAGACTATATAATCAATTTCCTAAGTAATTCCTGTTTCCCCTTTCCCTCCTGCTAAAATTTTCATCACTCTTTCAAAATGCCTTGATCTGGAGGTTGGCTGTGAAGTTGTCAGTTTCCACTGGCTTTTACTTCTAGTTCAATAGGAATTAGGGTCACTTAGGTTTGTGTAGAAAAGCTGCAGTGTAGTAAAACCAACAGGAAGGTTTGCTAAGATCTTCCTTTACTCACATCAATGAGAAAGGCAAAGTTTTATGGAAAAGAAAAGAAATGGAATTTAAAAAAAAAGAATAAATATGGTCTCGTTCCAATTAACAGTTCATCTTTCTCATGATTTCAGAAGATACTGTTTGGGTTTTGTTTTCTTTTCTCTGATTTGAGGAGTGGAAGCTGACATGCTTAGAGTGTTTCCAGTTACTTACCAAATGCTGCAATTTCTCATCCCAGATTTTCTGCGAACTCTATATCTCCATTAGCTAAAGAGACCACAAAGTAGCAGTGGAAGAATGGTAAAACTTATGTTTCTCTCCCTTAGTATTCAGGAGCCTAGAAGCAGTAGCAGAATATTTTTTAATGTTTTTCTCAGTGTTTGGAGTTATTTTTCTATTTCTCTGACACAGAATGAGAGAATGCTACTTGGTAATATGGAAATCTTTTAAAGACCAAATTTGGTCTTTTCATTTCTACCTGAAAATTATGGACACACCTTCAGAGTCTGACTCCTTCAATCTATCTCTGGAAAGAAACAAACAGTAGCACATATCCAAAATGAAGGCTAGTTGCAATTAACTGATTCTAACTAACATTGGTATCAAAGCCCTATAGCCAAAAATCACCTTCTTCCCCTTAAGATTTGTAAATCTCACATTGGATTTTTGAATTTACTGTAGAATTTCTGTAAATAACATGGTTATATTAATTGATATTGCTTTGTAGCAATAATCCTGAAAGCTCAACCAATATAGGTAGACTTCAAAAGTCTACCTTCATGTATTTTTGAATATTCCTGGTTGCAGTACCACCAGTAATGAAGTAGAATCATTCCAGATGCACTCTCTGAGGACCTTAAAATCTGAAAGGAAATAGCAGGATACAGCTCTGGGAAGAGAAGCAAGTTTGTGAAAGAAATGCTGACAATATTTGAATGTTTTTGTAAGGGTTTACATCACATGAACAATGCTCACTTGCCCTTTCCCCTGTGACTGATAAGCTGCCAAACTGTACAGGCTTTGCTCTAGTTCTTAGTTCCTTTAGGATACACACTAACAATTTAGTAATAAATCACAACTGATGAAGTCACTGTACTAGAAATAGAAATTACATGAGAAAGAGGAAAATACAGTATTTTTAGGCAAGTACTCAAAATCTAAACAGGGTAACTAAGCACTATTTTAAAAACCTCTTCCCCAGAGGAATATGTTTTGTGGATGGCAGGGAGTAAACAGCAAAAAAGGGCCAATACACACATTAACTCACAACTGCAATTACAGTTACTATTTTACATTACAGAAAAACCAGCACTGATTTTTTTTTAATTCTCAAAACAATTAATTTATTTTTATAAATTCTCAAAGCATGAATTTGGATATATTTGACCTAAATTATCAAAATCTGCAGACTGACAGAGAAATGACAGTGGGCTAGCTCATCAAGGATATTCATTACAAGATTGTGAACTGTGCTCCTCTGCTCACCCAGCTTGGGAAGTGATCAGACAGAATGTCTGTGTTGCCCTCTGAGCAGTCCAGCCTGAAGCCACCCGCCCTCAGCTCACTCTGCTGGGGAGATGTCCCTCAGTAACACATGCACAGCGGGAAAAAAAAGTGGGCTTTGCACATAACTAGTGAGTATCTGTGAATGTGGCCTGGTGAGCAGGTCAGGCAGGGTACAGTGCCCTGCTCCAGCAGGCACAGCAGCTGGCACCTGAGCTGGAAGCCACAGGGCAGGAGGGTCCCTGCAGGCTCAGTGCCTGTGCCCTGGGCACCCTGCTCCTGCACTGCCATGGCCTGCCCTGGAGCCACTCTTCCTTTCCTTCCACCCCTGTAATTTTTAAAAGAACCCCTGTAATTTTTAAACCCCTTCCTCTCTGTGGTATCTTCACCCATATCACACATATTTATGACACTCAGTCGGCAGTGTTGATCTATTTCTCCCCATGGTTACTGTCTGTGCATCCACTGCAGGAGGGAGCTGCTACTGATCTGGCATCAGGTACTGAAGCTCCAAAGAGAGATCACAGCACTTTCTGCTGACACCTGATAGCTGGGGGGGCTTCATAATTTTAACAACAGCTGAAAAGAGAGTGATGGACCTGAGATATGAGAAACAGCATTACCTTACTTGAAACTCCCAGGTTAGACCTTTTTTCCCCTCATTTGACTTCAGATCCTAAGAGGATGGTAAATGCATTTGTGATCTGTGAACATTGCCATAGATGTATACCTGAATACCTCAGCTCTGCCTGCACCCATCTGTGAATGGAGCCGCTGCTCATAAATCAGCTGTGCTGACTGTAATAAGCATAAACTAGGTCAAGCTAAAAACACCCACAGAAAGAAAAAAATGGCAATAGCAAGTAAGAGACATTTCATAATCTCTTGCCTTAGAAGAAAATAATTTGGATGATTAATTTTAAGAGAAAGGTTGACATTTTTTCACCATCTCTTTTTCTTTTTTCTTTCTTTTTTTTTTTTTTTTTTTTTGGTTCTGGGCTGCTGATATCAGAATCATTGAATCAATAAGGATAGAAAAGACCTCCAAGATCATCAAATGCAGCCTTCAATGGAATGCCACCATGTTCACTAAGCCACATTGTGAAGTGCTACATCTACTCATTATTCAACATTTGCAGGCATGGTGACTACACCACTTCCCTGAACAACCTGTTCCAACACTTAATCACAGAATGACACAGAAACACACAGAATAAGCTGCGTTGGAAGGGACCCATCAGGATCATCAAGTCCAACTCCTGGCCTTATGCAGGTCACCCCAAGAACCACACCTTGTGCCTGAGACAATTGTCCAAATGCTTCTTGAACACTGTAAGACTTGGTGCTGTGACCACTTCCCTGGGGAGCCTCTTCCAGTGCCCAAACAACCTCTGGGTGAAAAACTCTTTTCTAATATCCAACCTAAACCTCCCCTGACTCAGCTTCAGGCCATTCTCTGGGTTCTGTCACTGCTCACCACACAGCAGATATCACTGCCTGCCTCTCCTCTCCCTCTCACAAAGAATTTGTAAATGCAATGAGGTCTCCTCTCAGTCTCCCCTTCTCTAGGCTGAAAAAACCAAATGACTTCTGCAGCTCCTCACACAGATTCCCCTTTTAACCACTGTTTTGGTGAAGAAATTTTTTTAATACCCAACCTGAACTTCCCCTGACACCACCTAAGGCCATTTCCCCTTGTCCTATCACTTGTTATTTGGGAGAAAGATGACCCCCACCGTACCACAATCTCCTTTCAGGTGCTTTAGAAACTTACTGCTTCTAAAATGTTTAACTTGAGTAGTCAATATTTCAATATTTGCTTCATGTATCCACATATATGTAAAGGATCTTACACAGTTCATGGGAACGTTTATGAAGACAAGTATTGTAAATGCACTGAGACATCTGACTTCAATAAACACACTATTTTAATTCAAGTAAGGAACTAAAAAGATTAGCATGTATCAAGTATTCAATTCCAGTTCCTATTCCACAGGCAGTTCTAATCATGGATATCTTCACACGTTAAGCATCCTTGTTTCATTCCACACAAGAGGAAGAATTTTCTGGACTCTAAAATTCCTGCAGCATCAGTGCAGTAAAACAAAAGAAAATACAGCTACAAATAGGTGGCAAGGAAGGTTCATTCCACCCCACATAAATGACAGCAGGACTCAGCAGAGCTTGGCCTGTCCCATTGACTGGGGATGGCAGGAGGTTCCTGGGGGGTCCCAGAAACACCTAAGCCCTTTCACACAGCCACTGCTTGCAGGCTGTGGGACAGCCTCTGCCTGGGAGATTGCACCTGTCCCTGGGGTACAAGAAAGAGGCTTTCACTCTGTTCTCAGAGTCCTTGAAATTATTTTTCTTCCCTGTCAGCCATGGATGGTTTCACTCCCCCCTTGAACCACTGGCCAGGCTGTTCCTCCAGGAACCCTGTGTGTTTTATTCCAGGCTGGCAGCTCTGCATGGGGAGCTCTGCTGAAGCAGTGTGGCAGAGCAGTATCTCTGATATGGTCGTGCTGTCCAGTTTTCCCTGCAGACAGGACTCACCTAACAGAGCAGTGAGCCTGCAAAGTGCCTGTAGGACAGCAGGGAAAACAACCTTTTTCTTCCCAGACACAGGTTTCCTCTGGCTGGCATTGTTCCATGCTTCCAGGCACTTACAGCTTGTCTCAGTGTAACCAGAAAACTCCTCCACTATGTTTATATTTTTACTAGCTCAGAAGGGCTCTTATATTTCATTAGTGTTTGAAGTCTAAACACTTATATTGCATTAGTGTTTGTGGTATTTCACTAATACTTGTGGTATTTAATTTTGCAGAACTGGCCAATATGTGTTATCCTACATTCTTTGTCTAACGAGTTATTGCTACTTCATTCTTTTTAGAGAAAATCTGTAGAAAACTCTGTAGAAAGAAAAGTATTTTAAATTAACTCCTTTGTGGAGCTGAGCTTTGACTCTGGCTTCTCTTGGATCCTTTATCAAACTCATATGATACTTGCAGATACACAGAAGTACCACACCACCTTTCAAAGAAAGTCTTCCTTTTCCTTTCATCCACACTTAAAGACGCTTTTATGAATACATGGATACCCTTCCTGTGTTTCTCAATCAAATGCTAAATAGCTGAGCTGAGCCTTCTTACTATTAGCTCCAAATAGCAAGATATCTAGGTTTTGTAAAGAAGAAAAAGGAAAGAAAAGAAGCCAAATACTGCCTGAAAGGCTCTTTTTATGAACAGATTGAATATGTCCCATTATCTGCTACTTTTGAACTTCAGAAAACTAATAACAATGGATTCTGAATAAGCTTCCCTCCTATAGTAATAGAAACAAAACTTCAAAACTTCTCCATGAGCCCAGCTCTGAGCTCTGGTGGCTGCTGGCAGCATCTCTTGTTGCCAGCAGTTGGTCTGTCCACACATAAGCTGTCCCAAAGATGAGGCCTCATGTACTGAGAGGCAGAAGACAAAAAAAAAAAAAATCCCCAACCCTTATATGTGAGAGGATATTACGGGATCAGGCTCAGAACATTGTACATCCGAAACGTGTGAACCAACAAAAGCCCAACCGTGAGTCATTCCCATTTTGCATCATCTGGCTTTCAAACTGCTCCCCATGGAATTTAACAGACATGATAGAAAATAATAGAATTGAAAAATGGGAACTATTTCCACATAGTGGGTTTTTCCCACAGTGGATACAATTTGAATTGCTAATTCACTGCCAGATGTGCAACCACAGACACTGTGACAACAATCCTCTTCCTACAGTACTTGATTATTTCTTCTTGTGACTCACTGAGGATTATATCAGGATTATATACAGGATTATATCTAGCCCAGGTTGGAGAGTTTCCATTTCTGGATTTAATTAAAGAACAGTCAGAAACAGGTAAATTCAAACCAATGTGGCATAATATTTAAAATCATTTAGAAGAGTAACCTTTTGAGTGAAATTTTATTTATGAAAACATGAAAGGTGAACTCCTGTCTCAAATAAGGCCTGTGGGAATTCTTCATTGCTTTCACATTCTCCAGAGATTTCCTATTCTATTTTTAAAAAATCTACCGGCAGTTTTTAGCAACTCTACCATTAGTTTTTAATTAGTGACCATGTATCACTTCTCTTTAGAGGAATAAAAATGTGTTTTAATGAAATGCAATTTTACATAAACTTGATGTACATTTGGGTCCTCTGGTGGGAAGCAATCAACACCTGTAAAGTCATACAAGAGTTACTACTCATCTCCTCTGTGAAGCTGAAGTACTACCAACATACAGAAGTATTACAGTAAAACACCTGATTTTTGTTGGTCTCTGTCATACAGTGACATTTTCCAAAATGTATAATGAAGTATTAGGGTTTTTATCTTTCTGTATATTTCTTCTTGAGTAGTAGATCCAATTAGATGTTTTGATTGCTTGTACTGCCTGTTCAACTTTTTTTTATTTTCAACTAATTGTCATATTTTGTATTCCCAAGCATAAACACAAGAGTGTGTGACTAAAATTAAGATGATGGCAAGAGTTTTCTGTGCCACACACAAAAGGGAACATTAATGCCTCTTTCAAAACCTTTTTGGAAATGTCCCCTGAAACCCAGCACCAAGTCAGACTGAGTGAAAGATGACCAAGTCTCACACCTCTGAAAAGGGAACTCCCTGATGAGGGGCTGACATGCCTGTCCCTGCCTTTCCAACACTGACTCGGGAGCCTCCAAGAGCCACAGCCCAGATCACCACTTCCACCACCAGGCAGTCTGAATCTGGTGTCTGTGACAGGAACAGACTACTCCTCAGAGCCCTTGCCTTGAGACCTGAAGCCTTGATAAAACAAGGTACCACTGTTGCCTTACTGGCACTTAGCTTGGAGCTGAGGAATTTGGGAATATTGGGGCTTTTGGACCACTTCCTTTCCCAGCAGACTTGAAGTCCAGTACCTCCTATAAGCTACTGAAACTCAACAGGAACCCATTTTTTCAGAGCAATCAGATGTTTTGTAGCAGTGCTCTCTGCTTCAACTTCCTATGATTCCTCAATAAATTTTCCCTGAGGAATCTTTGGAAGCTTTACAAAAGGAAATTAGGGCAAATATTCCTTCTTGAGCAATTCCTCTATGAGAACATAAATTTGAATTTCCTAATGGCTTGAAGGCATTAGCAGTGTCAATTTATGCACTGTGAAATAAAGCTCTACTATTCTTCTAGGAAAAGGCAGTAAGGCATCCCAAAGTCCCATGTGTTATGGACATGTTGTGCTAAAAACACATTATATGTCTGTCATAATTACTGATGAAAGCTGTCCAGGACAACCAGTCTTGTTAGGCTATCATGGGGTTTTAAATGCAGCTGTATTTTTAAATATCTGCAGTCAACTTGTCCTCAGATGGGTAACCAGGATCATCCCTGCGTCTCTGAGGAGCCCTGCAAGCCACACACTTGATTTAAGACACTAACATGAAACATTGCTTAAAGCAGAACAGAAGATTGATGTGACCTTTACTCCTGTACTACCGTCAGACTAAAAACACCTCTCCTGTTCCATACACTTCCCATTAAGCAATTTGTCAAAATTCTTCAAGGAAGCTACTCTTCATCTGGTTTCTCTAGAAGCTGAAACTATCACTTGAAAGTAGATTAAACTTGTACAACTTTCTCATCTGGTCTTCAAATAGGTATTTGTCCATTCCAGTAGGACCTACATCTATTAGCTAAAGCTGCTTTTGACACCAAGTACAAATTATGTCATATTACCTGTCAGCTCCATGGAGGACACAGCCTGCTCTGGCTATGCATTCCCAGCAGTGCACTAAAGACCTGCATTGCCATTCCTTATGTCTACACACCCTCAGGGTCTTTATTAATTGTTCTCTTTAATCTATAGAAATTACATTCTGTGCACATACTTTTTCTCCAGTAAAGTTATTTTAAAGGATTATTTTTTGTGCCAGGTTTACATAGGCATTAGTCACCTAACACTGCAGATGAATACAGACAAGAGAAGGCAGACAGCTAACCTGCCCACACTCTTCTGATAATGCCTCTGAGTGCCTACCTGCATCAGTCTGGTTCATGCTCTGGTTAGCTCACCAAATTCCCTCTTAGCCAGCTCAATTCATATTTTCCATGCTTTATCTATTCCTTTGGCTAACCTTGAGCTGCAATTACTGTATTTGAAGAATTCCCCCTTTTTTGACATCTATAATTCTTTGCTCCCTTCCTTTTTAAGCACAAACATGTATTTTCAGGGACATTTTTTACTGCATTTGAGGATTTCTGTACTTTTTTAAGGATTTAAATTATACAACTTTTGTTGTCTTTTTAAAAGTACTTTCACTCCAAAAAATTCCCTTTCATTGTTTAGTGTCACGATGTTAACTTTCAATACAATTGTTTCCATAAGAATGCTTTGTATAAGATAATATGAAGGAACTGAAGCTGTCTATGAAAATAATAATGAAAAAATATTCTGAGCACTGTAGGGCATGATGTTCTTAAAATCCTTTTTCTGACATGGATTAACTTGGGTTAGCTATGTGCCATGAAAACTGAAAAGCAACATGTGACAGGGTAACTTCATCCCTTACCAGAAAATGTTAGACTCTTGATTTTTTATTTTTACAAGTTAACGTTCTGAAGACTACAAAAAAAAAAGATAAAAAGGGGTAGCATCATCCAATACAAAGTTCCCTCACTCAGAAGGCCGGATTCAAACCACTGGCTCCCTGTCCTTCACAACCAATTGCAATTTCAGAAGCCCAGCCCTTTGGCAAGGACAAATTCAGATGTCAGCTCCATGGAGGATTCACTGTGCATTGCTCTGTGAAAAATTCTGAAGGGCAATGCTCCCTAAATTGGGTGAGTTTTCTCAAGCAGTTTCACTGTGGCAGTACAGAGCCTGAGGAGCAGCCTGCACCACCAGGAAAGGAGAACAACGTGACAGGTCTGATGCCTCGGATACTGTCATGGACCCAGTGAGGAAACCAGGTGAGTGATGCCATTCCAAAACATCCACTCACAGCGTGCAGTGCACAAACAAGCCTAGGCTGCATTCAGAGAAATATTCCCACAGTTATGTCCATAGCTGTCTATGGAACTGGACAAAAGACTCATTGAGCAACGACCAAAAAAAAGAAAAAAAAAAAGAATAACTGAGAAAAACTACAACAGAATATTCTTGCTAATTTGGGCTATACCACATGTAAGATCAGCACAAAACCACAACACCTTTTTGCAGATCAGCTGCAGTGATTATTTTCAATCTGGCAAGGGAATGTTCTTTGCCTTCTTTTCTCTCTCCCCCATCTCCCAATGCTTTCTCTATTGTCATGGCAAATTTCTAAATTTGCTTGTATTCTACAGTTAGGTAACACCAGATTTTGAAACTCTGTCTTTCTAAGTATATATATATAATCCTGGTCACGAGGCAGAATTTAATATTAAGTGATATTAAAATGATGAGAAAAAATATCTGAAATTCTAGAAGTTTGGCTAGTGAGGAAGGAGAACCAGTCCCTATGTGGTAAGGTGAAAAGTAGCACCATTAGCCCGGTGATGCTAAGGTCTCAGTCGGGTTCAGGAAATTTCACCAGAGCCATGATTTTACTTTCCCTTGTCTATTTTCAAATCCCTCTTTACTGTTAGGATAAATAAACAAGCACTGAAGAATGAGAGGTCACCCTCCACAATGTACAATTAGTATATTCTTTGCTGCTATAGTTATTTTCCAAATATTTCAGTGTTACTTTGGGCAAGGAGGGGAAATCAGCAGTACCAATCCAGTCTTTCCAAATTCCATGGACAGACAGCAGTGCAAGAGAAGTTGAGGGGATCAGCCACTTGGGGATCCTTGGCAGTCAATGATATAGACACTGCTTTTGTCTTGACAGTAATGAAAACAAGACAGGGAAGGTACAGATCTTCAGGCTACATGTGGTGACTAATAAATCAGATGTTGTGCAGTCTGGTTTACTGCAGGAAGGCGGATTTAATGAAAACTTGTGCCTGGCAGGAGGTTCTTCAACTCACAAACAGAGTACAGGGAAAACACGGTTCTGGAGAAATGACACAAAAAGGCACTATCCAAGCTTGGCAAATTGACTCTAAAGAGACAATTGATGTATTTTGGCACAAAGGGTGGAGGAAAATGAGTAAGGGTACCTTTGGATTCTAGCATTTCCTGGAGAATTGCTTCTACATCTTACATTTATACACTTCAGGAACAAGGTAAAACTTATTAAAAACAAAGCTGGTTCAATGTGCCCAGTGTAGGGCATTTGGAAGTTTTTTCATGTTACATTTTGTGAGCTGATTTTATTTACTTTCAGAATCAAAATATAGTGTTGTCTTACTACAATATCTTGTTACTTGTTTTGTCTGTTTTGAAGAAAACTTGATTTTGAAATTGTGAAAATGAAACTACTGTACCTACATACCTGAGGTTATCAGATCAGGATGGTGAAAATAGTTAATATCCTCAGATGGACAGCCCTCCCCTTCACCACCCCACTTCTCAAAAAGCAAGTTATTCTTCATTCTCTGCCCCGTCTCATGGAAAAGAAATTAAAACTTTGAAGAAACAAAAGTGTAGTTTATTTGGTCACAGCATGGGAAAAAAAAAGAAAAGAAAAAAAAAAGTTAAAAAAAGAAAGGTTCAAAAGTATTTAAAAATAAGAAAAAAAAATAGACCTTTCTAACAAATGCATACAAGATAACATTGTAGACAAACATTATCCTGGCAAAAGAAGATGCTGAAAGCCAACAGCAGTTTTAGTTTCAGCAACTAAAAAACTTCATGAGAACAACAGGTAAGTGTAAATTGTTCTGTTACTTTGTGGCAGCAAAATTGTCTTGTTCATGGATAACATCCAATGATTTTATAATGAAATTCAAGAGCAAAAAAAAAAATCCACAGAAAGGGCGATAAAAGGCCTGTGTGAAATTTCCATTTGTTATGTAAAATTCTCTTAAAAAGGTGGTTTTCCTCTGCAAAATAATGAGAATTTGCCTCAATATCTCTGAGCAGCAGTCACACCTGAAGCTTCCACTTCCTAGTCAAAAGATTTCTCCCATCCCATTCACATCTCTAAAGAAAAGACCAAGTGTCCTGCTCTGTCCTGCTGTGACTGGGGCTCTTCTGTGAGGGAGGCAGAGAGGAAGTGAACACATGTCCACCACATCGTTCCTGTAGCTTCACAAGTTGCTGAATTCCAGAATGTTTTCCTTTGTATTCATAAAAAAAAGAAGTAAACAGTATTTTATGCCAATTTTTAATTTCATGCCAAATTGAATATTTGCCTAAGTAGATGTTCTCTTTGTTTTGTTTTGTTGGGGTTTGGGTTTTTACAGTATGAACAAAGAAAATAACCTTTCAGATTCAAACTAAAATTTTGTCTCTTTTCTCTGAAGCTGAAAAGATGAAGAAGAACTTGCTTTTTGGGAGGAGGATGGTGAACGGAAGGCTGTCCAAACAGGAGAATTTGCTGCTTTCACAACCCTGATCTGATCACCTTTGCCAGAAGAGCAGCTGCAGGATGATGGCTGATGCTTGTGCTGAGCTTTGTCATTACTGCTGACTGAGGTCTGCAGGACCCCAGCCCTGAGAGGGAGGGTTCCTGCAGCTTCTTGCCCTCTGGCTTCTTGCCAGCTGTCCCTTCTGAAAAGCTGGCAGGAAGGCCACCTTTTCAGAAGGTACAGCTCTGGGGCATTTGGCCTTTAATGCCACATGTATGGGGGGCCAAAGCTCCCACACCATCACATACTTGAGACACATTGAATCAATGGACCTCAGCAGAGGCTGGAGCCCAAACCCCACACAGTGTCAGGGCTGGGGTTGGGCTCCAGCCCAGGCACAAGACTTATATATGGGATAGGTGTAGCTGCAGGGTATTCAAAATATCCTGTAATGTACAACTGGATCTCACATGTTACTAGCTAAAGTATAACCACATCATATCCTGGCCTGGGCAGAAGAGTTGATGCAAATTATTTCTGTCTTGTGTGGCTCATTCCCACCCTCACACCATAGGTTGCTTCTCCCTCAGATGTGTTAATATGACCTTTTGTCTTTTTAAGAAATTTACAATAAGTCTGATCACTGAAAATCTGTATTAAAATCAATCCTTTGGAGAAGAAGTAAAGATTTTTTTAGGAAAAATCATAGAAGTACATATATCTAAGCTACAAGAAAAGCCCCTCTCCAGACAGAACCAAACACAAATCATGGCATTCTTTTCAGTGCAAAGACAACTTATGTTGCCAGAATGTGCAAGTTACTTGCCCAATTAAAATAATACAGCTTTCCTTTCAAAATACTGCTGCCACAGATTAGTCACAGATTGTTTATGCAAAATAACTTCTTAAGTTTAAAACAAACTATAGTATTGGTAATACTATAGTCTTCAATACCGTTGTTCAAATGTCCCAGAAACTCATTAGTCAGAAAATCTTTCCCAAGTTTTCACCTTCTGATTTAGAGAAGTACACTTCTGTCTCTGCAATTAACTGAGTAACAGAGCCACAAAACAGGAAAAAGAGCCACAAAACTTGTAGTGATACAAACCCCAAAAATAGTTTATCAGCCACAAAATAAATACAAGGAGAACTCTGAAAAATGCTGATTTTAACATAGGAATACCCTGAACCCTGCTTGGCAGTCTAGGATCCAGGAAGAAGCTTACGTTTTTGGGGGAGCTAAAGGAAAAATAAAAAAAAAACAAAAAAAACATTCCCCACCAACAAACAAACAAACAAACAAACAACTAAAAAAAAAAACTACCAGCAGTACAAAATTTCAAAGTGAATATCACAAAGTATTGCAGGGGATGAACAGCCCAGAAAAGAGGAAGGTTTTTTTGATGCTAAACACAAGCATTACCAGCGATGCCCCTCTCGGTCCCCAATAAACAGAGGGAAAACAAGACCCAATTCAAAACTGATCGCGGGAAAACCGGAATCTGGACCGCTGTCTCATCCCATAACCAGACCCTTCCTTAGCCAAAGGCAGAAAGTCAGGGCGGGCAAGTCACACCTTTCTCTGCCCCTTGCTGCCGGGAGTCCCGTCCCCCTCGGGGCTGCAGGGCATCATCCCACAAGCGGGAGGGGCGGCACTCAGCCCCGGCACGGCGGCTGCCCCGCTCGGCTCCGCTCGGC
>NW_005054340.1:219287-219608 GCF_000277835.1 Geospiza fortis | reverse complement strand
CTGTTGTTGGTGCAGCAGGCTCGGAAGAGGCTGAGCGCCTCGGGGCTGTCGCGCTCGTCCCCTTCCAGGGACCAGATGTCCTCGTCGTCGTCGTCCAGCCCCCTAGGAGGGTAGAAGGAGTCGTCCGAGGCGATGCTGCAGGTGTCGGGCAGCTCGGAGAAGTCCTCGTACTCCTCGCAATCCTCCTCCTCCTCCTCCACCTCCTTCTCCTCTTCCTCCTCTTCGTCCGGCTCCTCGGCGGCAGCCTCGGCCGCCCCCTGCTCGGGGCTGCTCTCCGCCCCGGCGCCGGGCATCTCCTTGGCGGCGGCGGGCGCGGGGCAG
>NW_005054340.1:218205-218722 GCF_000277835.1 Geospiza fortis | reverse complement strand
GGCCGCTGGTCTTTCAGCGCCAACTGCGTGGTCCCGAGAGCCGCGGCTGCAGCGATGCGCGCAAAACTTTTCAGGAATACAACCGGCCTGTGCGGAATTTTCGTCTTTTGAAATAAACACTGAAACTAAGGAGAATGACTGCACAGAATTGCCGTGCTGTAAAAGCAAGCAATTCATTAAATCAGCCCTGACGCTTTAGCAGCTGTAGAGATATCAGGCACGTACTTTTTATGGAAGGCATTTGGAGATTAGGTTGAGAGGAATAATGCATCTATAAATTGAGTTCTTGCTTTGTCACAGTTCCTCTAAAATCTCTTTTCCTTTTCAAATGCCAGGGATTAGCACTGTTCTCTGGCAGGGAAACAGTGGGGAGAAGTCCTTTGGCCAACAAAATAGGGTATTTGCTTTCTTCAACAGCTTTTTGAAGTGAATCTCATATATTTGACATCCTTCAGCAAGTGAATGTCCAAAGTCCAAGTCCCTGTCTGATGGGAGAGAAAGGAGGTGGCATTCCTTC
>NW_005054340.1:178537-218177 GCF_000277835.1 Geospiza fortis | reverse complement strand
TTCCTGCAGGAGGTGAGGCAAAGTATGAGCCACATTTTTTACACTAAAAGAACATAGGAAAGAAGAGTAAAATGTAACTGTGAGTAAAGGGCCCCAAATAGTAGCTGTTTACAGTCTTACAAGAAATCATTGTGTAAATCAGACATGATGGGTGATACAAAGCCCAGCAGCTTCTTGCTGAATCCTAACTGGCAGGGCTATCCCAGTGCCCAGCAGGAGGATATCTGTAAGCAGAATTAGTATTAAATAGTTCCCTGATTGGCTGCTTCTGCACAGGAGCTAAACTGGGAAAGAAGGAGATTAAACTATCGCCTCACCTCCAGACACCTCTGAGATCATAGCTGGTGTAGATTACCAGCTTGCTCATGCTGTCTCCTGTTATTTTCTTGGGTAAAGACAGGCCCTTTCTCCACTGCTGCTGGGTGTGTCTGTGCCCAAATCAAACACTTCTGAGCTGTCTTTAGCTGCTGCACAACAGTGCTGTAGCATTCACTTTCTACACTTATTGCCTATCAATTTGTTATGTATTTGCATTCACAGAGTTTAGGGGCTCCATTAATTCAACTTCTTGTTTTCTTCTCAGTAAGTGCGGCCGCTGAGCTGCTTAACAGAATGCTACCTCTTACAATAGCACTTGTATTTTGAGAAAACTTCATTTTTGCCTGAGATCCTGCAGCTGGTGGGGAGCATTTGAGTTTTCTCAGCCTGAACTCATCAGAAAAGCCCAGAAAGACTCTTGGCTCTAGTAACTTCAAATAGCAGAAAAAGGCCCCAAAATAATTCTACTACAGGGGAACAAAGGGGTTTTTTTTGAAGATTCAGCTCATCTGTAAGAATTCATTAATCAAATATACTTGCTTTGTTTCTTTCTTATAAAATCAATTCAGAAGAATAAATATTTACCACATTACCAGACTGTTTTTTAATATGTTATGTGGAATTTATTAGCAAAGAGGCAGGGAACAGTAACTCTGAATATAAAGAAACCCCAAGCCAACAACAACAACAAAAAAACAACCTTGAAAAACTTTAATGCTAACTAGAGGGAAAACACAGTTATACAGGAAAAAAAAAGTTTGACTCTGGAAAGTCATCCTTTTTTTCTCTCTGTGTTCAGTTTACCTTATCAGCTTATTAATAGAGGAGAAATGAATCAGTTTTCTCCCACAGCTGTAGTAATTCTGCAGGGACCTTGGAGATGAAAACTGTTTTCTCTTACCTCAGCCTGTCACTTTCATCTCTTCTCTCAAAGAGCAGTGCTATACTGCTTAAGCTTTCAAAGCAAGGTGTCAGGCTGGAACAGGGCAGACATGGTGTTTCCCCTTGAATTTTTCACTTTTACAACTGGTATTGAGGCTGTATTTCAAATTATTTAACCTGGATGCATCTTGGCAAAAAAGCTGGCGCAGCTAATCGGGCATAAACTGTTACTTGACTCCTGATGCAGCCATTTATCTTGTCACACACAGGTGCCCACCAAGGCTGCTCTGCTTGGGCACAGTCATAGATGTAAAGCAGATGATGTCTGGTTTCTTGATTCTTTCAGTGGCACAGCTTGTATGTGACAAGCAGAGCTTCTTGTCACTTGTGCTTCAGTATGTAAATCAAAACAAAAGAATGTGAGGAAAGACCATAGAGTAAGTCTGCAGATTCTTTCAAATTATCCAAAACAACCCCTGTTTTCATGGCAGGGAGTTGTTTTCATTGTAAGAGGACAGCTTCGAACTTTCATCTGGAAAAGAAATCACTTAATGTAATTGATTTGAAATGCTAGTATTCCTAAACTTTGTATCAAAATCTCAAAGCAAATACCCCAGAATTATGAGTCATTATCACCATCCATATCTCATTAAAATCTATTGCTGAGAATTACCAAGGCAGGAAATTAAAATACTCAGTGCAGATACCTGGCCCTATGCAGACAAAGCTTCCCTTGAAGAAAACCAGTTTTTGGAATGACTATATCATGGGATGCCCCCAATTTGCCTCGTTAAGGTTTGTAAACCATTGTATTTATAAAACACTCTGAAATTGAGATTTAATGAGATTTATGTGCAATAATAAAGACAAGAGTAAGATAAATAGTAAGACTCAGTGAGTTTTATATGTTCTTACAGTCAACAATTTAATCTAAGGAAAAAATTCATAACACACTGAAAGCTATTGCCAGTATTCTTAAAAGATGAAATCTAGTCACTACAAAAGTAAAATAAAATAAAATAACTTTCATTTTGATTGTTTCCATTACTCAGGTGTCTAAAATTTCTGAATAACAAGAAGCCAAGCTGTTTGGTTTTTTACCCATCTGACATCTAAACACTCACTTTTGAAATTCAGGGTGTATTTTTCTCTTCCTTAGTTGACCTGCCTGTAAAAATCTCTTAGGTAATCTGAGGCTGAGTGAGCATTTGTGGTAAGACATTTAGGCTGTTTAGGCACCTTGCTGGTGTATTCCCATCAGCTGGCAACTTCAGCCACTTCAGTGATCCAAGGGTTTTACAAACTCTTAGTGGCACACCAGGCAGATTTTTCTGCACCCATCTGGCTCCTCACCCATTTCTTTGCAGGTTTGTGCTGGGAGCAGGTGAAAGGATGGAGCAGCATCTTGTTACCTGGCAGGACCCTCAGTAGTTGCAATACCACAGTGTTAAACATGAAAGCCAGCTCACTCACCCCCTCTCTCTGTTTAGCAGCTTGTAAAAACTCTGAGATGCACAGAAAGGGTTTCTGTGGACACTGGAGCTCTCTTTCACAGCATTTCCAACAGCACCACTAAAGGAAGCATTCAGAGCAGAAGGAAACCTCTCTTGAGCAGCCTCCTATCTCCACAGATGGGAGAGGAGCTGAAGCTGCCAAAAGTTGAGTGTGGGGAGTGGGTTTGGTGACATTACCTGGGTTTGGTGACATGACCTAAGTCAGCATCATCCCAGTGCTGACCTGGTCCATACCAAAGGCCATCACAGGTGGTCCATGGAGGAAATGTGGGCACTGAGGGAAACAAGGTGCTAAAAGAGATGAGATACTGCTGTTTACTGACAGCATCCTTTGGAATTTTGGGGAGAGACTTTCAGAATTACTGCCTCCAAACCTTGCATTGGCCCTCAAAACAGAGTGCCTGCATCTTCAAAAACTGTCTGCTTGAAGTTAATCTCAAGAGAGTTTATAGGCACAGATGTAAGCAGACTGGTTTCTGGGGTTGCTGAGTTCTTGGCAGAGCTAGCAGGCTAATAAATCCAACCTCTTGTTTATCATGCCTAATAATGATGTATTTTTGATTGGGGTGATTTTCTAGGGCGGTAGCAGGACTGTAAGCAGACTAGCTGCTGTGAGGCATCAAAGTGCAATTAACTTAGTCAAAAAACATCAGGTGGTGTACTATTGGCAAGGTACGTGTGAAGAAGGCATTCAAGGTAAAGAATTAAGCTGAAGAAATGATTAAGAAAATGTTCCCTCTCAACTCTAAAGAGCCAAAGAGAGACAGAGTTGTTTTCATATTTACCTGATTCGAGGTGTTGGAGAGAGCATTTATAAACTAACAGATTCAGCAGCACTTGCTAAGACTTCCCCACTTAAAAAGTCCTCTGGAAGGAGAAAGGTTGGAGTCTCAGTTTTCCTAAGCTCTGGCCAAGACTTGATGTGAAATCCTGGTTGATCTGAATAGTAACAGCTGCTAAGGAGTCATGAGTGGAAGTTGCAATATGTTTCCTAGAAACCAAAGGCTTGAGCTGAATGATGAGAGCAGAGCCAGAGAATAAAAAATACTAGCAACAATTTCATTAAATGTTAGTGTTTTCTCAGTTGCTAGTATTTTTCCAGCACTTGCTCTGGCAAATTAAATGCTGTTTAAAGCATCTGTAGTACCAGCTTATTGGTATCTCTGTGCAGTTAATACAATAAAGGGTTATAAGGGTATAAATGTAATACCAGTTCATTTAATTTCATTCAGCTAGCTATGACTGAAAATAATCGATGTTCTGCTTTCAGTATGAACCTGTATTTTGTTTGCGCTGAAATCTAAAGCATAGCCCTTTCCAGAAAAGGAATACTTCCTTTAGGCACAGTCTTGGGTCTGGCTAATCTCGACTTAGTTGTAGCCAAAGCTTGCAAGTGCTGTCAGTGCTGAGGACAGCAGTGGTTAGCAGCAGGTAGGTCTCTCAGGGTAAACTGTGCTACTTCTGGGCAGGTAGGGCAGTTCCCTGATAGCCAGGGGCACCTGGAAGGTGGGCACCTGCAACCTAAGCACTGCCTGGTGGGGTTCAGCTTCACTGGATAAGTATGGAAGCTACTTAATCTTTTTGGATTATTTCCTCAAGACTGTAAAGAACAAGTAAGGCACACCAAATATGCTAACAGTTTGCTTTTATGCGTGGTTTGATATTTTTGAATGTGGGAGGTAGAAGTGGAGGAGGCTGTGCAAGTGAAGAGGGGAGAGATGGAGAGTACTCTAGTTCCCACAGAGCTGCTCTTTTCAAATATATGCTGCTGTAGACTGTGATGCTGAAGATCCTCGAGGTTCTCAATAATTCTTCAGCATGGAACTTCTGTTTTCATATTTCTCTCAATTTCTGTCTTAGGGAATTTCTTGGGAGAAAACTTGAAATTTTGTTGTTGTTCAGATAATGCTTTATTGATGAAAAACAGAGATTTTCATAAAATTTTTGTCTGGGATTCTTCCCTCTCAGAAGAGCAGATTTTAAAAATCACCTCTTCAAAATAATTATTTTTCTTTTTAACTTTGCGTATTATTTCCTAAAATGCCACAAAACCACATAATAATAGGGAAGCAGCCGTGGCTTGAAATGTCAGTGGATTTCTTTTTTTTGGAGGAAGACTAACAAAGATTGAGAGAAGGAGAGAAAAATGTTTCTCAAACTATAAGTTTAATTTTATTTTTCTGAATTTTGATATCTTTTACCAAAATAGCACAATACTAGATATTAATACATGTATAAAAATTATTAGGGAAAATAATCCCTTATCTATTCCATTGCAAGATTGTAATTATCAGGTCATTGGGGCTGGGGATGGGGGTTGACTGGATTAGTGTACATCAGAGTTTATTTGGGAATTGTTATCTTATTTTTGCACTCTACTGAAGCAGAAGACTCGCCACATGTATGTGTGAAAATGTGTCCCTCAGTTGGGTATCTAGAATAAATAAGTAATGTTATTTTTATACCAAAAATCTTTTGTTCCTGTCTAAATGAATTCTTTCTACATACAGGGGATAAACGATGTATCTGCTTCACATTTTCCTAAAATTATTCCTCTTCCTTTATTGTGAAATTATGCGCCCAAAAATAGGCTGGTTTGATGCTGGTATGAGTAAGCCTGCTGATGCCATTCCATATGGAGAAAGCGTGTAGCACATCTACGCTTACACTTCTGATCAGTTCATTCCTCTTCTACACGGATTTCCTGCATGGCTGTGAGAGCTTTAAGCCTCTCCCACCCTGAGGTTTTGTTCCTGAATAACAATAACGGTACTTCTCTCTACTTCTGGGAAGTCTGGGACCTGAGAACACTGCTGTTTGATAGAGTTTCTGATGGTGTTTGAATTCAAGTTTTGAAAGTAGCCCAGATACGGGTCCATCTATCCCTACTGTTACCCTGCATCAGGAAACTGTAAAGAAGTCAGTGATAAATTCATCCTAATTTTAATCTTTCTGACAAACCCTAGAGAAAGCCTTAATATGTGACCCAGTTTCTATTTCTGAAATATTATGGCTTTAATCCTCTTTCTATTTCAGTTTTGTCTAATTCAAACTGGGGATTGGACACTGCTCTCTAATGCAGTCCAGTACTGAAAAAACATTGGTATAAAAGCAGAAACATAAATATTTTCAAAAGCAAAGAAATTAAAGGGAAAATCTAGAATTTGTTGCCATAATTTATTAATATATACCATCTTATTTTATTATCCACTCTCCTGTGAGAATTTGGAGTGCTTTAGACTTTAGCTTGCATCGAATGACAAGTTTCAGCGAAACATCTCATCTCATGCTGCAAAGGTGAATGTCATAGCCATTTTATAGATGCTGAAATTGAATTGCAGACTACTCAAATGCAGCAGGGCATTGTATAATATATCAAACATACAGATGTCTTATTTTGGCATTACTCAAATGCTTTAAATGACTCATGGTTCAAATGGCTTATCCATATACCTACATAATTAGGCAAATGGGGTATAGGGTGTGGTTACCAGCTGGGACCATTAGAGAAATCCATCTGAGTCCATGTGGTGCAGCTCCATCAAGGACCACAAATGGTCATCTTGGAACTATTTCTCTTTTTAGAACATAATGAACACTGGCCAGAAAATTACAAGTAGCACTTTAGGACAAAAAAATTATTATAATCAGTGCATGGAATTTTTCTCCACCTGTTTCTTCTATGCTCTTAAATATAAACCGGGATACTGAGATACAAAGTGGGCTCCAGCAAGGCTGTGTGGATACAAATCCAGCTTATTGCCTTAGTAGGGGATTTCAGTGATCGTATTTGTTTCTTCATACAGTATCAAAATAATAACACCCTATATTTGGAAATGTGATTCCTTGTATGTGCAATGAGTCATGCAATGAGGATTTCTTATTTTTCCTCTCCCACCTCGTCCTGAGATAATTGGTCTCTCTGGTGTTAGCTGGTGTTTCACCAGACTATGTAAACTTGTGAATAACTAAAGGCTTTCACTGAAAGACAAATATACTTACATATTCTGAAAAAAGCTTTGTGCATGTATTTAAGTGATTTAAAGAACTAGTATCCTGATAAGATGTGTGTGGTTTGAAAACATTTTAGAAACTCACAGAATAACTGTGGGTCTATTATTGTTTCCCTATTGTGTGTGCATTATCTATTAGGTTTCCTTGTCTCTAATAGGATCATACTCATTTTCATCTTCGCAGAAATGCAATGTTCTCCCATGAGATTATTTAATATTATCCTGAAATCACTAGAATTGCCATACTGCCAAGTTAAAATAAACAGATGCTTATCTAGCCCAATGGTTCCATTGTTTCTTGGTGTTTTCATAATGTGATTTTCACAAATCACAAACATCATGGGACTCATCCCAGGAGATGTTCAAGTGAAAGTAGATTATCTGTAAAACATTCCCCTTTAGAAATCATGCCTCTCATGTGATAGTCATTTAAACAATTTTAGATATCCTGCTCCCTCTGTTTCATCCCTTTTTATCAGAATTCTTCCACTTAAGAAAATATATTCCCATTAATTTGCTGGAGAAGGAATTAGTGGGGTAAGTCAGTAGCTAACTCTGCATTGTGGTGGCAAATCCTCTGCAGTTCCATTTCAGCTCTGTTAGTGCCCATATCCCTCTGTGCATATAGAATATGGAACTGAAGAGCTGCCCCTGCTCAGAGCATGTTCTGCCACAGAGGGCAGGTATGGAGGGTCCTGCTGACCCCCTTTACAGGGCTAGTTAACAAGCAGTGCCAAATGGAGAGGGCAGCATCTCCTTCCTGTGATGTTCTCATTGCCTGCATTTTCTTTACAACTCTGTGTAAAGTCTGTTACTGATCCAGTAAAGGACACAGATGTTTCTGTGTGGTTGTATTTTCTTTGGAAACATCCTGTGGGTCCAGCGCGATTTCCTTTTGATTGCTTCTTGCATGTCCAGCAACAAGTACGTTTTTTAACTTCCCCTGTAAGAAGGAGGGCATCAAGGGATGACATTTCCATAGTCAAGCCACTTCAGAAGCAGCAATTAACAATCAGAAGACACTGAGAAAGGTAAATATTGTTATCTCAGCTTTTCAGCTGGTGAAACTGAAATAAGGAGGTCAAGGTCAACATCTTCCAATTTAAAATTTATGGTTGGACTTCGATGGCTAAATTAATGACATGAATTGCAAACTTTTGAAGCCTACAAAATCAAAAAGACTGCACATTTTCAGGAATCGTGGAAATCTGAACACTTATTTATATGCCATAAGTGTTGTAACCAAGTTAAAAGTTCTTGCTTCAATTATTAGGGCAATGTTAAGACTTGGTCACAATTATCTTCAATCATTTTAAGTTTTAGAGTTTTGTCTTATGTACAGCTGTAGATAACTGCATTTGCTCCCTCTGTTTATTTGCACTTACGCAGCATTAACATCTCATGAGGAAATTTTCCTTAAATACCGTGGTTGCTCTTAAAGTTAGGTTGCACTTAAATTTTTCTGGATTGCTTCATTACAGTCTGTCTCACATTCATGAAGGAACTTGCACACTGAGTGAAGGAAAAATTATAATCTATTCTGTAGGTGGCTGTGGAAAAGATGAAAATAGGCACTTTCCTCATGAAAAGAGGAAGGAAAGAAAGAGCATCTTGCTTTCCCAGAGGAGAGTAGTAGGGAAGGGACAGGCAGCTCTCTAGAAGAGAGAGAGCTTTACTCTTGACTCTTCTCCATGCCCATGCAGTCCTGTTTGAAGGGGACTCCAGGCATGGTGGCAAGTGCTGCTGCAGCCCACGAGCTGTACGGTGTGCTTGTACCACATACAGGGAATTTGTTAGTGACCAGATGGCCCCCCAATGGCATCAATGCATCGATTTTGTACTCATCAATTTGGGCTCTTACAAGTTGAGGAGGGAACAGTTAACTGCAAAACTTGAATGTTTTGCAATGTTTGGCGCTCTCCCTCACATTAAGGCACATGGCCAAAGCAGAGGGTTTTTCCATTTTCAGCACACATGGCACAGAAAATACAGATATGCTGCCTAACTTAGTAATCAGCAGTGGTGTTTCCTTTAACTTAGCACATGATCTGACTCTCTCTCATGCTGCATATTTCTTCTTCTGGCAGAGGAGTGGAGGAGTCAAGTCAGGTATCTCCTTTCTCATTAGTGCCTGGAGGAGGCATGTCCTGCCTGGAGGCACTGATCATCCTGATCATGTACTGCCCCACATGTGGCCAATCGACAAGGGAAGCACAAGCTGGGGAATGCTGCTGAGGCAGATGATAACGCTCAGATCAGAAGCCTTGAGATGGTATTTTGGCAGCCTGGGAAACGCACATGCTTTGCCTTAATTAGGAACACAGTTAGTTCTATTGCTCGTGAAAGTTTCATTACACTAGTTAGCACATTAGCACTACAAGCAACATAATGAAGCATAATTGGTACAAGGGTTCAGTGTGAACTAATTGATCTGGAAAAAAATGACATTTCAGAATACAAACAAGAAAAATAAACCTTGATGTTTCCTAGAAATTTCCAGGAGGGATTTTATTTATAAAATATTAAGATAGAATTGAGAACTTGCTAGCAAGCTGATTTAATTTTTTTGTTGATTAGTTTATAAAAATGGCATCTTGCTTATCACTCAGCAAGGAGATTTACCTGCAGGGATCTCTATATTGAGCTGTGTTTGATTGGAAACTGCTGAAAATGTTGGTTTGGGAATAAGAGGATACATGATGTTTATAAAAGATAAATTGTTGCTACTTTTTGTTGTAAAGGTAAGTACATTCAAGCAAGGTTACTGAGAGAGGGAAAACCATTCTAGTTACAAAAAAACCTGTCAGCACAGCTATAAGGTCTTGCTGTACAGTTTGCTAACTGCAACAGATAAGTTTTTGCCAATCAAAAATAGTGGCATGGCATTCAACTTAAACCCCCTTCTGTTGCACCTCTCGTTCTTAGCTAAATTAAGAATACCTTTACCAATACTGAAAAAAAACCCCATGGAGGTCTAACATTTAGTTTTACAAATTATATTCTTGCTTACTCATATCAAGCCTAACTCTGGAACCTATAAACTTTTCCTTGTGTCAGAGTCAAAACCCACTCCTGTGTTTCTGTAAAAAAAATCAGGGTTTACAATTATAGTTGTGAAAGTTAATGAAATGCCCTTTAACCAGTTAAAAAATATTGTAATTTAAATGAGCCTTGCTACTAGCAATTTTTGGTGAGATTCAATTGTTTTTATGTGCGCAAACACCAACATTTTTCTGGGGAGAAAATCCTTTGCTGATTCCATTGGGATGACTTCTGTAACAAGAAGCAAAGGTATAAAATGAGCAGAGTCTCGTTTAATGAATATAGCTTGGATCAAATGCATGTTTTCAGCAGGTGCCACTGGTTTTATACCACACGAGGTAGTGGTAAATATTTGAGTAGCAGGGTCCTGACACTCGTAAAGTGAGCAGAGTGAATGAGCTTTCCAGGTGATTCACAGCTGGGAGGCTGAGGAGTGAGGCCAACACCATCCCCCTGGGATGGGGAGGAAGGCTGGGGGCTGGCCTGGGTGAGGGACACTGAGAGGAGCAGAGCATGTGCACCAGAAAGGAGAGCCACATCACCTCACTGGTCTGTGCCTATCCTCCTTCTCTCCTGGGGTAACAGCTGCAGGTGTTTCCTGGGATTCAGGGTTCTTTCTAGTGGCATCCTGTGTGCTCTTCACCCCATTTTATTTACCTCTGCCTAGTAAATCCCTAGTCGGGTAAGACAAATGTATTAATAACACTTTAAACCACTTCATCTCTGCAAGAAACACAGAGATCAGAGCTGTGACAGCCAAGTTCAACACATAATTTGCCCATTTGAAGGTTTTGCACTGAGTCATTTTTGTGTGTGTGTGCCAAGTGCACCAGCATCAGTGCTGCAAAAGAGGCAGTGTTTCTTCCTGCGGGGTGGTGTCAGCTCAGCACAGATGGTGCAAATTCCCAGCAGAATCACCAGGTTTCATGCAACAGGTGGGTTTGCTTCCTTCAGGGATGAAGGAAGAGCAGGAGGGGCAGGCTGAGTAAGGAGGCCCCCCCTGCCCAGCACTGCAGCTCAAAACGACACCAGGCAGTGACTCCCAGCAGGGTATGAGAGAAAAGGAATTTGAACTTTTCATTAAGTCAATAGCTACATGCTGTCTAAATTGCATCTAGATATTACATCAGCATTTTGAGCTAATTGCAAATGTGGAGCAGGGGCACATTCCTCTGGTGGTGCTCCTCTGGTCTGCCTGGGAAGTGAGGCATGGTGTGAGCAAAGTCCCTCATTCCTCTGGAGAGCATGAGGAGGATCAGTGCCAACAATGTGCCCAGGCCAGAGACTATGGAATAGGGATCACCTTCCAGGTTCACATTGCCAGGGCAGCTGCTGACAAAACTAGAGGGTTACAGTGGAAGTTTTAGCAAAGGCTGCTGCTGAGAGACACATTAAAGGGCTTGGAAGTGCTTTGAGATCCATTGGGAGTAACTTTTGAGAACAAGATATATGCTGGTGGGAAAACATGTGATGAATAACAAGAATAGGCCATGATCCTGAGTAACCAACTGTCTTGTTTTTCTCCTGATGTCTCATGATGTTCCCATTTTGCTGAAAGCCAGAGCTCCCGAAATCATCTGCTTAGCTCTAAATGTCACTTCTAAACTAAAAAGATGAGTAAAAGTAATGGTGAATCTGCTACTTTGCATAGCTCATGATTTTGGAGAAAATCTAGCGATTTATGTTGCTGAGTACAAGATCTTTGAAAGTTTGAGTGTGGCAGTCCTTGAAATCTGTGAATCCACTGCCATGCATTTTCTACCAAATGCACAGATTTGGAGCAGTCCCCAGGTTCACCACCCATCTGAGCTAATTTTTCTGCAATCTGCAACAGATCCCACTTTCTCAATGCTTGCTGATGCACACAGTGCAATAATATCTCAATGACTTCACAAGCTATCAAATAATTAGTAAAAACTCTGCCTAATTTGAAAGTTTTTAGTTTGGGATCGGTGTTTTGGAACCTTATTGATATATGAGGAACGTGTGAAGTACACACCTAACATGGGAGGAACATGTTAGTAATACAAGAGGCACTCCCACATTTTATTGCCCTATTATTCTGATGCATAGTCAAAATAATCTTTCAGAAATAATGGACAATCCAGTCCATAATCCAACAAGTTCTTGGCTACTTTTCTGCATGTGCTTTTAAATTTCATTCCTGTATTGGAAGTTTTTCATATGTGGCTCAAGGACATAATAAACTGATTTCATATAAGAAGCCTCTCGTGGAGAGCCAGCATCATTTTAAGAGAGAAGTTTCTGCAGTTTGTGATCAGTATCAATCTTTCCATGACAGAGGTTCAGCCACTTGATGCCTGATGTAATTAAGTTGGTTTAACATTTTCCCATTAAGTGGAACCCTGTTCTGTTACTTAAAAGTTCATGACACTTAGGAAAACTTCCTTAGATTTTAGGAAGGGTGCTTCTATGACTTTGGTTTTGGTTTTTTTTAGCTAATTCATTTTACTACATTCAAGAAGGGAAAAAAACCATAACAATTGTGCTCTTGTGGCATGTTAAAACAACTGATGTCATCTCTGAATGTGATTATTCTGTAAATATTATGATGAATTCTTTTTTTCCAGCAATATCATATTTCAGCCCTTTGAACCAAGCTGACTAGTGATCACCAGCTCTGTGTTTCTGGTTTTTAGAAAGCCTTGATTTCTTGTTTTCAAAGTCCTTGATCCTTTTTCCAGAAATACTGATCATTCACTACTGCAGCTGAAACATACCTATGCTGGACAGAGAGAGCACCTGTGAAATTCTTTAGAGAAACATGAAGGTAAATAGGCACATGTATTAGGTATCTAAATACATATAAAATTGTTTGCCTGCTGTGAATTGGTCCCTCCTGTGGTGTGCTCTAAATTAGTAGAAACTCACAACTCTGTGCATCTTCTTTGAAAAAGCTTTTTCAGTGTGCGAAAAAAATTATTTCACAGTGTGGCATTCTCTTTAAAAAGTCAGATTTCACTTCTCCTACATGTTTTTTAGCCAGAAAATATGAAAGTTAAGTAGAGAAGAATAGTAAAGTAGTTTCTGGACTATCTTAAAAAAAATGGAATTTTTTCCTGACTGCCTTTACTTTTAGCAGATTCCATTTTTTAACAGCCTCCCTCCCCTTCAAAAGTGTTGCTCTAAACATTTTTTTAATCATGATTCCTCATGTGCTTGGCATTCTGCTGTGGTCCCTGATGAGGCAGTGACACGCCATAGCTTTTCCTACCTGTGCTGTGTGCAGCAGAGATGGGGCACTGCCAGGGCTCAGCTGCTGTGGGACAGGCTAAGCCAAGTCTTATCCCCTGTGCAAAGCAGCTTCTTGGGGAGGAGGCAAGTAGGCACCACCCCTCTCACCCTGTTACACAAGAATTGGTGAGACATCTGCAGTTTACATAATGGTACCCAGCGTCCAGGCAGTGTTTCTCATCAGTAGATAATAAAAAGCTCTCTGAAAAAAAAAAAAAAAAAAAGTCAGTGTTATCATCCTCAATTTACATATTCTGAGTCTGACTTTGAAGCAAGGGCATTTTTCTCCTGGTCAGAGCAATGGTAAAAGACAAGACAGCTTGTGCAAAGATTTAAAACGCTTGAGCAATGTGCCTGAGTGAACAAGGCTTATCTATTTAGTGCTTATGACCTGTGGCTGAATCCAAAACATACCTAAATTATCCTTGTGTAACTTTGCAGTCATAAAATTAATTACTGCTAATTACCTTCCTGTCTCTGACGTGTTCCATTTTGGGCTGCAGAACAAGCAGTCCCTACAGATTGATTTGCCCAACACTTCACACTAAGACCTTGTCTTCAGTTGCATGTAGTCTGTGTGTCTGCACAGCTGTGCAGGTTAGGATTTTCTGTCTGAACAGATTTATCTTTAAAGACAGCTGATCTTGAAAAATCTTTTAAAGAAGTGCTTCTGTAAAAAAAAATCAGCACAAATTGAAGTTTGGAGAAAAATATTTTTAGGCACATCATGGGGGATTTTCAGTCTCACCCTGACACCGGATGCAGGCTTTAAAGTTGCCACTATTACTTCTGTGCCTGCAATCCTTGCATATCCCATTCCCACAAGCCCTTTGCTTTGGTTCTGCCCCTGTAAAAGAAAACAACAGCACCTTCTTTATGCAGTTCTTCCCGTATTTTGCCTTTTTGGCCAGCAAGCTCTTGAGTCCAGAGTGCCTGTCTTAAATATACTGTCTGGCTTTTCTGGACCCAAATGTTATTCAAGAAACTTGCTGTAGCTTCACTGCAAGAAATTTGTACTAATATAATATTGTTATAGGCTTTTTGATCAGAATTTCACAACATAATAAAATAAAAATACATTTAGGAAGAGGAGTGTATATTGTAGGAATGATCATTTGTTTGACCTTAATCTGTCATTGACAAAGCTTCCAGGCTGCACTGTATTAGCAGATGGATAATGGGCTCCAGCTGAAATTACTGGCACAGTTAAGTACTTTATTTTCTCATTTTCCTACCGTGAGAGTCTCTAAGAACAGGGCTGGCATATAAACACTCCTGTACATTCCTGCATAAACATGTTGGCCTCATTGTTTAAACTGTTTCAGTGAGAAGCTGAGCTGCTGCCATCTCTTCTCCAGTGCTTTGTGTGAGGAACAAAAGCTGGAGCCAGGTAGTCACTGTTGTTTCCCTTGGGGAGAGCGGGGAGCCTGGCACAAAAGTGCAGCACCTGATTTGGGACACATTCCAAAGGACAGGGGGAGGGAGGTTTCTCACAGACTTCACTGGATTTTGGATCATCTTCAGAGTTTTTATCTTAGAATAGCTTGCAAAGCTTCTCTGTATTGAGCTTTTCAGTGATGTCTTTGTGCTGTGTAGAGAGAAAGTTATTAAAAGAGAAAATTTACCACAGCAGTAAACAAAATTAGAAATCACAAAGTTCAGAGGAGATAGGATTCAGAGGATAAAACCAGAGAAAACAATAGAATAAACACTCATTTTGTATGCATACAATCTTATTGCCTATAACTTTTGTTAACAGGTTAAGGGGAGCTCTTGCAAAGATTTTTATTAAAGTGTAAGCAACACGAAGAACAAAAATGATCAATGCTGCTAATTACACATCATCTGATGACTTTGACATCTCTGGAAAGGAATTCCTCACACCACAACAGGATAAGATCTGCATAGTTTTTGTCACGATGACTATTCCCCTAAATAATTCAAATATTATTAGAGCAGAATTAAGTGATGTGCAATTCCTGCCTGTGAGCCAAAAATAGTCTCTCATTTGAACACCAAGATGTAGAGGGTTATTGATTATAAACTAAAACATTATAAGCAAACTGTGCACAAAGAAAGGGGTGCATCCAAGGGTTTTGTTCAGGAATAATGTATTTATTTATTCCAGAATGATATAAAGAAATCTGCATCTATAAGGAAATTGCATGAATGATAATAAAGGTGCTTAGTAGTTACAGAAATGTTATTGTTTTCATGTGGTAGGGAATTGTCATTTGAAGCTGGCTCCTTTCCTTAGCATATAAACCTGACATAACTGTTCCCAATGACACAGGGTAATTTTAATGAAACTTAATTGAAAGAAATTGAAAGGCAGGTTGGATTTGGTACTCCCATCTCAATTATATTAATTCTGCTTATATTAACCAGAGACAAAAGAAATTCATTTAACTATGCTTTATTCATAACAGAATCATGGGTAAATGACATTCAAAGAAAATTGAAAAAAGAAGAGCAGATTCCCTGCTCTGAGCTGTAGAAACTGAACAGAAAGGGGATTTTTTTAATAAGGAAAATAAGTAGCAACCAGTGAAATTGCCATAGATTTTGCAGGTCAGATGGGGGTTTAGTGATGTCTGGCACATCCCTGGTGTGTTAACTGTGGGAGCACTATGGCCAAGTACCCAGTGGTCAGTCTAGGGGTGAGTAAAAAAATCTGGAAAGAACCGAGCCCTGTGGATGTACAGCAGAAAGTAAGCTATGGCATGAATTCACAAAGAAGTTCAATGAATGTGAATAAAAAATGTATTGGATCAGGAGCCACAGGTTTTTCAAAAAGACACACAAAGCTTTGATCAGTTTGATATACCCCAAAAAGACTTCCTACCACTGAGGTGGCAGAACTGCAAACATGGAAGCCTGGAGTCTTGCTGGGCCAGTGGCTTGCCCACACCTTTTCCACTCAGTTACTCCAGGCCTGAAACAGTGTGGTGCTGTGCATGACCTAGTGGAACCTGTTAAATTGGGACTGGGATACTGGGCTAGAGCAGGAATTTAAAGGCTTGGAAATTTGCTCTGAGGTTCAGTTTTCTCTGCTTGCAAATATGTGCATTTGTGCACACAAATCAGCTCCAGTGACAGGTGTGGCAAATCCTAGATTGCTTGTGGCTACACATGATTGATAATAGAGCAGAGGCAGATGGGACATTTTTTATTTAACTTAGGGAAGCAAACAGCATAGGCTATGTCAGCATTAAAAATTACAAACTGTCTTGGAGCAACCCTAAATGCTGATGAGCTCCTTAAATCCACGTTGCATGAAGCTTAGGATGATACAAGGCCCGCAGCATTCCTGTACCCTTCTGATGCAGGCAGGGAGGCGGGGTGCTCTCTGTCCACATCAAAAAACACCAAGGGCATGAGATTCTTACATGTCTATCTGAGACAGTTGTGTGGGCTCCAGCTGCAGTCAGTGGAGTCTTAAAAGGGAAGTCAGTGGAGACTGGATGTGACTGCTGTCCACTGACAGCATTAGATGGATCCTACACCTGGCCCACATGGACATACTGCATTGTGGCCACCCAAAATTCAGGAATAAAAGCCCTACCCAGCTTGTCAGCAGTTGGTCTGAACATTAAAGCTCTACCAAGGCTGCAGAACTCATTGGCGCAACAGAGGGATAGTTACATATTTCTTGTACAATTGGACACTGTCTTATTTGAACACTACTGTTGGTCTGAGCTAGTCAGAACTCAAGGGTAGAGAGAAAAGGTGCTAAAGATTACACATGTGAGCTGTGAGGGAACGAGAGATGGTGAAACTAGATATTCCCTGTAGACGCACATGGAATTTAATTTTCTTTTAAAAGATTATTTTTTTTGTCTTCTAGCAACCTTCTAGTGTGATGTCTGTTGATCCAGTGTAGATAGTTATATTCTGAGTTCAGGTGCTGAATCAGGTGTGAAATCATGAAATTATTTTTGTTTGTTTTAAGCTAACATGTGTGAACAACAAAATTACTTGCAAAAACTGAACAAAACTGCAATTTTGTTGGACATCATATTTACAGGGAACATTTTCTCTGGTTCTGAAGAGTCCCCAGACTTTGTATAAATCAGCAAGCATTGGCATTTTCTTAATGTCACTAATGACATTTTGGCCAAGAGGGTCTCAGCTGACTTTATTTACTACAGAATAACACAAGGCATGTCCTGAGGGGAATTGCTGCATCACTGGGTTTGTTTACATTACTCTTTAAGCTGTCATCCCCAGCAAGTGTAATTAACTGCCCAGTGAAACAAGATCTTTCATTACCATCTTTCCTAATGCTTAATGTAGGAATAATTCTCTGGGATGTTTGTTTTATATGGAGTAAACAAAGTATTTCCTTCTCAGTGGGGTGAATAAAGTTACCATTGTCAAATGCTGAATGACAAAAGACAGAGTGTGCCCAAAGGCGCTGTTTTGGGGGGATAACTGAGGGAAACTGACATCGATCTGATGCAATGTTGCCAAGGTTATTGTATAGCAAATTTAGCAAAGTACATATTATTCCAGGCCCTTACAGAATTATATCCACCAAGGGGCCAGTTACGAAAGTAAAAATCTCTTTCCAGGAGAAAGAGGACCACACTGAGCATTTGATAACAGCTGTGTTGTTACTCAAGTGATGGTGATGGATGAAGCCAAGGTTAATGTAACACAGCTGAACTCACAGGTACTGATACAAAGAGGAGGGAGGTCTGGTGACAAGGCTACCCACTGTATTGCTCTCTGGAGAACAAGCAGAGTGTGCTTACTGTAAGAGTTGTATACCTTAATCACAGCATCCAGCTAAGCTGATTGCTTTTGGTGTCAGTATTCAGTGCTTTAGGGATAGCAAAAGAGCATAAAGTGCTCCCACAGAGTCGGAGAGGTTTTAACAAAATACCTAAATCACTTATGAACAGATTTGCATTATGACTTGTGGGCACAGACCACTTCAGGAGTGTTGTGAAGCTGCACCCAGGATATCTGGCCTCCTACCAGCCGGGCAGTTCAGCCACAGCTCTGAATGTGAGCAGCATTTTAGGACAGTGTCATAGTGTTAAATATTCCACCTTCATTACTTTTTTCCAATGAATGTATATTGCCCTCTTTCTTCTGACCAGGTCAGTCTTGGCCTAACTGGAGGGGTGTGCTGCTACACAATGGGGCCTTTTGCCACATTGTACTCCTAAGATCTTGACATCTTATTTCTTCACGGTACAGGCTGTGTTAGGGCAAGGCTGTGTTAGCCCTGATATCCCACTGGTCTCAGAACAGCACAATTAGAGGGCTCAACATAATAAAATGTGCTAAGAGCTAAGGGATGTAAAAAAAAAATATCTGACATCTGAGCAAGGCTTCAGTGCATACAACCTGTGCTTTCCATGCTCCATAGAGGCTAATTATTTGTCTGGCAAAAATATTGTCTCAAATGACATGCTCCTCAGGAGGGTAAAATTCTCCCCTCTTCAACTGGGTTACTGAGTGCCTTTTCCACTAGGAAAAATTGCATCAGCTTTCACTGGAGAATAAGGTAGCGGTAGAGAGGATGGAACTGCTCATCAGTGCAGGGACCATGACCCATGATTTAGCTTCCACAGGCAGGGAAGGTGGAAGAGACAATAAAAATTGAGGAGGGGTGTCAGAAAAAATGGAAAAGCAATCCTGACATTTCTTTTCAAATCCAGATGATGAGCCAGTTCTCCATGTGAGGGTTTTTTGACTTAAAAAAGATACAGCTTTGTTAATATTTTTGGGCAAATGGGTAACAGGGATGGCTCTGGTTTTTGTTTGTTTGATCAAAAAGAAAGTTATATAAAAAAATCATATATACCGTGATTTTTTATCAGGCTGACACCAGTGCAAAGAAAGGAGGCACTTAAATGCTGACACAAACAGGTTGTACCAGGGGAGAGGTCAGTACAATGCTCCTTTGAAATGTTCATCCCTTCTTGTCTAAACCTAGTTGCCTGATTTTCCTTTGAATTGTTCAACAAGTGTATGGCAGTTGGAAGAGTCTGGAGGAAACACAAGTCATCCCAGCACCTGGACTGTTCATCTGCAGTGGTAGAACCCATGGCATCCTGAGGTGCAGCCTGGTCGATGGCACTTGGTACAAAGAGAGAACAATTTGCCTTGAATTGTGCATCAAATAAAAGTAAAGCAGTCCCTGGGATGCTGGCGTAACATAGAGAAGAAACTAAGTAATTCTAGACCACAAAGAGTTTAAACATGCTTCAGAGGTATTATCTAAATGTATGTTAATTAATAGTCCAGGTATGCAGAGCAATTGTTCCATAGAATCACAGAATCCTTTAGGTTGGAAGAGAGCTCAAAGATCATCAAGTTCAAGCATTAACCAGGACTGCAAAGCCCACCACTAAACCATGTCCCCAGGCACCACATTTACACAGTTTTTTGAATGCTTCTAGGAATGGTGATTTCACCATTTCCACATCCCTGGGCAGCCTGTTTCAATGCCTGACCACCCTTTCCATGAATTATGTTTTTCCTAATAATCACTCTAAAGCTCCTCTGGTGCATCTCGAGGCAGTTCCCCCTCATTCTGTCCTTTGTTAAATTTTCAGAAGAGACCAACCCCCACTGGCTACAGCCTCCTTTCAGGCAGTTGTAGAGAGCAACAAGGTCCCTCCTGAGCCTCCTTTCCTCCAGGCTAAACATCCCCAGCTCCCTCAGCTGCTCCTTAGAAGACTTGTGCTCTAGTTCCCTAGTTCCAGCCAAAAAGAGATGAAATAAATGGCTCATGATCCTGCTCATTGCTTGTTTTCTTGAATCCCCTGGCATTTGTGTTTCTTTGCTACAGGATGAGTATCTTGCCTTGAATAGCAGAGGTGGAGGTCAGTCTCAGCATTTGCATGTCCTTCATGCCCTCTCAGGATCTTGTCTCAGCTGGAGAGCCTCTTATGAGGAAGGGCTGAGCATGGTGCTAGTCTGACACCAGGGAATTTGCAGAAGACCTTAGAGAAGCAGTAATCTAAGACCCTTCCAATTACTTGCACCCCTTCAACTTTGAAATCTACATGTGGAACAGAGAAGGTGCACCAAAAAAGAAGAAGCTGCTGTCAGCTCGTCTCATGTTGTCTCAGATACTTCTTCCTCATCAGGGGAAAGATTCCTCACACTCTTCCCCTGCTCCAGCCTTGGGTCCATCTCTGTGGTGCTTTTAATATTTTAGTTAAGAAAGCTTAATAAAAATAAAAAAACTCAGACATGCAAAATAAGTTAGAGTTGTTTTTTTTAAACCCGTTTTCAAGAAAATGATGATTTGCTGCTAACCTGGTCAAAACAGCTTCCCATGAGAGGCAGGATCTTGATTTTTGCTTTAATAAAGAAGTAAAAAAAAATTTTTTGCAAGTTCTTGTCAAATCATCTTAAAACACTACATAGAGAGAAAAAAACATACACAGGTATGGTCCTTTTTTTCTTGGCAGAATACCTGGAATGTGAAGGAAAAGGGTTTTATAACAGAAGAACATGCTATGTGATGTCTTTCCCAAGCAATTATATCCTTTCACAGTAATGCTTTCATGAAAGATAATCTGATGAAATACCTTTGGTCAGGAGCCTATTTTTAATTAAATACCCTAAGGATAGCTCTTTTAGCTATTTGACTTTGAGCTATTTAACTCACTTGGGTTTAATGGCTGTCAGTAAACCCTGAGTAATTCACATGTTCAAAGAAGCTGAATTTATGAGTAAATCCTAACTCACCTCAGCCTGAATCTGTGGTTTGGCAGAGGGGCCATAAAGGGAGTTAAGGAGTCCCTCTCTGCTACACAGACCCCTGGAGACTGGGGAAGCTTCTAGGTATCCAGTATGGGACACTCTCAGGTGGACCCACTGGTCTGATGCCATGCAGCTATTCTGATGCCTCTATGCCCAAACTCCCTAGAGTTCCACCTTTTGCATACTCAGCCATCTTGGAGCTCTCCAGAATTCTTTATGCACAGCTCCAACAATAAGCAGTCAAACACATTAGGGAGACCAATCCGTGATTTAGGCTGCTAACATCTCAAATACAAAGGGGAACTGAAATTTATACATATATAGACATAATAAAATTGAAGGTTATTCACCAATTAAATGCATACTTGGGTGAAGCCAATAGTTTGGGCAGCAGTCTCTGCAATTCTGCTTTGGGAGCTTCTGGACCTTCCAGGGGCAAGGTCCAGGATCATTGGATACACCTGTGAAACGCTGAGAAACTAGAGAGTGCCTGCTGCTGTCAGACGAGAGCAAGGGGAGGGGAGCTACCAGGGGTGGGCTCAAGGAAGCTCTGGCAGCTTCTAATGATCATGATCAGCTGCCCTGAACCCAGCATGCCTGGAGCATTTGTGGCAGCTGCCCATCCTTAGAAGGGTGAAGCACGTTTAGCCAGGGCTCAGGTGAGGACTATACAAGGGTCCTGGTTTGGAGCACAGCTCCAAGGCAGCAGTTTGTGCAGCAGATCACAAGGGAAGGGGACTTCTGTGGGATTTTTAGTGCTGTGACAGTCTCAGCTATGGTAGTGATGAGTCACAGGGCAGCCTGCCTGGCAGGTGTGGGAGCAGCTGTTCCTGCCAAGGCAGTGGCCTGAGGCAGACTCTGGATAGCAGATGAAGGCCTCCAAGCCCTGGGCTGTGGGGAATACCTGAAGCTTCTCTCTAATGCCTGAGAGATGGCCTGCTGTCCTGCCAGATGTGTGCTATCTTGGAAGATGTGCAAACCAAATGGAGGAGTTACAGGTGGGAGTGAGCAAGCTGTGCAGCATCAGAGAAGGCAAAAAAGGGGATAGATGAGTATTTTTATAAAAAAAAAGGAAAGGTTCTTCTCAGTAGTGTGAAGAACCCTAGACTGCAACTGCAGCAGAGAAGCAGGCAATATCCACCACTTATACTGAGGTAAGTGTAACTACTGGAGAATGGGAAGGATGGGTCATGACTTCTATCACTTAGGAAATATTCCTGCCCTCACCTAAACACTTAAAACTGGGAGATGCATTCCCTGCCCTCAAAGCTGATGAGGAGTCAGGTATGCCTTCAGGCAAAGAATCTGCTCCATCTGACCCTAAACCATGCAAGACTTTGGAGATGAAATGTTGAGGCCATGCAAACAGGCACCTCCCTGCTGCAGGGGACAGAGGCAGCCATGTGCTGATCTGACCATCACCTAGAGTGCTCTGCTGCCTGTGCCATGAGTGGGGGTGCCATGGGAGAGTGCTGAAACTCCTCCAACCCTCTGGCCACTCTCCTCTGCACACCAAGGGAGGTGATTCTTCCCCTCTGCTCAGCACTGGTGAGGCCACACCTGGCACACTGTTGGTCTGAGCTCCTCTGTGTAAGAGGGATGAGACACTGGTGCATTGGAGAAAGTCCATATAAGGTCCAGGTACAAAGGTGATGGGCTAGAACATCTCTTAGGAAAGGCTGAGTGATCTGGGACTCTTTAGCCTGGAGGGGAGAAGTGGTTGAACTTATCAATATGTGTATATAAATACCTGGAGGAAGGTTGTTAAGAAGATGAAGTGAGACATTTTACAGTGGTGCCTGGTGAGAGAGTCAGAGCAAAGCATAAAAACTGAAACACAGTATGTTTCCTCTGAAGATCAGAAAACACATTTTAACTGTGAGGGTGGCTGAGTGCTGGCAGAGGTTGCCCAAAGAGATGGTGGAGTTCCTGGAGATATTCAGAAGCTGCTTGGAAATAGTCCTGGCCAGCTGTGTCTAGCTGATCTTGTCTTGATAGGGGTGGGGAAATGTTGGATGAAATTATCCTCAGAGGTCCCTTTCAATCTCAGCCCTTCTGTGATTCTCCCTATTATTGCCACAGGGCTTTCTGATGGCAACACTAGAAATGTCTAAATATTACTGTAATAGTTCACTTTTTGATTTCACTTCGAGTTTTTCACTGCATTAGAAAAGTAAATTTGCAGAGTGGTACCTTGAGACAATACTCTAATGAGAATATGCTCATTACAGATGGAGCTGTCTGAACCCATTAATTGTAGAGAAGAGCGTGTCTGAAAAACAGTCCTCAGAGTATTTAGAAAACCTTTGCCTGATTATGGCACAAGCTCAGAGACAAACCCAGAGGTGCAGCCTCCCATGTAACATGCTATGGATGGCCACACCACATCAGATGGGCAGCCACTCAGCAGTCCCAGTGGCCTGGCCATGGTAAGAAGAGGGATGAACTCTATCTTGTGGTGGTACATGTGCAATTTTAATTAATTCAGCAGCTGGAAAGGAGGCTACCTTGTATGGCTAACTGAGAATGCTGGCTGTGCACACAGTCAGCCTAAAAATAGAGGTGGCCATATTGTCAGTGGTACAGTGAGTTTACTTTAATTTTGGGCTGACACCTGGGGCCAATATCAGCAAATGGAGCCATGTCAGAAAAATATACTTGCTCCAGAAGCAAAATAACACATTTTTATCTGTTTTAAGTTTAGTTTCATATCATTATGCTCCAAAGTCTTTCTAAAGAGGAAAGAAATAGTGCTTGAGTGATCTACTGAAGATTTCTTTTGTTTACAGATATTGATGAAATAACCCCCACTGTAAATAAAAGGTTTATTCAGCATCTTTGAGGGAAGTGAAGCAACTTACAGGATAATGCGCTCCTCAGGTCATACAATATATTCATCTTCTTTTCAGAAATACAGATAAAACCTATCCACTAGTTACAAGCCCCCCTTTCCTGAAAGTTCCTTGAAAAAACAATGTCTGGATTAGGAGTCATGCACTTTTTTAATCTACCAAAGCAAAGCTTGTAACACCAACACAGGCAAGGTTTGAATGCTGCTAATAAGCTAATCAGTAAATCTCCGTTTCTCCTGATCTTTGATGCATTTAAACAATTGACATGAAGTTTCTGATTAAAAAGTACTTGTTGAAATCCTCACTTTAATCAAGCCCACTTGTTATTTACTAAGCTTGAACAAATGTTCTGATCCGCCAGTTAACATGCTTTTATGTAAAAATAACACAAAATACTTAATTTAGGATACCATTGAAAATATAACTAATTAATCTTAAGCATTTTAACAATGTATTTTTATTATTTGAGGTACCAATATTAAGAGTGACTAGGATTTAACTCATAGTGTTAAAAAAACCCAGTTATTACAACCAGGCACATCCTGAAAATGGTCACAACCAGCAGACTGACAGTCAAATTGGGTTGTTTAGTTGAACTACTGCAGTATTGTCATATTGTTAATCACCAATTTCCACAGCAGCAAGTTTTCTTTCTGGTGCTGTTAATGTTTCCCTTGATTCTTTCATAGGACTCTGGTTGTCTTTTAGGCATAATACTGTCTTGTTAAACTATGCTTAACAGTCTATAATGGCCATTTCATGCATTTTTTCCTCTCCATAATTTTTGCAATGTGTTTAGGAATAGAATACAGTGCAGTGGGTTAGAAAATGCATTTATGTCCAGCTTGGGTATTAATTTGGAGTCTCAACTTGCCCTGTTTCAAACTACAGTTTCTCTTTGAAAGGCAGTCCTTTGCCTAATTCATCCTTTCACTCTGTGCTTAGGGGTGGGGGGCTCAAAATGCTTGCCCAAATATAATCCTTTGGTCTGGATGTTTGGGAAGGTGTCCCAGATTTGGACATCTGGGAAGCTGAGGGCTCCAGTCAGGGTTTCCGTGCTCATATGTGATGAGGTGAAAGGAGGGAGTGCTGCTGTGCATTGAGACCCACAAGCAACATCTGTGAAGCCACTAAAACAGCTCAAGTGCTGTTTCCTGAGCTGAACTGACAGAGGAGAGTGCAGGCACACAGTTCTCCCCTCCTACCACCCAGAACCACGTGGCTGCATCCAGAACGACAGGAGCAGCCCCCCACTTGTACCTGTCCCATGCCTGGCAGCGCTTTGGATGAGCAATGTGCTGGGAACTGTGCAGGAGCTTTGCAGGGCTGGTGGCTGGCACTGAGCAGGGAAAATCATAGCTCCAGATGCTGTGGACACTGAGGCTGTGTTGAGCTGGCAATTTGGGAGCAGGTACAACAGCCCTGAGCAACCAGCTGCACAGAAGAAAGACCAAGCAGAGTGGGTTGATGAGGTGAATTAAACTGCTTGTTAAATAATTAAGCTCCCTCAAGAAAGTATCTTTTAGTAAGAGGATGAAGAATGCTAGTGTTTGGGGGTGTTTCTGTGTTTGTTTTGATTTGTTTTTTAACAGGGTTTTAGTGTTCTATATTTGTGCCAGGAATTAGGATGGCAAAATAAAACTTTCTAGGAACTCTAACAACCTAGATGCTTTCTGGGGAAATTTTGGCATAAAGTAAATTATTATTAATACTGTAATGTGATAATAATAATAATAATGAGTAGGCATATTAGACTATTTTATAATATGCCTCATTTTTTTATTATATATTGTATATAACTCCTGCTAAAAAGGGCATTCTGTCCTGGAGAATTTAAAGTCCAAGGTTCTAGTCCTGTAATTGGCAGTATATGAGTGCATTTCTTAATCTGTATGCACTGCCAATGCAGTCAGTTGCATGGGAGCAGTCAGTCACAGGCTATGGTTTTCCTAGAGCAGAACTGAAAATTGCCTGGGAGGACCCAGTGCTCTTTTTTTTTTTTAAATTTAGCTAATAAGTCTTATTTTCTTGTAAAGTTGCAGCAGCTTTCACTTTAGGAAGTGCAGGGCAGTGTAGGGCAGCTCCCATAACTCACTGTGATTGCCAAGTGAATACTGTCGTAATGAGTCTCTGTAAATCCCGGAAGGTTTTCCTTTCACTTAATATGAAACAGTTATTTACAGCCAGCAACCACACTGAGTACAGAGAAAGGAGCAACTCACCAAAAGTGCCTGTAGTTTCTACCTTCTGACTGGACAGATAGAAGCCCCTAAAATATTGACCTTACTAGTAGTGCAAAAACTGTCATTAGCAAATAATTATCATAATTTAGTTGTACCAACTTTACTGCAGGATAAATGTCTAAGAGAAGTCATGCGTTTTGTTTGTTCATAATGGCTAATGCTTTTGGAGGCTCAGCACTCTGCATTATTTTACGCTAACAGGCCGGTGGCAGTAGAATTTTGTCATATGTGACCTGATGTTTTGTTTGCCAGGTTTTAAATTTGCAATTGCACTTTGGTAGACTGTCACGCCAGCTTGACCCCAGCTCAGTGAAGCCTCCCTTGGAAAGGACAGAGTGAGCCAGTGAGGATGGTGTCTTTCAGGGCTTTCAGAAGTGGACAAAACCAATGTAGTCCCTGTTCAGCAGTGGTGTTTATGGCCCAGCCTCGTGGTCATTCAGTTCACTCCTTTGTTTTCCTGCCTCTGTGAAAACTATGCAGTCAAGTCCCACAAGAACCATGAGCACTTCCTTGTGTATTTTGGGATACAGGGCACATATGCACAAGAAACTTTCTTTCCCAGATATCTAGTCAAATAGGTTATGACATGGAAGAATAAACTCTATTTATTGCTGCTGTTGTAGATAGCACCAATTACAATACCCCTTGGGAATCCCCATCTTTCATCACTCAAAAGTCCACCCTGTTTACTTATTTTCTTATTTTTTTAAAAGAGATTACTTGGATATTCTTCTTTCCTCCCCCCCTGGGAAAATGTGACTTCAGTAAATGGTATTTCCACCATACTAAGTATCTCATGCAGCTATCATGTGAAAATAAAAATTACTCTGTGGGATTTTCCACTAGCTCTGAATGTACATAACTTAAAACATAAGACATGTGAGGAGAGAAAGTCAGTGTCTTTATTTCTCACAGAGTTTTTTGTTGATCTATCATGTATTGTAAGTTTTTTTGCTGTTCTAGAGGTGCATGAGATGCAACAACACATCTTATTGACTCTTTTAACATCGGGTATCATAAGACTTCTTCAAAACTGAATTGCTGCCAGCTAACCTAAATTAGGATGTGTTTTGAGGAAACTGATTCTCTAACAAGTGTGGGTGTAGCCTGTTGAGGGATGGCAGTTCTTCCTCTCTGTCCATCTGCCGCCTGCCTCAACCCACAGTCTGCTTTATTTTCAGCTGGCAAGTAAGGAGTTTCAAAACTTAGATAGCAAAAAGTTAAATGTGTTTTGAAATAGGTAAGCCATTAAAGCAGCAATTTAGAAAAAGCCATCACCTTGGTCATCGCAGCTTTAAAAGTGCAAAAGATTTTGTATTCCTTGTGTTATTTACAGGTGAGATAATAATTCCAGGGCAAGTTTCCTTCCAACATGACCAGTGAAAAGTACACAAAGCAACATACATAGTAGCTTAAACTATGTGCATTCAAAAGAAAACAAAGAGTTAAGATGAGCATGATGAATGGTGAAACAGTTGGTTCCTCCATGGTCTTTTCATAAAAGTGTAGGTATAATACCAATCTCTGTTTCCTCTGAAAAACCTACTGCAATTTACTTTGTACTACATGGTGATGTTGTATCTCATTCTTTCTATGCACATATATATGAACGAGAGATAAAAATATTCTTTCTTACATTGACTTTTTCCTCTCTTTCATAACTTGGAAGTTATTTGTACTGCTAAATGTGTAGGAGACAAGATCTGAGTACTACTTGTACTGTGCAATATTTTGCTTTCTTCTCTGACTGGTTTTCTCATTTCCCTAAGTCATATCACCCAGTCTCATTTGCTACCAAAATATCTTCTTTTCAGTGTGAGATAGCCGGAGTGCCACTCTGTGTGGAGCAGCATGGGAGGAAAAGACTTTGACAGCACTTTAACTCTGTATGTAATGAATGACTCATTTGCAAAAGTGATAAGGATATTTATTGTCTATGTTGGTGGTAAATGTTGACCAAGAACTGAAAAAGCATGTGTTTTTTACAGGCACTCATGGTGGTTTTACTCAGAGCTGCAAAGGCAGGTGTAACCCACCTGCACCTGAGGCAATGCCCCCCACGGGAGTTCCACTCAGGTCAGACTGAATTCTGATCCCAGCTCTGCTGCCCACCTTCATCACTGCTGTCAGCACACCCTGCTGTCTCTCTGTATTTCCTCTCCATTTGTCAAGTAATATTAATTGCTGTCATATTTTCTTTCCTGCTATGAAGATTAGAAGGGTAAAGCTAAGCCTATCAGTGAGTGACTTGCCTGGCATGTTGTTAAGAAACCATTTTGATGGTTTTGTGGCAGTCTTCTTTAGCAATGCACGGTCAGGTAGGCATGTCCCTGGTCTCCCATGACCCTTCCCCAAGGGCATAATTTCATTGGCTTTTCCATGTTGCTGCTTCATGCATTTCACTTACAGTATTTTGCAGAGGATCAAGGAATCCTGTCATCGATGCCTGCACAGAGGACAGCACAACGTCTTCCTTATTGTAACAAATCACATGTGAAATAGAGAAAGGAGAACAGACAGTGGTCAACCACAAGTGTTCTGTTATCCTTTAAAGGCTTTTCATTTTAAAAAAATCCCACCCAAGTGATTTAAAGCATTGCTTTTCTCCCCCAGCCCACCCCCTCTGGAAGTTTATTCCCTGATGCTACTCTCAAATTTCTACAAGATATTTTTTTTGCCACTTTCCTTTTTAACCTCACTTGGAATTTTTTTCTTTTGCAGTTAAGGGATTCTCTGACTCCCTTAAAATAAGCACAGTGGGGCTAGTTACCCGGATAACACTGTGCTGAAGCTGAAACACAGAGGTACAAAGACACTGTGCTGTGACTACCAGCTAAAAGCAAGAATTTCCTTGCATAGCTTGGAATGTTGTCACCCTGTTGGTTGGTCATGAGGTATCATGAACTCCATTATATCATCTTCCTGAGTACAGAAAAAAACATTACTGATAAAAGTTTAGTTTTGAGTTAAATTGTACTTACAAGTTTCTAGCACTGGAGTTTCCACAGGCTCTCTGACTTCAGTTTATTCCAGATCCATTTTGTTTTTGAAAGACAGTGTTCAATCTATGCATATATCTCCTGCAGAGGCCTTAAAAACACTCAACAGAATGCAAGAAATATTTGCAGGATTACTTGTTGGTCTTGCTCACTCATCTCCAATTTGCATGGTCCTGTATTGCACAGCAGTCTGCCACAGGCTTGTGTTCAGTTCATGGTCCACCAGAAACCCCAGAAACGGTTCTCCAACACTTCCTAACTATTTGGTCCTGATTTGTACTCCTGAAATTAATTACTCCTGCCCATGGGCAGTGGTTTTTACTTGTCTTGACAAAATTTCTTTTTTTTTTTTTTTTTTTGCTCCCAGTTCCTCCAGTTTCTCAACTTCCAATTCTGCCTCTGGTATATTTGTGGGAAGGAGGTAAAACCAGTGATATACTGAATAGGATTACATTAACCTCACATCCTTAGGAAACTGGTAAAAACTTCAACAAGAAGAGAATTCAAGGCTTGGCATTTTGCACTGACTGTCCTACATTGGCAGAAGGAGGGAAAAGCTGTGACTGGAATCTTCATCTAAAAGTTGTGTCCTCCACCACAATCAGTCATAGCTGAGTCCTGCTTTTGTTCTTGGTTGCCCATGCAGCTCAAAGCTCTCCTGAGAATCTTGGGACATGAGAACTTGGTGGGCTGCACCCAGATGTGCTCCAGCATGCGCTGTTAGCGCGTGGTTCTTCCCATTGATTTGAACTATAAAACCAGATCTGCGGGAAGCTGAGTGTGCATTTCTGCTTTGCTAGATCAGGGCCTTAATCTTCAGATGAGTCGTGCACACAGGAGTACAAGTAAGATGAACTGCAACCAGATTTTCCTACCTTCTAGTAAGAAGAAAAACCAAGCATTTCTTGTTTTCACACCTGTGCTGACAGGTCACACTAATATGTTACAAAAGCTCACTATTGGTGCTTGAACAGGAATGCATGCTTTTCATAAAGGCACTCATGGTAAATTTGCACAAGAAGGAGGTTGTACTTTTTAGCCTTGCTTTTAGCTGAAACATTGTGTCATTGACAGATATAACTGTATCTTTGATAATGATTCCAGTATTTAGCAGCAGCTATTTTTGCCTGTTTGTTTGGAAACCTCTAATGACTTAGTCCAGTTGAGCTCATTTCATAGCTTCCCCTATCTGTGGGCCATCTGTTATCCACTCACTTTTTTTTCTTTCCCCGACTGGTTTCACACAAGCCCTTTAGTTCATTCAATTAGGGTAGTTTGTACAAGATCATACTATAATCTGCAGTTGTGTCATGTGTATGTTGTGCCTGTCCCACCCTGCTCATCCCCCCACAATTAGATGAAAAACATTCCATGATGAAGAATGTTGTTGAATTTACCAGGCTTGGTGGAAAAGGACTCTGTGGGGATTTTCTCCAAAGCTGGAGGATTTCTGCAGGTAAGCCCATAAAACCTGCAGAAGAGGGTAATGAAAAAACCCTAAAAATAGAATAAAGGAATAGGAAAAAAAAGCTAAAAATTTAGACACTTTCTTTAATCATACTGTTGACCTTTTATGTATATCTGTGCATATATTCATGCAGATAAATATGTATATATAAACACCGTTGACCTTTCAAAATTATATATAAATAATATATAATTTATAAATATACATTATATATGTGCATGCAATATAAAAATATCTCACTTCCTTGGGGAATTTTTCTTTAATTTAAAAATTTTTGTCTTCCAATTCATAGAGGTCATGGGTGAGGCTGGAGAAGTATAAGGGGAATGAAGAGATATTAGAAAATTCTTAGAAGCCTCTTGAAATATATCTCCAGACAGATGAACCTGAAGGCCTCTTTTGCTTCTGGAAATTGTGTTGTGGGTTGGTTTTTTTATATGTAATTTCAGACGCTGAGCAAGAGTTATAGAATGGTGGAATGAGGAATTGCTGCTGTGGGGAGGATTTTGGAAGCAAGAGTTCAGAAGCAGACGGGCAATGTCAGGTTGGAGGAACCCTGTCTCGCTTCCCCTGTCATTTTGTCATAATGAAGAGAATCCTGCAGAATCCCCTGGGTTTTAAACAATTCTCATTTCAGATTGAGATGGGCAAACATCAAGGAATAGCTGACAAGTTCTAATATCTGTGTTTTTGCACCAGAGTTGCAATAGGCCACACCATTGGGAAGCATAGGAGCAATGTTAATGTGAGATGTTACCTTCCAAAGCACAAAGTCCTCCCGCTAGCTGCAGGAAACAGGGGTTCTGCAGAACTGCCCATGGCACGTTATTGCTGTGGGTTTTGTCTGAGTGCAATATCTCTGCCTGTCTTGTGGTGCCTTCAGTCTGAGCTTGGCACAAGCTTCTCCAGTTGAAATTTTCTTGTATCTATGTTTCATAGTCCCAGGGAGGAAAAATGCAGGTAAAATGTCAGCCTGGGAGCCTTTCCACTTTGGCTGGGAGTGGAGCACTGCACGGCTTGGGCTGGCAGGGGGCTGGGAGAGTTGCTCTGTGTCCCCTGCCCAGACTCTTGCAGATGGATCACAGGTACCAGCCTGCAGCCCTGGCCTCTGATCTCCTTGCCTGCTCCTGGAGCTGATATGAGCGCCCGGGACAGGGGAGAATGAGGGAGAACTGAGCTGCTGATGGGGGAGGGAAGGTTCACAGGATTCCTCGTGGGGTTGATACAGAAAATCCCCAAATAAAACTAGGAAAAGGCAGAGTGAAGGATGTGCTCCAGGTTTATAACGATAGGAGTGTGAGGGCTTCCCCTGGCGATGTAAAGATACCAGCCCGCTCTAGGAGCTAAGGAGAGGCTTCGTGCAGCCGTTCCATTACTGAAATATCCCTGCGTCCGTGCTGCTGCGCCATCCCGGCAGCGGGGAGGAAGATCCCGAATAGCTACCTGCAGCACGCGTGGATGCGACAAGGAAGAGCCAGAGTCGCACGGCAAAGCTGCGGACTGTGTGTGTCTGGGGACAGGGAGTCCCTCCGTGCTCCCGGCGCCGGCCGGTGTACGGGACTCCGCTGCTTTCCACAGCACCACCTGGTGTCGGGCGGCAGGGAAGAGCTTCCAAAGCTGCTCCTGTCCCAAAACCTCCGCTGCCATTCTCTCGTGCTTAACAAAGCTGCTTCCCCGGGAAGGCTTCCCGGGGTGCCTGGTGGGTACCACCGCCTCCTGCCTGCGGTGGCTCTGCCCCTTGCCAGGAGCAGCGTTGGTACCCGACACCTTTCAGCTTTGCAGCTGCCCTTTCTAGAGTGGATTTCTAAGACAGGATCGATTGGCATTTGGCTCTTTTATGCCAAGTATCACTTACTGGGATAAACTGTTGATGGCCTTCTCATTTATCAGCGTGACCAGGCTGTCACAAAGCCCAGGTGCCAGCCGGAGCATGCTGCTCCACCACTGGCTCCTGTGCTAAAACAAATGCACCAGTGCAGCCAATCAGGCTCGCTTTCTGTGGGCAAAAGCAGTCACAGCTAAAGGCTTTTATTAGGAACTGTGTGTTTACAACTTGCTGCCCCCGCAGATCCCAGGCTGAGGAGACAGGTGGTACTGTCAGGGAGCTCTCTGAATCCCACCCTGCAGCTCCTGCCTGGCCAATTGCACCTGAGCAACCCCATGAGGAGTCAGGGGAAACCTAGGTATGAGGGAATAGGATCCTGAATCTTCAGCTCTGGGGTACATGTCTGCAACCAGAAAATAAAGCCTGGTTTGGAGGATGTTTCTTTTTTCTTTGGTACACAGTAGCAGTTGGGTTTTTTTCCAATACTGAGTGAGGAACTTTCAGAGCAGAGATGGTGCTACTATTGCTACTTGCACTAGTATCTGTTTCTAAATCAGTGTTTCTACCGAACTGGTCATCTGGTTCCCTGTGCAGCCACCTACAGACAAGGAAAGGCAAGACTGAGCCGAGGTATTGTGACTTTCATGGCTGCATCTCCATTCCTATAAGGTGTGGAAATAGCCTTCCTCTCTCTTTAGCAGGACAGGTTTAGGGTGGGAGATATGGCTTACAGAACAGCCTCAAATTCCCCATGGTTGTCTCCCAGAGGCAGCCATGAAGATCTGCAGAGGGAGCCCTTTCAGCTGTAGGCTCCTGCTTATCCTGCTTCTAATCATGGCTGTACCCATTAAGAATGTGCTGCCAGAGCCAGGAATAGACAGAGTAATCCTGGTGCCCAGCATCCTTCAGAGAGTTTTGTAATTCACAGCCATGTGTGTGTCATCTTCACTCAGCTCATTCTGCCAGGCATGCCTTGTGCAATATGTACAGGTACGATCTGCTGCCCACCCACCAGGCACTGTTCTCCACACGTGCTGGAGGTGTGAGAGGCATCAGCACTGCCCGTGGGCTCAGCTACAGATAGGAAAACATTGCAGTTTGCAGCTTAAACTGTGTAGTTTTAAACCAGCTCTTTTTACACAGCTTATGCCTCTGTGGTGTATTAGGTGGACTCTGATTACTGACATGCTTTGGCTTTGCTAACAGCTTTTTACTGATGGGAGTGGAGCTGTTTGCTTCCTAAGTAAGATATGTCCTATTAGTGCTTCTATACTGCTTCTGCTCTGGTGGGCAAGAGACAGATCTGAGGCAAGGCACTTCACTGCACAGCAGTTTGACAGGCACAGAGAACAGCACATGCAAAGCTCTGCCAGAAAGTCTGGAAAGTGGAATAAACAAGTGCTCAAAGAAAATAACCTAATTCTTCATGCACACTTGCAGGGAAGTATGTGCCAGGCTGCTGTGTGCACTGGGATGGAAGATGCGCCGGGAGAAGTGGGTGAGGGTGGGTGCTTTTCCTTTGCACTGCAGCCAGGCTGCTCTTTGCCTTGCAAGGCTGAGCTTGTGACAGACAAAGCATGTGCTGGGGACCTGGGGACAGACAGCAGGATGGGTCAGATCTGCAGACACACTGGTAAGCAAAATGGTTTTCAGTGAAGGTTTTGGGTATCGGTGAACAGAGTCAGAAAGACCTGGGATTGTGCAGCTTCTGACATAATGGGTGGGGATGCCTGCAAAACCACAGGTCTGACTGGGGAGGAAATGGGGGAAAGCCTGTAAAGAAGTAACAGGATGGAAGGAAGCCTGCACCAAGGAACAGCAGGATGTGGAAACCGCAGTGTCTGTGGTGAGTGCAGTACTTTAACTGCAAAACTGTAATGACTTGGGTGTGTGCAGAGTTGAGAAAAACTGGCCAAAAGGCAGAATTTGACATTGTAATTGAGGCATTCACAAGTGCTGAAGGACCACTTCTGATCACAAGCAAGCAGCACTCCTGCTTTTTATCTCAGATGAGAAGTTCAGCTTCCAAATGTGATGACATTGGGATACACACTGGGAGTTGTGCTGAAATGCTATCACCGATGAGCTCAGCAAATATGCTGATCTTGAATTATGAGTCCCTGTGAGAGCTAAAGCCACCGTGTGTTCTCCCCATTGGCAATTACTGAGCAGGATCTGTTTCTCCCCTGCACTTGCTTTCTCCTCCCTGCCCCCATGAGCCTGGGAAGCTACAGTGTGTGACCATTTGAGCATATGCCAATCTCTTCAAAGATTCTCCATAATCCCCTATGCTAATCCTCCTCGAAGAGGAAGAATGCTTGTAGGCGGCACTTGCAGATCCACACCCAGAATATTAAGCCTGTTATAACACCTGGCCTGTCCTTGCATCTGCTGACTCGTTTCCAAGGAAATTGTTGTGCATAAATTCCTCCTTTGAAATGTTGCTTCAGGTAAAAGTAATATTATTTGTTTCATGTATGAGAAGAAATGAAGAAATGGCAGCATCCAGGGACAGCTATCATTATTCACTGCACTAACAGTGCTGAACATGAGAGACCACATTTTTGAAGTGACCTCTAAGGCTGCACAACCCTGCAGTTACAGCAAAAGTAGGTGGTTTGATCCATGTGTCCAAACACTGACCATCAGCCTCATGCCAAGGATTCACCTTGAGGGATACACTGGGGCCCCAAGAGAGGAGATGAAGTTCCCTAGACCAGTGCAAAATGAGGTACATTTAAGACATGCCCACATGATAAATGCAAGGGAAACTTTAGCACCAGTTGAAACATGCAGTTGGCACAGGACTTCCGTGTTGCTCTAAAGCTTCCCAAGTAGCGCAAGTGCTGAGAGCGTGGCAAGGTCTGTGCTGTTTCAGCTCCCTTGCGTGGCATTTCAAGCAGGCATCAATTAGAAATCAATAGCATGCTTTTAAAAGAAAATTACAGCCTCTTCTGTGCTTCCTGGCAAAGAACACAAGGAGCCCTGTGCTGGAAGGATCTCCACATCTGTGGCAAGCAGGGCACTGGCACAGCTAAGAACAAGCAGGGGCTGAGTCACCTGCCAGAAATTGCCACTTTCCACAGTCGTGGCCACAGTTTAGTTTAGCCGGTTTCCTTCTCAGCAGTATTTGTGACAAAAAGTATGGAAATGGCTTTCATTCTTCACAGGGATTATGTTTAATCACAACAGGTGTTAATGAAAAATTAATTAAATAAATAATGATGCCCACCAGACCATTAACAACCAAGGAGGAAAAGGCAAGGGAGAAACCTTGGCTCCAAGCAGGTGGCAGGTATTAGCTTGTTGGAAAGCTCACAGCAAGGGAAGGGCAGAGAAGGGAGCAGGCAAAGAATCAAGGGTTGCAGGGCAGAAACTGTGAAGGGCTTAAAAAAAACCCCTGAAGGCTTCAAAATACATGTTAAAACTTGAGTGTGCAAGAGGGCATTGGATTTACTTCTGGTTGTTTAGCAGTGAGCTCCCAGCTCCATCAAGTGAGAACACCATGCTTTATGTTTAAAGATGAGAATAATACCAGCCTGATTAAACTGATCTAAATCTGATGAATCCATGAGAGATCACAGAGAGATACAGAGAGAAGAATCAATAAGGCATTAATAGATGCTAGGGTTGCTGCCTGTAAATCAATTTGGAATTGTCCGGTGGACTGCAGTTCATAAAATGCACCACAGGCTGTAATTGTGAACTGGACTAAGTTGCAAAGGAATAAACATCAGGAGCTAAGGAGTCGCAGCAGGCTCTGAGTGCTACATAGCTGAAGCAATAGATCAGCTGCACTCCCCCAGCAGAGAAAGCATTGAGGTCTGAGTATTCTCTGAGTCCTCTGGTTGCCATCAACACCTGTACTGCCCCACACTGGCACTTTCAGATGAGCCGGAGGGCAACAAAATTAGAACTTGGACAGCAAAAGATGAAAATTAAACTCTTGTCAGGGGTCTGGTAAAGGCAATTTTGGAAAATATGCCTATGACATAAATGATACTTCTATAAATTGATTCTTATGTTCTAAAGAAGCTCACCTCATGTCCCTGTAGATAAAAAAGCTGGTTCAGCTGAATCGAGGCTACAGATTTTGAATGTGGCATCTTTGCTGCAGTCTAAAGTAGAAGAGACAAAAACCAACAGTGACCAAAAACGAATGAAATTTAAGCATCTGAAATTCAAGTGTGCTTCATTTGCATCAAATCTCTCTCATTTTTGCAGAGTGACACTAATGCTACCAGCCTGGATATCACAACTCCTTCCCTGGAGAAAATGAGGTTGACATGCGAGCTCCAGGGGCAAGGGAGAAGAGGTGGCAGGTGCCAGAGCTGCTCTGAGGTGAGTACAGTCAATCTTAGCACCAGGGTGGGACCCCCAACCTTCCTGTCCAACATGCCCTGCTCCTGCAGGCCAAGGGGTGAGTGTTAAAGAAGCAGTCGCAGTTTAAACTGCCCTAGGGATCTGCATGCCATATGTCCTAGGACAGTCATTCCCTACTGGCAGGAGAGACTGTGGTCTGCCAGGTGCTGGCTGCTTATTCCATATCCTTCACAAAGGCGCACAGATCTTGCTGTAAATTTTCCAAACATGTTGGGCTGGAACCAGCAAAAATCTGCCACAGTTGGAGGTCAGAAGCTGTCTTTTCTATCTCCCAGGCCTGCATGGGCTGTCTGGGCCTACAAGCCAGGCTGCTCCCATTTTGGCTTTTGGGTAGTCCCATGAGGTTTCTATTCATTCTACAACTTGTTTTGCCTGGCTCCATGGCCCTTTTCCCATCCAGAAATGTGCATGCTGAATGTGGTAAGGATTGAGAAAACTGTTACAAAGCTTGTTTTATTTCTCTTTACCCAAAGCACGTTTTAAAAAATTAATAAATTGAGCTTTCACATTTTTCCCTTGTTTCTAGGGGTAACAGTGAACACAATAAAACTGTTAAGTAGTGCTTTGAATCTAAGGAATAGAAGTAATGCTAAATATTAATAAAATGTCTTTCTTTCATGTTAGAGAAAAATTCTGTATACTTCTAAATAAATATCTGGCTGCAGAAAGTCTGCAAGGTTTTTTTAGTAGTGGAGGAAAAATCTAACATAAGCCATGGGATGCTCCTCCCTGTGTGGGGAAGGGGTTTGCTGCTCAGGAGGAGCTTCCCACTCCTCCTGCACATCCATTAAGAAGATTTAGGCCTCAAGAGCAGTGTGATTTCAGTGTGGTTTCAACCTGGCACTCTTGGAGGTACCAAGTGACTTTGTTGGCTTGGGATCATTCAACCTAGGTTAAGCTTTGTGCCCCGTGGTATGGTCCTAAACTAGGTGGCTCCTGATGTGCCAACAGCTGGAGTATCTAGCAATATAAATTCCATCTAAAGGAAGGCACAAGGTGGTACATTTAAGGAGTTCTCCAGAAGAGCTGTATGGTTTTTATCTTGGCTTAATGTAAGCACCAATTCCCTGTTGTACCTTCTGCTTGTCCAGCAGTATAGGACTGCTGCACTGTGAGGATATTTGGGGCTGATTTCCACAGAGACTTTCTCCATAGATCAGTGTTGTCCAGAAAGAGCACCTACAAAAGCACCACACTACTTGCCATGAATTGCAGCTCTGCAAAGGTGCTGGACCATACTCAAGTGCCCCTGCTACAGGATGCTGCAGAGAGGCAGCATCCCTGCCTGGGGAAATGCAGCTGTGCACTTTCCTCTCTCCTTCTCAGAAGGGACCATGAGACCGAGAGTGTTAAAATTACATTATTAACCACCTGTTAATGTTTGATGACAAAGTCACAGTGCTGTTGGGCAGCAGCAGCACGGTGCTGGGTGCAGGAGAAGAGGGTGTGCTACAGACTGGAAACAACAGCTGGGGAAGAGTTTTAGCTGAAAGACTGTGACAATCCCACTCTTTGCTTGATGGAAAGCCAACCTAAGTGTGATTTTGCCTGGAAGGAAAAGTGGTGCTATGAACCTTTGTAAGCTGATGATCTTTTTTTCCCATCCAGTCAGTTTGTTCCTGGAAAGTCTGTAGCCATAATTGTTCCATGATAACAAGAACTGGGGTTTTTTAGAGGAAAAGAAGCCCCTAGGATAATTTTGAATAATTCAAAATGTTGTTGTTTAGCTGAACAAAACATCTACCCTAATTCTTATCAATTTAATTTATAAACAAACCAAATCAATTCTTTGTTTAATCTTTAGTCTTAAAACAAATCTGCTTGGATACTTTGTTGAACTTGGCTTTCATAATTTTGAATAAATGTTCTTTTTTTCCAGTGGAGATGGTCAAAACAGTTTTGCACAGCTTTTCTCAGTACTCTTTTGATAAAATGTGCTAATGCTAGTGAATGTACTTCAGTACAGCATGGATGAAAATGCAAGTGCAGCTGGGAAGAGTCTTCACAACAAGTATTCTGTATCATGTGATGTCAAAGATCCCCAGGCAAATGTAGCTAGAGGCACCAAATCTCTCAGAGGGCTAAAATCCCAGCTGAGTCTCAAATTCACTGTGCAGGGAAGGGCTGTAATCTGCTAACGAAAAGCAGATGCACAGAGGTTCACTCTGGCAGCTGCATCTGTCATGCTGCCTCTCCCCCACCCTGCCTTGATAGACCCACTCTTCCATCCAGTCGTGTGCTTTTCAGAGACAACAAACAGGCAAGCATAAATGTCAATCATGTGAAATCTATCCCTTAAGCTAGTCCTTCTTTCCCCATCCTGCCTTACAGTCTGATTGAGCCCTATTGCTCCCTCAGCCCCCCAGCGAAATGCTCTCAGAATTAAGGCCAAGTACTGGGCAGGACCCTGGGGTATCCCTGTGCAGCCAGGCAGCTCCTTCCACACTGGCAACCCCCCCCCGTGTGCTCCAGGAGGGCACAAACCCATCCTGGTTCTGCACTGCATATCCTGCTGCTTGGGGATCCTCTCACAATGCTGTGGCAGGAGCCTGTTGGAGGGCCTGCTGTCATCTTGCACCACATTCCTCGTGTTCTGTGAAAAATACATATTTTATGATTGGACTTTTGCAAATATTAAAATTAATATTATATGTGTTGTGTTAGAAAGTAATGCTGTATTAATTCTCTTAAGTATTGTGTTAAATATAGTTTTAGGTTATAAAAAATGTTAAAATAGAAACTATGCTATGTAGGATACTTTTTTTTTAAAGAAAGGACTTGCAGCGAGATAGCAGCCACAGGACAACTAAATCTTTCAGAGAAAAAGAATTTATTGCCCTCTTATCAGAAGAAACGAACTTCTTCCCACCTCGAAGGTGCTGTTAGGATTCAGAGGAAGAAGTTGATGATGACCTGACAGAATCCTGTATTTGAATGGAATTTATGCATCATGTATGAACTGTATGAATATGCAACAGGTATTGTTTTTAAGGGTTAATCCTTTGTTAACGTGTGTCCTTTTTCGGGCTCGTGCTGCCCAGAAAAAGGTACCCGGACATTCGTAACTCTTTGTCTCTATTGTCTCATATTGTCCTAATTCAAATTGTCCAAATTA